>NC_134701.1:283665503-284009253 GCF_043290135.1 Rhipicephalus microplus
AAACGCAATTTGCCCACCGGTGGCACGGCGAAAGGAATTCCAAGGTAGCGAATGACCGGCTGCCCACCGTGCACAAATATTTGGTCGCCTTGAACGTGACCGAACTTGGATGTCAGCGAGAACGCGTAGTTGCCTTGACGTGTCACTAAAAACTGCGATATGACGAGGGACAGCAGGATCAGGCAGCCGATGAATATCGCCAGTTTGCAGGCGTGCGAGCTAGTGCTGCGAAATAATCAATGACACACCGTTGTAATACTTGATATGTGGGCTTTAACGTCCCAAAACCACCATATTATTACGAGAGACGCCGTAGTGAAGGGCTTTGGCGATTTAGACCACCTGGGGTTCTTTAACGTGCACCCAAATCTGAGCACACGGGCCTACATTTCCGCCTCCATCGAAAATTCAGCCACTGCAGCCGGGATTTGAACCCGCAACCTGCGGGTCAGCAGCCGAGTACCTTAGCCACTAGACCACCGTGGCCGAGCAACTTGAAACTCTCTCCTTTTTTTTTCAATGTCCGTGCATGACCTTACATTTTTAAGTGGGTCGTTTTTCCGACCCACCTCACGGGGCAGAATTTCGGCCGTGGCAGCCGAATTTTCGATGGAAGCAAAAATGCTTGAGGCCCGCGTGCTTAGATTTAGGTGCACGTTAAAGAACGTCAGGTGGTCGAAATATCCGGAGCCCTCCACTATGGCGTCTCTCATATTCATTTGGTGGTTTTGGGACGTAAAGCACCTACAATTGTTATTATTTCCTGCCTATTCGAAAACCAGATAAATAGTCATAATAAAATGTTCCCTAAAGGTGGTTCAGATATGGTTCTGCAATTGATTACTTAAGTAAACGTGTTCTCACATACAAAATGAGCGTATTCAGCGTGCAGGGCAAACAACAGAACTTGCATAGGTCAAAGCTATTTAACGCCTATTAATATGAGCCGACTCGAAGAAGAGATACAAAAGCGTGCGTGATATAGATAGTGATGCATGGGTCAATACAGTTTCAGGCGTGAGCAGTCGCCGATGCACAAGCAATATCACACGAGGAGAAGAAAACCACCATGATGTCCCGCGCCAGATGCTGCCTAAATTACAGATGAAGGGGGCGCCAACGCCAACCAGATTACAGAGAGGAGAAGCTGGGGGGCGGGGGGGGGGGGGTCCCACGGGCTATCCTGACCGCTGTTAAAGGCTGTCGTGCTTTTTGCTGCAAGATTGGCGTAACCGTCTACGGTATGAACTGAACATGCGTAAAGATCAAAGACGCTTCTACAGACAAATGGGAGCAATGTAAGAGGAACGATGTTTTACTGATGTTATATGCAATTTGGATACCGATTCGAATTTTAATTGCATGTAAAGGTAAACAACAACACATGTTTCCTGCAAAACAGATAAGTATTGCTGTAATCGTCACAAGTGGACTAAAAGAGCTAGCCCGTGGTGGAGATTACAACTTATTATCACGCTTACTCTTCCAGCTGTCACGGATCGGGAGTCGCTGCATACGCTGACGTGTTGCGTGGTAAGAAACGAGAAGAAACAAAAACAGAGATGAAAAAAAAAAAACCTGCCATTTTCAACCAAGTTCATTTTTCTGAAGCATTTGCAATATAAACGCTCTTGGGAGACTTGCGCAGAACATTTCACTCACCGAATGTGCAGGAACAAACAGATGACGTATCAAATATCGCAACCATGATATCTGAGAACGAGCAACAAACAAAGAGATCCTAATGTAAAGGCGTCGAAAGAACAAGACGAAAACCCAAACCTGGGCACAGATCAATGAAAAAGAAAATCGACAGGTGTTTTGTAACAAAAGCAATCTACAGCCCATCTAGAGTGGAAAGTTGGAATTCACTATTACGCAGCAAAACCTTGTCGTCTCTTCTCGTTTCTAACTGCGTGGCGCGCCTTTCAAGTAACCGTGGACGTACGCATGGAAGAAGGGCAGGGTAGGGGGCGAGAGGGAGGTGCAAAGCCGTCCCCATACATTGGCATTAAAGAAGAGGGCAGGCCGACGAACACAACCCTACGCACGTTTATGCAAGTAACGATGTACCAATCGGCATAACCAACAAGCACAACGTTCTATTACTTCGTGTACGCCGCTGTACGATGTAATAGGGCATGTGTGTCGTGCAGCTGGTTGCAACACATGCAACTTATCCTGCTTGGAAGCGTCTGTTTCACGTATACCAGTTAACTCATTCGGTATATAGCAGTAATGAGAGGGATATGTTCGGGAAGCGGCCAGATGGTCCTATGTCGGAGCTGAAGGTGAGCTCTTGTGCATTTGTTGCGACCCGAACATCTACAGTCTGTTCCACACTTAGGGGTAATCTCGTAGGGTGTGACCTCGCGATGCGGCAATGATGTGGCCAGCGCGGCAGCAGCTCGCGCGTGCGCAGACGCTTGAGGGACATTGCGTTGAATGTTTGAACCACGTCGTCGACTACGGTGCCGTGCACTGGCCGCATTTCTAATGTCCCTTACTCAGGCAGCGGGATATCTTCACCGTTGCTGCGGGAACTTGGCCAATATTTCTCATCGTCTCACAGTACGGCTGAGTGCCGTTCGAAATAAGCGGCGTCATCGCAGCCGCTCGTGCGTTTCGGCGCCGGCCAGTGAGTGATGCCTCAAGTGATGAAATGTCATCGAGAAGCAGCACGTACAGCGCTCAACTCCCACGTCTATAACGACGGAGCGTCGTGCGTGGAACAGCGCGAGCGTCATGTGTAGTCGCAAATACGCCACATCTGAGTACGCTATTCACCCCGTTAATGTTCATTTAGTAGCCAGCATCCAACGAAACTTAAGATTATTACAAATTTTCAGGCCGCACAACTGAGACTACGGAGCTCACCCAGAGGGAGCAGCGGGCTGTGGAGGCGCCTTGTTGGTCGCTCGGCTCTCCGGTATAGAGCAGCTGCACGCGAAGTCGTACGATAGGCAGCTACTGTCGCCGATGAGTGGCTTTCGCACGGGCATCGTCGACAAGGGGGCAGCCATCACCGAAGACGCACTTGGCAGAGGGGAAGAGCTTTCGGGCAAAGGTGGGCAGCTGTCGAAGTGGGCGGCCGAGCCCGACGGGCTGTGCCGAACGGGCGCCGCCGTCGAATGCCTGCAAGCCGAAGTGCTCCGCTTTCTCGGCGCTGCGCTGGCACCGTCGTGTGCGTTGCAGAACGGCGTCATGTGCTCACTGGGTTCGTACAGCGGCGACAGATCGCACGAAGTCGGCAGGTCTTCCTGCATGCTGTCCAAATCTTTGGTTGGCTGGTTGACCCTTGTTAAACTGGCGCAACCCACCATGGGGGATCAGCCATGAAATGGGCGATGCGTTGTTATAGAAGTGAGTTTGTTTATAATCTCAAAATGTTTAGCAATAGATAGTTTTTAAAACAGCTCATTAGCTTACAAACCTTCCCGAGGCCTCGTCTTCTTCTTCTCTTACACGCACGTGACGCGGTCAAGTGAATGGTTTTTCCTCCTTTTCTTTCTTGCTGATATCACCTTACAGATTGTTTGGAAACAGTGCCGCACGGTTATTATGTTTCTTTATTTCTTTATTGCTGACCGTAAAGCGGCTGTTCTCTTGCGAAGTAATCACCAGTCTCGCCACCATACATGTGGCAAGTTGCTTCCTATTCATTGAACTAATTACACATCTGACCCTCCTATATAGTAATAATGGTCAGCAATAAATATGGACCCTTCTTTTATTTTGCCTGGCTTCTACGACATAGTCGGTGATTACGCTCCTTCTACACCTGCTCCAGCACTGCTCAACGTCCCACAGCTTCTTTGATTTCTCGTTTTCAGAAAATATGACTGAAATAGATTCTCTCTTGCTTTTTTATTTAGTAAAGCACTGGAGAAGGTTGGGAGGTTAATTTTTCCTCTATAAAGTTAAAAAGCGGAAATGAACCTTACGCACAATCACGTTCTTGATTGATGACTACATTAAAGACCAGCCTTTTCTAGGATGTGGTGAATGAGAAAACGGTCTAATTTTATAAATGGTATAGCAGTACAGAAATTTAATCTCTGTGACATCCCGCCTTTCGTGTGTGGCGCAGTGAATGCACGTTTGGAAACACCACGGCTACTGCTAATTATGCAAAACTATAAAAGCCACAAAACGTCGCTATCGGAGAAAAGCAGAGCAGTAGAAACAGAGACAGGGAACAGAGACGTGGCTCTGCTTTTTCCGATTTTAACGTTCTGTGGCATTTGTAGTTTACTAAGTATGTACCAACTTGTCCAACAAGCAACTCTGATAATTATGTGCTCCGCTTCTTCTTGTTCTCCTCATCTTAACAAGATGTCGACTAATTCAACGCGCTTTCGTCGACTATATGCCAGTGTCGTGCATGTATAGCATGATTATATAGTTTTATCGCAAGAACGAGTTTATTGTTGACCGTGTGTACAGTGCGCGGAGTGAACGCTGCACTCATTACATTTACAACCACGTCCGGTCTCCAGAAAACTACCAGCTTATTCTCGCATTTATTACTTGCACAGAGAACCTGGGTTGGTGGAGCCCTGGGCTGGCTTTCACTACCAACAACTGTGTTTACTCTTGCAGTTCCAATATATACGCATTCTGAAAAAAAAAACAAGAGGAGGTGGTTAAGATCTTTCTAGCACATTAGCATATGCCGTGTTTATAGTATAGCGTGGAACGCACAACTGCGTCGATAGTTAATATTTTTGTACGCCTGTGCGCATGTGCTCTAAAATACCTCTATCCTCTTTTTTCCCTTTTGCATGCTGCGTTCACTATGGTAATTCAAAACATAAATGCACTTGTGGGTAGACAGCGCCCGTCCTATTTTGGTTTTTCTCGTTGTTGTTTCTCGCTGTTTTTTTTTTACTGTGAGTGTGATATTAACACGCTCAAGCCGGCATGCTTCTGGAATAGATTTAGGAACCTTATATATATATATATATATATATATATATATATATATATATATATATATATATATATATGACGCTATGATGAATAGGCGACGTGGCCTGGCTCATACTCCATGTTTATTCTAATCTGACTTCTTTTTCCTCAGCTCCTACCAACCATCACTTCATACGTCACACGATTCCCCCTCCCCCCGAAAGCTGGCACCGGTTACAAACTACAACAAATTGAAAACAATATAAACAAAATAATGGCCGAATTCGCAGTTTCACGTCCCGACGGAGTTCCACAATCTCACTAAATCTTCAAGGCCGAGGGAGCAGTCCGGTGATTTTTATGACGACTCTGGTGGACGAGCTTGACTGCTGCGTTCCGGACAGAGCGGGCTACACATGGATACTGACAATACTGCTTGAACTCCTCTGGGGACTGAGCAAGGATGGAACGCATTGTTGCATCGGCAGCTCGGATGTCGTCGGGGTTGTATTTTTTTGTCGCGAATGATGCAATCCCGGAGCTTGTTGCTTTCGTGCTTTTTGACAGACTGTGATGAAGTGCCTGAGTGCTTGCGGTGTGCAAGCGTGCTTCCGCGTCTTTCTCGGCGTTTTCTGTGGTGGTGTAGTCGGTGTAATAGCTGAGGCAGGGAGTGTCTCTGGTGACTTTTCTTTGTGCGAAAGTGTCTGACGTCTTGAATTGGTCTTTGGTTTTGAGATCTTATTTTTCGATGTTCTTCAATTGGTGAGTGCACTTCCGTTGAATTTTGCGTTATTCGATGCCCTCGTTGCAGTCTCTTTCGTAGTCTCCTGAGTTTGTGTACTTGGCTTTGCTTGCTTTGCTGGTGCTGCTCAGGAGATGGCTGTAGTGGCGCCCCTTCTGGAATTTGGCATTCATTTCCTTCGAGGTTTGATGCGTCCTGTAAACAGCTGATGCATGGTGAAATGGTGTCTTGCTTATCGGGCATGGTTGAGGGTGCGCCACCATTGCTAGCCTGCTCTTGAGAGGCTTCTGTGACGTGGTTGATTATGGGCACTTCTAAAAAACAACTGTGTACGAGGTTTCATGTATGATTTGCTTATGGATTGATTCGATTCTTGGATTGGTGACCACTGCATGAGGGTACCACATGTGACGTCGCATCACCAGGTTGAAAATGCAAATTTTGGCACGTCTGCGGTGCCGTGGAAATGAACTCTTGCGACAAAAAACATTCAGAGTTGACAGATAGTTCATCAGGAGCTTCTTCTTCGCGGCTCACTATGAGTGGTTCTTGCGCCTGGTAGCATGCGACGTTCGATGCGTCTGAGCCTTCTGTGTTTGGAGTTTCTGGTGGCTGCGCACTGGACGGAAATTTGCACGGATTTTCAAACCGATTTCAAAGCCGTGGCACAGTATTGGGGTAAATTTTCAATAAATTAGTATTTAACAGAATATTGATTGTGCCATGGCATTTCATCATTCGGTCTCTGAAACGTTATGCACAAATGCGAAGTAAGGCAGCTTCAGTCACTCGAACAGAGAAAAAAATATTTCAGTTTGCACAACGAAAAAAAATAATTCTATTTTTAATTTTGGATATCATATTGTCAATAAGACACGTAGTTAGCATCAAACTATGTTTTCCGCTGATCGAGATACTGCATGCTTGTGCCTCAAAAAAAGTCATTGAAGTTCTAGGCCTTTCGTACATCACTTCAGCATGAGGAATTGGTTCGCACTTATGATTCGCATTATTAATTACACAGAACAGTTATGACCTGTCGAATAGAGAACTCGTAACAGAACAGCCTCCGCAGGCGCAACAAGAGCGTGATGATAGAAAAGAATTAAGCCTGACTGTATGTCGACGAAAGTGCGATAACAAGCTCCCGATCTCTACTCTCCTACACATATAGAGATCCTCCATTTTGCTCCTGCTGCCTTTCTATAGGAGTGCAGCGACCGGAACCATTGATGGTCCACAAACGAACCATCCTTTCTTTTTGTGCGTGGCGTGATCCGAGTCGGTCAATATACCTTACAATGGCTGAATCAAGCTGCAACAAACAACGGTGCAAGTGATTTACGCTAAGAAACCCGGCGGGCGCCGACTCGTGCACTCCTTTTCATCCTCTCTCGTGCAGCTCGTCTTGGGCGTATGCGCACACAATGTGCGGCAAAGATCTTCAATAAGTGGCGACGCGATGGCGAAGCTGGCGAGACAATAGAAAAAAGCGAGTTGTCGGGGTGATAAGGCGAGCTCGCACAGAGACTGTTGGCACAAGGAAGACATTCTGGCGCCTCTCGGTGTTTCCCGGAGGAGGTGTTTTCGAACGGCCTGGTGCATCGAGGGCAACGGCGGATCGATATGGTGGAGCCGCGAGAGAGACCTTGCCTGCTATACACACACGGTGGCGCACGGAACCAGTGCGCGGCCTTAATTGCCGTCGTCCGTGGCTCTTTACGTGGCCGAGTTGTTCCAGTACACTTTTTATAGGGGTTCGGTAAACTGCCCGCCTTTCGCACCTGGTGGATAAGTATGATACATTAGGCGAATACGTCAGTGCGTTTTTCGAGTGAACCACTGATGAAACTGATGAATGAGCAAACTGTTACGCAGACGTATACGTTTGGAATAAATCGTAATAGAAACAGCGCGTTGGTGGTGGAACGATCCTTAAACGTCGGCGTATTCTTTACTGCGATGATTGTGAGTGTGATAATGTTGAGTTATTTGAAGGCAGCGAAGAAAAAAAAAAAAGGATTTGTAACACTCTTGCAACACATCAGGGTGAAAGACGGGACTTCCTTGTCTTCGTCGTCCTACTCACACGTGCTGTCATAGACGCACTATAGCACCGACAAGCACTTTTTTCACAGTGGGGTACTTGTGTGGCTGTTCCCGTAAGCCACAATGGCGGACATGCTTCGTCCCTGCTCTTGACACCACCGACTACAGCGCTATCGGAAACAGCCAGTGCCGAAGCGACTGCGCCTGGTTTCACGTATATGCGTGACCCGCAGGTTTGTGCGCAGGAACACTTTCACACCGTGGAGTATACTCGAGAGAAGGCGTCGGCTATGCGCGCATATAATTTTTTTTTTCAATCAGAGCTGTTTCCAAGAGTTTTCGACATATACTCCAGATGCTTTGGCCTTAATAATTATACAAATGGGCCCTCAAAGTCATGGGATCTCTCCACTGACACAATGCGATGGCAAGTACTAGACGAAGATTCACGCTTGTCGTCATTCCGCTTCTCATTCAAGTTATGTTTGACGTTGCATAATTATCGCTTGCCGTCAGTGTCATCGCCAATTTCATGTGATGTCATCAAATAAAATTCCACACAGTGATGGTCGGTTATGTATGCATAGGTTTATTTTTTCCGCATTGGTTCAGGCGTGTTGTTCAGACGCGTTGCGCAAGGAACAGTATAGCTGTCATATTACAGATGTAGGTAAACAACTTTATTGATTAATGGAAGAGTCATTTAATGTAAACATGGTTAGGATTACACGTTCAGCTTGCTGTTGTGTGTGTGCGTGTGTGCTTGCGTGCGAGCGTGTTTTGGCCAATCTGTTTTGCTAGAGTTGCGTGACTCCTCAACACAGATGGCTCGCCAGTTAGTTCGATACGTGTGATATTTTTCCTGCTAAAACTAAGTCTTGGACTATACACCATGTCACGAGAGCCTCATTATTATGACGGAAAGCAGAAAAATTTCAACCAGCCGCAATGCAACTAGCCGTCGCGCCAGCTGCCCGACAATCATCATCGAGTCACCACTGCAGTACTGCTCTATAACGGCTTCACGTGGCCTCTGCTCGGTGCTCGAGCTGCCATCTATGTGCACTGCTGCGTCGAATGAGACGAGGCCGATCTTTTCTGCATACACGCGCAAACACCCACACATGCTCAGACACTTCTGGCTGACAGAATCACCGAGCCGACCGATGCATTGCAATTTGTGACCGAGCAAGCCCTGGCTTAGCGCACGATCGTAAATTATGCTTTGCTGGTTGATTGATTGATATGTGGGGTTTAACGTCCCAAAACCGCCATATGATTATGAAAGACCACCTGGGGTTCTTTAACGTGCACCCAAATTTGAGCACACGGGCCTACAACACTTCCGCCTCCATCGGAAACGCAGCCGCCGCAGCCGGGATTTGATCCCGTGACTTGTGGGTCAGCAGCCGAGTACCATAGCCACTATACCACCGTGGCGGGGCGCTTTGCTGGTCGTGCAGTGAGTAGTAACCGAGTGTTCATCGTGTTTTGTTCGTGTCTGCGCCCTCAGCGACGATGCATTATGAAGCGGACACACTCGCTCGTTGCCCGAGCCGCACTCAAGCCGCTCTCACACACATCGCTGTGAGTGCGCCCGCCTGTGCTTCCGTCTGTCAATCCATCCGTCCGTCCGTCTGTCTGATACTGCTGGTTACACCTGACGCAGGACAATATTAGACTATAAGAGGAACTTCGCCCCTAAAACGTATTTAGAAAGTAACCTCCTCAACCATCTTTAAGTATGTTTGCGCACGTCTCTGTGTGTGCGTATATATGTAAGCACAGCAAAATGTAAAAATTTCGTGAGGGAGCCCCGAATTTTTCCTTCGGCTACGAGAATGTCAAAAACATTAGTTAGGGGCCCTACTTCAACTAACAGAACCATGATGTAGCACAGATGGGTGACGTGTTGTGAGAAAGGCATGCTTTTGCGTCAAAAGTAGAATATTTCTGCTAGCATAGTACGGATTGTAGCAATTTCTCGAGTCACCTCTTTTTTCGGGCATTTGATTCAACTTTCATGCAGAGCCGCAGTCGTTATGATTTATAGGATGAGAAGCTGCTTTGAAATGAAACTGTTGAACCCACTTAGGTTTTGATCTCAGCCTTGTAGGCCACGTGTCAGAGCAACGTATATTCATAGTCATTGTCACTAGTGGAATCGTCATCCCATAGACAAAGTTTTGCCTTCATCCTTGGCGACCACTTCAGATAAATAGTTTTTATTGATGCTCTGTGCGATATTTTATTCCTGCGACGAAGGTTGCATTGTGTGAATCCTGCTGTGCGTTAAAAAAAACTCAATTAGAGGCACCTTGAATTGAACGCGCAGTGTATCAGCAGGAATTGTAGATAGGGGTGTGCAAATCTTCTAAAATTGTGGCTGACGAATACGCCTTGCATATGCAAGATAGCGAATATTTTTCAAACGACTGCAAAAGCACGAAGGAAAGAAACAGTGGAACTGTGAAAGGTAATATATAGTTTTAAAGGGGCCTGGACACTCAATTTTTGATAATCGGTTTTGTGTGAGTTAATCCTTGCACTCTCAAAAACAGATGGCGAACTTGAGTGCATTTTGTCATGCACTATATACTATAAAACTGAAAAATTTTGCGAACATGCAAGTGGTATGAGAGTAGCACTACAATGGTGTGCTCACGAATCATGATGCAACAAGCTGTCAACCTTCTGAACGTCGGCACCATCGAGAATGCATTATCACTGGTGTATTTTAACGAACATTTATCAATTTATGAAGTATTTCAGGCGTTCCAGTCGCTGATGTATACCATTTTGCCTCTTATTTATGTCAGTGACAACTTATTGTAATACTGCTTTGCTAAAAGTGTTGCATGTCTTCCTCCAAATGCTGAGGGAATGCTAAAGCTGTTTCGGCAATGGTTCTCTCTTTTTTAGAAAATATTGAAATAGTACTTGATTCGTTTTCGAATCAGTGTCATCACTACATAAATGAAGTTCAAACGGGTTGCTGATCGGGCGAGTTGGTCATCCATGAACGTAGCGTGTATTAGCGCAGTACAGAAAAGAAAGGGACACGACACATACGTAGAGATAGGTAGGCGCTAAACTTCCAACTGTTGATTTCATGCCAATAACACCCATTTTATACATTCGCGACAAAGCACAACTCATCTTGGACGTGTTCTTAAACCAAGGAACGTCATTTCCTTTTCTGACCAGGAAATCGATGACGAGCTTACACACAAATGGCCTGATTCTTCTATAGCCTCGGCTTCTGTTATCTCCCGTGTGAGCCGATCTCTATAGAACGACCGATAAATATGCAACTATACAGATCAGGGGAGCACCCACAGCCTTTGCAGTGTGCCGCCAGGAATCCCCCCGCCGTAAGCTTATTTCTCGCGTTATAGCAGTGCTCGCGTAGTCGTTCATTCAAACACCGTTTTGTTTGCCCAATATAGTACATCCCGCAGGGTAATGAAAACTTGTAGATGACACAGGATACACAATCAACGAGGAACAAAGTAGGAAGAGAAAGGATGTGCTCGTCCATTCATGGTCCACTATTCTTCGCGTGAAATATCATCTGGCCAGGGCAGCGGATAACGCGTCCATTGGATGGAGAAAGTTCTACGCTCCTTTCATTGTTAGCGTGGCAGGTCTCCGGGATTAATTACTGGAGACATCAGGGTGGGCGCCCTTTTGCGAGAAGTAGTCGCGTGGATGTTGTTGCCTTCTGCAGTTGTCTGACTATTTCTGCTGTCTTTCTTCTCGTACCCGCGTTACTATGGCTCTGCCCGTCTCTTCGATTTTCCGCCGTGTTTCTCTCCACCGACCAAGTGCGTATAATGTGAGGCAAGCAGTGGCACACTCAAGATTTGGTACACGTGGTCTCTCTTGTTTTTTCGGCTAGCGAAATAGAACGAGCTTTCTGTTTGCAGAGCGGGAACTAGTGGTAAGAGACGTCGCGGAGAATCACTTGGCGAGAGCGGCCTAAGCGTACTACTATGTTAATGTGGGAAAGTGCAAATAACATTCGATTGCAGTGTTGCGTGAAAACAACGCAAAATGCTTGCACGTAATGACACGGCAGCATTTACTCAGGAAATACGACGTTATCGCTAGGTGCTTGAACTTCTTTTCAGTTATGTGCTCAGTGACACTGGGCGCCTTATTGTAAAGAGCACAGTCTTAGCCGGACGCTGGCGATATTGGTGGCTGTCGTCTTTATGTGGCCGCAACGTTCGAAGGTGTCGGGATAGCAAGACTAACATTCGGGCTAGTAAATATACGACTAAATGTTAGAAAGAACAATGAAGTGGACAGGATGCCAAAAGCTTCTCGCCGATGTCGTATGCATGGAAGCGACAGCTTATTTCAAGGTTGTTTCCTACCAATAATATGATTCCTGCGAGGCACATTAGGGAAGCGTAGTAATCATTATCATCTACGGCCCACTTTTTTTTTTATGCTGACTGTAGTACAAAAGTCACACCCAGTGATCGCAAATTCCTCCTCTCTTACGCAAATCGATTCTATTTCATGCCTACGAGCTTCCCACCTTAAACACGCCATTTTATTTCGTGTCTTACTTTACAGTATAACCTTCCGCTTCACCGTAATTTTAGATCGTGTTACCTTAGCCAAGCTCTTTTTTTTTACCTTCGTTATGTGATTCTTAAAAAGAAAAGAAGAGAAAAGTGAGCCCCGTAACTGTCTGCATCAGAGTGCGACACCTCAACAGTAGCTCACGAGGGATGGGGGCAAAGAGGGATTAAAAGTATAGGATTAAAGGTATCGAGATAGAGAGAGGAAGGAGAGAGCGAGGCCCAATGACTGCGAATGACAGAAAACGACGAAAGTAAAAAGAAGATAGGAAAGATTCCAACATTATTGCTGTTACTTGTTCATGGTATTGCGTTTTCTTTTTTCGTTAAAAGCAACATTCAAGGACATTCTTGGAAACATTTCGGAACGCACACAGTGGACGGAAAAATGGGAGGCGAGAAGACAAACAAGCGCTTGTTTTTCTTGTCGCTTTCCGTTTTTCCGTCCACTTTGTGCTCGACGAATGTTTCCAAGAATGTCCTCAAACTAACTCGCCCAACTTTCCATACTATTGCAATATTTAACGCAAAGAAAGAGTGATAGACAAAGGTGAAGTGAAAGACAGGGAGGTTAATCAGAAGAAAATTTCCAGTTTGCTACCCTGCAGCGTAATCGCAAAACGACTGTGACACTTCCGTGCGTGAGTGTGCGCGTGCTTTAAATGCGGAGTATTTCTTAGCGAACTTCGGTGCCTTTAAGCGTATCTATCTATCTATCTATCTATCTATCTATCTATCTATCTATCTATCTATCTATCTATCTATCTATCTATCTATCTATCTATCTATCTATCTATCTATCTATCTATCTATCTATCTATCTATCTATCTATCTATCTATCTATCTATCTATCTATCTATCTATCTATCTATCTATCTATCTATCTATCTATCTATCTATCTATCTATCTATCTATCTATCTATCTATCTATCTATCTATCTATCTATCTATCTATCTATCTATCTATCTATCTATCTATCTATCTATCTATCTATCTATCTATCTATCTATCTATCTATCTATCTATCTATCTATCTGTCTGTCTGTCTGTCTGTCTGTCTGTCTGTCTGTCTGTCTGTCTGTCTGTCTGTCTGTCTGTCTGTCTGTCTGTCTGTCTGTCTGTCTGTCTGTCTATCTATCTATCTATCTATCTATCTATCTATCTATCTATCTATCTATCTATCTATCTATCTATCTATCTATCTATCTATCTATCTATCTATCTATCTATCTATCTATCTATCTATCTATCTATCTATCTATCTATCTATCTATCTATCTATCTATCTATCTATCTATCTATCTATCTATCTATCTATCTATCTATCTATCTATCTATCTATCTATCTATATGGTTATGTTTGGGTGCTCTTGTGGTCCCCCTTAACTTGGCGTAAACCAAAATCAGCATGCGAGGGTGAGATGGTTTGACAAGTATGACGTGCTGTTCAAGACATAAATAATGTCAAAATTTCGTCGTGTACGTCGTAAAACACATCCCACCAGACAATGGGCACATACCCACGGGCGGGTGTGTGCCGCTGGTTTGCGGGTACGTGCCACCGGTAATTTACACTTATTATCTACCCAGGAACGACTAGAACACACGCGGGTAATTTTAACGCGCGAGCGTCAAGAAATACCCGACATTGGTAGCGTCGACCCTACGATTGCAAAGAGTAAACGTCAGTGCCCTAGCTGGAATCAAACCCAAGCATTCTGCTTGGCAATGAAGCATTTTACCACAGAACTACGCCAAGTCTCGAAACTACTTTTTCGAATAGACGCTAATCTTCGTGAAACGTCAATAGTGGTTGCAGTGCTGCCTACCCAATTTTATAAACATTACATATGTACTCCTTTGATACAGCCGTCACGTCGGGTCAACGTCAATTGTGGTTCGTTGTCATGCACTGAAGTTGATTTATGCTGCACTATCCAGGGCCAGCATCCTCACGAGTAACAGCGCTTCGTATCAGCTTCTGGCGTTCCTAATACGCATGTTCCAGTTGGCATCGTTGTGCAAGTGCAAGCAAGTGAATATATAAACATCTGCAACTTTTCAACATATGTCTTTGCATACAACATTTGCACATATATTTAGCATCATTTCATGACGTGTCGCTCAATGAAAAAAACATTGCAACACGATCACCTTCCCTTCGCGTGCTTCGTATAACGTCGATTTGCAAGTACGTGAAATCTGCCGAATTTTCCTTTCTTTTTATCGCAGAGTGACACAAAACGAGAAGGAAGAAGAGAACACATGTCCTGCCTTCTTGCCATTGTGCCCATTTACATATGGAAGGCACGAAGGAACGAGGACAAGAAACGACAGGACTGGGGCCAACTAACAACTGATTTATTGGAAAGACATTTGCATCCTAGGTAGCTTGAAGTGCATGTGCGAGTCACATCGGTGATCAATCACGCTCACAGAATGATGACACTACAATCAGTAATGAAATATTGTCTAAAAAGGGCAATTCGATGCGGTAAAAATTCAAAGACGGCACGCTAACACACTGAACACCGTTTTTGTTTATGCAAAAAAGCTTCCAACAGTTTTCTGGCCACCTGCCTACGACTTGTCTAAAGCACCCTGGTTAAAAAAAAAAAAAAGGCGCGCACGCGTAGGACTTGCAGAGCAAAGACAAGTGTTGAAACAGCGCGTCGAAAGTGTTAACTAAATGATAAGAACGTTTGGGGTGAGTACGTGAGCATCAAATTCATGCCGTCATCATGGCAAGCAGGTGCACGTCTTATCACAGAGCCACGGTATTGCTTCAAACTTGAAAAAAAAAATCACAGCATATCCACGGAGTGAGTGATGATGAGTTGATGATTGATTGATATGTGGGATTTATGTGATTGATATAAGACTAGTTAGGTGAAGCGTCCATCCATTCATCCATCCGTCCGTGCTTCCATCCGTCCATTCATCTGTCTGTCTGTATGTTCCTATATCAGACGGACGGACGCTTCGCCTCGCTCATCATCATTCACTCCGTGGATATGATGTGAATTTCTTTTTATACGAAAATCACTAACGCCGTGTTGTGATATTGTTTCCAAGAACGTATACACACAACGACATTTAGTGAGTGATTCCTAAAACTAACTGGAAATGGCTACCACAACATACAACTACGAGAGAACGGTTCACACCCTAAGGAGCTTCGCCCCTAAAAAACCCTGCTATATAAACGTCATGCTGTAGAAGACACCTTAGCGCTGTAAGATTACGTGGCAGAAGCGTAGAATTGCGACAGACGTCAAAACATGCGAGTCAAAGGCGTGCCACAATAAAACATTTAAACATATATAATCATCATCAGCTTCAAAAGCATCAACAAAGTAGGCAGTTGCTTAGGATCACGTGTTGCGTTGTAAAAGGATTGGACGCTTCGCTGATTCGCGAAAGGAAAAATGTGTGTATTGGGAACTTAACTGTACTCGCAGTAAGAGTGCTAAGATAGCTCCACTGTAAAAAAAAAAAGATCGATTAAAAAGGGCGTTATTTTTGTCCCACAAGAACAATTGTGATCTGTCGTATGTTCCTTTCTTTGTATTATCGCTGCGTGCCCGTCACTTACTGGTCACGAAAGACGTGCGAGTTATCAGCGTGACGTAGGATTCTTGACCAGGAAAGTGGCCAGTGCCGAGTTTTTAAGAAAGGAGTTACAAGCAAATTGGATGATAATTATTGTTGAGGGACAAAAAGACACTTTTTATCCGATCATTTTTTTTAGTATTGAAGCGCCCAATGTTGCACGCACAGTCGCTCGTTTCCTTACGGGATGATTGATTGATTAATATGTGGGGTTTAATGTCCCAAAACCACCATATGATTATGAGAGACGCCGTAGTGGAGGGCTCCGGTAATTCGGACCACCTGGGGTTCTTTAACGCTCACCAAAATCTGAGTATACGGGCCTACAGCCCTTCCGCCTCTATCGAAAATGCAGCCGCCACAGCCGGGATTTGATCCCCCGACCTGCGGGTCAGCAGCCGAGTACCTTAGCCACTAAACCACCGCGGCGGGGCATCCTTACGGGTTGGTTTAGGCATGTACCGATAACCGAAGGTAGGTTAGCATCGGAGACGGCGATGCGCTCTGGTCCCGATTAACGCTATCACGCGTTCTACTCTTGATATTGAAGCTCAAGTGTCCTCCATGTTTTAATTGGCTAAAATTTATGAAATGTTACCCTAACAAATTTAGCAAGAAATCACGTATTCGACACGTATTATCTTAGGTATATACTATGCCGCAACTGCACGAAAATGCGGTCACATAATTTACTGGCGAAGAAGAGCACTATATAGAAACCACTCCAAGCTCACCGAAGACGAACAAGTTCAAGAGAGTCCCCTTTCAGTAAGGAGATCGAACTAGTTGAACTTTCTCAGAAGTTCCGGGAGAGGTAAGTCGGGATGTCGAGCATCGTCCTCTCGAAGAGGTGCGGCTGACGTGCAGCACGGCGGGTGGGTGGTTTCGATTGCATTGTCCATGCAAGCTCGATTGCAGTATCGAGAATCCCAGCAGAGGAAATGCATTCTAGGCACTGTGCAGCATGCTCACCGCATAAGTATCGTAGATCGATGCTGCTTGAGAAGCAACCCTCCGACGTCTACCAGAAATCGTTGCTTTTCGCGGGAAACGCGAAAGGAGGGAGCAGGAACAGTGACGTCATCGACCTGCCTCGCGTGTCCTATATACAGAAGAGGTTTGGACCTTTCTGGTGAGTTTGAATTATCATGACAGCGTCCCCGATGGGGCTGACAATATGGGTTAACGCTGTTCACAAACTTTGTTGGTTAGATATGCAGGGCAATGGAGCTGCAACATTAACCTACAGAACTGAATGGCGTTGCCTCAGGATCCACTTCCCCTACGCTTTCAGACGTGGATAAAAAATTCTGTCCAAAATCGCGAAAAAAAAAACGGGGTTGATTTATGCTTCATAGGAATTGGTATAGTACGGTAAAACGTGTCCTTACAGTTTACACCCCCATTGCGCACTCGCGATGAGGGTATAAACGCGGCGGGGATGCATTGCGTGAGAAGCGAGATGGGGAGTGAGCGTAGGCTAGCAGACGGTGCTTGCGTCAACGTTGCGAGGAGACAAGGGGAGAGGGGACGCGCATGCGCAGTAAGAGTGGTTACACCGCACACCGGATTGAGCTCGACTATAAGATGCTTCGCATCTAAAAAGCTCTGTCGTATAATGTGTAAAGTCTGACGTTGCGCGAAATGCACTTCCTGGTACGGTATAAATTTCTTGTGCGTTCAAGGAACCCTTGAGTAGTAGTAGTAGTAGTAGTAGTAGTAATAGTAGTAGTAGTAGTAGCAGTAGTAGTAGTAGTAGCAGTGGCAGCAGCAGCTGCAGTATGAGTAGTAGTGGTAGCAGCAGCAGTAGTAGCAGTGGAGGTAGTGGTCGCAGGGATAGTAGTAGTAGTTGTTGTTGTTGTCGTCATCATTTGTTGTCTTGTTGTTGTTGTAAGCTTTATTTTTCGTGTCGTTTGTTTTTTCAAGGGGTGATGGCCGCAATCCAGGGCCACGTTTACTATAGCACTGTTATTCGAATGGCCCCGGTCAAACAGTCTTCGCTGGTCTTTCAGCCTGGTGCTGCGAAGCGCGGCTTCCCACTAGGAAGGTGAGGGATTGAGTATTCTAGATAGGTCAGACGGTTTGAAGCATTCTCGCGTACGAGCTTGGGTGAGCTCCACAGGAATGAAGTGTCACGATACTGTGTATAGTGTAAGAAGTGTGGCGAAGCGCTAGGTTGGGGAGTGTTATGGGGGCAGGAACTGGATACCTTTATGTGGACCTTAAATACATAGTCACGAAGTTAAGTTCGTCCATATTCCGCGGTTTTGATTTGGTTCTCAGTACTATTACTATTCGCTAAGAGGTGCCGCCACGGGCTCTAAACAGCGTCAGTTGCCCGACAAACATGTAGTTGATCGATCGCTAACGACGCCAGATAAGGGTGTAACCGTCAATGGGCAGAGTCTGGAGTTGTAATTGTGCCTGCGGCAAATATCTGATACGGTGTATATCTCCCGTTAGTACATGTCTTCAAAAATCGCAGTGCCCTCAGACTTACGGAAGAAATATACTTTGCTCTGAGAGCTTACTGGAGTTCCGGCTCACCAAATTTTTAGTTTTCCTCAACTGGACTCACTCAGACTCAGAATCATCAATATATTACTAATCTGAACTCACTCAGGCCCAGACTCAAGGCTTAACCTGAAATATAGAATTAAAAATATTTCTTAAGTTTTAAAAATAATACTTTCTAGTACCATCATGAATTTTTAGCTAATACATTGATCTTTCAAATTGGGTATTATGCATATTTTTAGTCTGACTACCAAGGCGAGTTTTTTGACGCTGAATATATAGTTTTTTCCAAAAAGTGAAATTTGCAATTTTTTTTCAGACTATCGACTATAACTTAAGCGCCTGAGTTATTTTCGATTTGTAGCATGTTGAACAGGCCACCAGCACACATTTTGTTTAGGTCCTTGGAGCTTGCCATGTTCAAAGGAAAAAATCCCGAATACGGCAACTTTATTCAATATTACCCGTGCGCAAATTTCTCGAAGAATTGATATAGATAAGATAGTCATTATTTTTACAGTTAGATCACTTCATTACCTTGCCGCAAATACCATTATATTGAGTGCATTCTAAAAACATCTTCTAAAAAATTGTTCTTTGACGCCCTTTAACTCAATCGACGCCAAACTTCAGACTCATAAATGGGAAGAAAACTTTTTGGTAACGAAAATTAACCACCAGGGCGAGTTCGCAACTTCGAGAAACACGTGGAAATCTTTTCAGCCTTATTCGTGATGGTCGGAAAAACGCTAGATGATTTGTCATGGAATGACCCAGTAGTAGTGGTAGTAGTTACTGTAGCCGTACAAATAAGAGTTATAGTAGTATATAGACGAAGAAAAAGAAAAAAAATCTTCATTTCTTGTTTCGCTTGCCCTAAAAGCTGGAGCCCCGAGTCCAAGGCCCCATTTGCTGCTGCCATTCGGCTGACCTGATCAATTTCACTAGTCATACTCCGGGGCTGTGCGGGACAGCGTTCTTAAACTGCGTGACGTGACCAGGACAGAAGTGAGAAAACACACTGAATAATGCGAGTGCTGTATCATCTGCCACATTATTACTCATCAATTTATTATTTTTGTCGGAATGTGCCAGACTTATAGATTTTATCACGTGTCCAGATTAAAAACAAAAAGACACTGTGCTCGTGTTGTACTCTGTGTTTTCTTACTCGTGTGCTGGTCATTTCGCGCAGTTTAAGAAAATCTAGCAAGAATGAACCAACTAGCCTGCCAAACGTATTACTGGTGTGCTAGAAGAAGCGGCTTCTGACTGGGACGTCGAGGGATTGGGTATTCTGGGTAGACTGATAGAGCTCCCTTTAAATGCATTAGAAGGAGCTCTGGCGCTAGTGGTTATGGCACTTTAGCCAGAATGGGAATGATGGGTAGTTCAAGGACTTATCTAAACTCCCTTTTTTTTGGCTCCCTGTGGCTTCATGTGGCATGAAGTCGTTTTGTGGCCACGCAAAGCTCAGCAAATGTCAAGCAGCTCCACTTCACCACCTCACTCTTTTTAGACTCAACCATTCAAAGCGGCTCACGGAGTTAACAATAATCGATTCTTTGGTGCGACACAAACGCCAGAACACTAGAATAATCAAAGCCACAAGTACGAAGAATAGCAAAATTAATGTGCTACCTATCATTCCTACGCTTGATAAAAGATCACAGCGCTAGAGTTTCCTAATATTGGGAAACTCTACTGGTAGGACGGGTAGTTTGGGAAATTCCCACGTGGACTGATATGAGCATGGGTATGCTCCTTGAGGAATGAAACCGGCCAGAATACTGTGTATAGGGTAAACATTGGCCCCGTATCTCTAGCGCAAGACGATCTTGAGAAAGTGAAGAAAACGTTTGTTTGACATTCTGAGCAAGAAAATCGGTGAATAGTATTCTGGAGGCGCTGCGTTAGAGTGCCTCGAGCGTACTGCGGAGGCGAACGAGCGCATCAAATCACGTCGCACGCCCCGCCGCGGTGGTCTAGTGGCTAAGGTACTCGGCTGCTGACCCGCAGGGCGCGGGTTCAAATCCCGGCTGCGGCGGCTGCATTTCCGATGGAGGCGGAAATGTTGTAGGCCCGTGTGCTCAGATTTGGGTGCACGTTAAAGAACCCCAGGTGGTCTAAATTTCCGGAGCCCTCCACTACGGCGTCTCTCATAATCATATAGTGGTTTTGGGACGTTAAACCCCACATATCAATCAAATCACGTCGCACGTGAGACATGAGCGCTATCTGGAAGTTATCTTGGAAAACGAAGCACGTGGCGTGCGCGCCCGTCTCTGAGGTGATAAGGTGTAGAACATAAGGCGACGGGTTGGTGCCACCACCGTGGCGTTGGAAACATTTGCTTTTTCGTGCAAGCGTTGCATGGCCAGCGCAGCATAATAAACGTTACTGTCCTTAAGATTACTTATGTACGCCTTTTCTAGTAAAAGACACACATACAGAATATTGACATGTTGTTATGGTTCCTCAAATATGCGCAATAATTGCTTTTTGATTGACAATCGCACACGTATGAACACTGAACCTTGAGCAATACTGGTGGGCGCTGCGGATGGGGTAGGCTGTTTGGAGTATCTGCTTGCGCTTTAGGGGGCGGACGACCGCACAAATGTACAGACAGACAGACAGACAGACAGACAGACAGATCAACCAACATATTTGCGTAGAAGGTCCCCAAGAAAGACTATCGTCTTTAAAAGTGTGGTCAAGTACAAGGTTGAGAAGTGTTACGGGGATTCGAAGCGGCTACCTTCATATTCCGTGGTTTGGATTTACGCCTCAGAGGTGTTAAATTTCGCTAAGAAGTGCCACCACGAGCTGAAAACAGGCTTAGTTGCCGACTAACGTGCAGTTTATCGATCGCTAACGAAGCCGGCAGAAGGCGTAACCGTGAATGTGCAGAGTCAGCTGCATCTTCAAGTGCCGGAACTTTGCCGGATGTTAACGAGACGTGGTTGTTGTTAATGCAGGTCTCTCTTCCGTAACTCTCATTGTGGAACTCTCCCATCACTGCTGATGGTCTTGTAAATTTGGCGAAAGAAAATTTATTGTATGTGAAAGTTTGAACTCAACTGAACACCGTCAAGCTTGCTTTGATTTGAGACTAGCCTAGACTAGACTGTTCGAACATGCGCGCTATGCAGGCGTCGTGATTCAGCCAGCGGCATAGCCGAGGAGTGGCACATCAAACCCTTGCCCCCCGCCTCCCCCTCCTGAAATCTTTGTTTGGCTATGGCATACAGGATGCAAAATGACACTCGACCACGTTAGAAATTCAGTAGAGATGGTGGGTTTTACGAGAAACTAACCGTTCGTATTACGTACGTAGAATATTTGCACCATAGCCAGGGATCACAAACTCGCTTCACCTAGCGGGACACAGACTCAAAATTTAGTCGACTAGGGCCAGAGCAGTAAAACAAGGGTGTTGAGGAGTGGGACGTTGATTTAGTTTTAATGAGAAGTAGCTCACGTTGTCTTCTGAAAGAAGACCTTCCCATATCTCTCATATTGGTTCTATTTGTGAAGGAGATTTGGCATCTGGATTCGAGGGAGATGTCGATGCCTATCTCTTGACTATAATTTGAATGTTAAATCGGGAAAATAGAAGTAATACTTGTTCTACACTCATGTTTAAACACACAGTTACCACATGAGATGCTCTACGTAAAATAATTCTTGAGACAATTGAGTCACCTATGCGAAGATCATGAATATGTATAATAAGAACAATTCTTTCAAATCGAACACAGTCATGTGCGAGCCGGGTCGTATGTTGCCGGCATGTTTGAGACCCCTTGTATGACTTGATGAGTACGTAGGCTAAAATTTTATTATTTGCTTGCATGGGGCAACCATATTTGGTGGGAGGCTGCAGGTGAGGTGGAACGCATGACCTGATAACGCGCGGCCAGTGCTTATCGCTTGCTGGCAGCCAGTTTTCTCTCGATATCAGCTCTGACGTAAGTAAACGCGCAGCCCTATACGCTGGCAGCGCCAACCTATAACTGGGCTCAAGACTATGTATGCATGCTCTACGCAAGGGCGCTAGAGTAAAAATGATATGGTCAACAACATGCACGTTGATGTGTCTTTGGTAATGGCCACGCACTGCATTGACGGTATAACTGGTGACCTCTTAAAGGAAGATTAATAATGGTATGGCGTACACCAGAAATTTTGATGTGTTTTGGGTTATGGCCATGCATTGCATTGACGGTATAACTGGTGGCCTCTTAAAGGAAAAGTAAAAATGATATGGTCTACATTAGAAACTTTGATGTGTTTTGGGTAATGGTCATGCACTGCAGTGACGGTATAACTGGTGGCCTCTGAAAGGAATAAAGCATTACTAATAATTGCCCAAATTTAACATCCCAAAACCACCATAGGACTATGAGAGACGCCGTAGTGAAAGGCTTCGGAAACATCGACCACCTGGGGTTCTTGCACCTGAATATAAGTACATGGGTTTCAAGCATTTTCGCCTCCATTGATAATGCAGCCACCGCGACCGAAGTTCGATCACGCGACCTGAGGGTGAGCACTCGAACACCATAACCACTTAACTAGCGCGACGGTAATAGATTCTTTCAAATGGAATGGAAACAAATTTCAGAATAACAAAGCATGAAACGATTTATAGAAATGCCTCTAGCACAGGCTCATGCAGAGGTATGGCTTCCTGTGCTTCGTATAAGATGCTAACGCTAACGTTACAATCGCCCGACTTAAATGTTTATGAATTTTTTCTGAACAAAGGAAGCGCTTACGTTTGTAGTTCACTAAGACACTCAAATTTTCTACGTCCACAACGTGAACAGACTAAGACGGTGCCTCTGCTTTATGTGTGTGCCTTCTCTGTTTTTTGTCTCCCTTTCGCGCAGTTCTTGTAGTTATCGTCAGCTAAACGATGGTGTGTCATAAATGGCCAGTGTCGCATATTTAATGCCTGCAAGTGTTGCCCAATGCTGGTCAAGTGACGTACTTGAGAGTAATATTTAGCTCTGTCTGACAGTTTTCTGGCAGGAAGTTTCTGCATATTGGTTTTCTGCTTCCGAGCACCCGCGGCTTGGCTTCGCTTGTAGCCAAAGCAATGTGAAATACACATGGGAACATCATAAGCGAATATGGGTGCGTACTGTATAACGCGTCCATTCTGATGCCCATTTGAAGTTTGCTTAGCGCAATAATTCTGCAGTTGTACGTACCATCAGTATTTACGGATTAAAAAAAAAAACAAGGAAATTGAAGGCTTTACGCACACATTTCCAGCTTCCCCATCTAGCATTCGAGTGATGCCGGTGTAATTTAAACTCGAACGTGTTTATCGGAGCCAATATCACTCTAGAGATCGGATTCGTCTAAACATTCATTATTTCGAGAAATATCGTATGCCAGTCATCGTACTAAACAAAAAATGACGTCGCGTTTTAATCATGTACGCTTAACATTACACTGCGCTCGTCAAACGGCTCTGCGAAGGATTAATTGATCTCATCAGCCCAAAAAAAGCGCACAGGCTGTCATGTATTTGCATTCTGGAGGAGCATCATTGCCTTCCGTGGTGATGCGCTGTTTGTGCGACGTCAGAGGTCGTAACGGATACGCGAGGGAGTTTACGTTCGGAAGGCGAATAAGTGTTGGTATTTTACGCAAGACATGTGGGGGCTGCCACTTTGTGCTGTTGAAGGAATGTTTTGTTGTTGTTGTAATACGTGACGTGAATTAATGGATGATGTCAAGAAACACCTAGTGCAACAACCTAGTAATCGTTCCCACGTAGATGCGTCCACCATAACGATGTTCGTTTAGGTAAAGACGCAAAACGACATTGGCAGGAGCCCAATTTGGTTGCACCGAAACCCACCCGTAAAATTATTCATACCCCCTGAGGCTTGCTGTTTCAGGGTACCAATGTTCGGAGTATGCGGAATGTTCTGCAGATGCCTGCGCGAAGTGCTCACTTCGGCATGCTTTGTAATGGCACGCAACTGAGCATCCGTGGGCGTGTTATCGGCAGATTCAGAAAAAAAAAAAGACCACGTCAGCGTCTACGAGCCAGCCGGCCGAGGGTGGAGATGGTGAAATTCAGCTGTGGCTGCGCGATAAGATTGAATTTGATCGAAGGCCATCACCGCGTGCCTCCACGTTTTCGACAGACATGATGCGGCTTTTCTCGAAGAGCGGCGTCAGCAAGAATCAAGGGGGATGAAGGAATATAATGACGCCAGCGGCCGCCATGCAGAGCGACTGACGAAACTTTTGCGAACTTATTAGGGGCGAAGCTTCTTATAACAACACCCGTTCGTCCCTCGTAGCCGTTGTAGTATGTAATAAGTATAACATTTTGACCTCCAAGGTGATGCCAGTGAGAGATTTCTTTTGTGCGTTATTGAACACTAAAAAATAGCGCTCAGTGTACATGCCAATGGCTGCTAATGGGGAATTAGAGTCAGGAGCATTCGGCTTTTAGTTAACGCGCACGTTGCGATTCCCATTAGCAGCCATTGGCATGTACATTGAGCACTATCTGACAAGAAAGGGTTGCTACGTTATCCTTGCTGGGTGTAACCTTCTTAGTTTTAGAAAGGTTTAGCGATCATTGAGCCGCAGTGCCATGAATACAACGAACTAGTATATACCATGAATTCGAGTTGGTTAAAGGTGGGAAGAAGATACGAAGCGCAAGCCGTAAGAAAGTAAAAGCCGAATTCTCCCGTCTCGCATTTCCCATTAGCAGGCATTGGCATGTACATTGAGCACTATCTGACAGGAGAAGGTTGCTACGTTATACTCGCTGGGCGTAACCTCCTTGGTTTTAGAAAGGTTTAGCGAGCGTTGGGCCGCAGTGCTATAAATACAGTGAACTAGTATATACCATGAAGACGAGGTGGTTAAAGGGGGGAAGTAGACCCGAAGGGCAAGCCGTAAGAAAGTGTGCGTATGCCACCTGTCGTTTAGTCCTTGGAATGTCCGCTGGATGGTGGTGCTTCTATATGGGGAATATATGATGAAAAGATGTGAGATGGTGGTACTTGGAGTGTTGAACAGATGGACGAATGGGCACACAGACAGATGCATGGGTGGACGCATGAACGGACGCAGGGGCGGCTGCATGGACGAACGCAGGGACGGACGCACGAACAGACGCACGCACAGACGGGCGGATGGACGCATGGACGGTCACACAGACGGACGCATGGTTGGACGGAAGCAAGAACGAATGGACGAACAAATGATTCGCTCCACTCTTCATGATTCACTCCGTGGATATGCTGCCAAATTTTTGTAATACTTTTTTATAGTTGAATTTTACATGGATTTTGTCATATTGAAACACCTTCATCACATATGAAGATTGACTCTGTTGATCTTATTTAAGGAAAGCGACCGCTTTTTTCTTTTCAGAGTTTCTGAAAACTTAGAAGGTGTAGAATTCGGAAGCTGTATATTACAAACAAATTTTCACCCGCAGTTCAGGAAGAGGACGAGAAAACAGCCAGTGCGTTTTCAGGTAAAACTTCGTTTAAGCGTGTTTAGGTAAACCATATAGCTATACCAAGGCTGCACACAGGTTTGCGGTTTTTCTAAAGCCAGTTGTGTTTCATTTAGAAAGCTTTTCTCGGTACTTCAATGGCGTACAGTGGCAAAAAAAGAAGAGATCGGCACGAGTGACCGGTGGTCGCAGCAGTGAAATTGCGACAACAGACATCATGCATATGTCAGATTCATGCGCTGCATCTAGTGCCAAAGCACCCACGGCAGCAAATCTGACGGGATACGGGAGCAGACGACGAAAGCGGTGGCAAGCCACTTCGCCGTGCCTTGGGGTCTCCGCTTTATGCGTTTCCGTTTCCCTTAAATGAACACTAAATTGTTGACAGCCGTCAGAGAACCGCAGTGTTATCACCTTCTTTTTGCCAGACCTCGTGCACTTTCAGGCATACGCATGAAATGCCTGAGCTGAAAGAAGACGACAAAGGAGGCGACGAGTCGGTTGAATGAAACTGCGCGCGTGTAACGCGGCCAGCTTCGCTCACTAAACGATCACAGCCTGTTAACAACAGCTCGGGCTAACGTGGCAGCGAACTCGGTGGCATCTTGAAATGAACGTCACCAGTGATTGCACTCTCACGGCCGCTATATGAAAAAGCGTTTTCCATCGTAACGAGCGCGCCACTGCACTCACTGCGCCTATTTCAAACACTGCAGCCGAGCTTGTCGTCAAGGTGCGTTTCGCTAGCCATGGCATTGCAAAGTGCGTCAATTAGTACTATATTGGGGTTCAGAGAGCTACGTAACATAGATGGTTTCTTCTGAAGAGCGCTGATTGAAGGGCAGCAAGCTGTTCACGGTGTCGTTCAAAAAGTGTTGCTTGACAGATCGTCAAGCAAGTGCACTCCACAAGAGGCAAATGAATGCGCCGGGAAGATCTGCGAAAATCTAGTTATGTTTTCTAAAGTTTATAATAGTTAAGTCAGTGTTTTCAAGTCGATTAAAGCAGGGGAATTAATGCGGCGAGCTGTGACTTCCGTGCCGTAGTGGCAGAAAGTGCAAACGCGCCGCAGCAATTGCATTGAATTGCTGATTGAAAACAAGCAAAACGTGGTCATGGCACCTTCCTTCAACTAATAAGCTCTACGCTACTGTGATCATCCACCATATGCGACTGGCTGATCGCGGACAGACGCGGACAGCCAGTCCGCGTCTGTCCAGTAACGCGGACAGACCATCGCTCTGACCACTGGCATTGGCATTTGAAAATGCATCGTTCCGCACATGGGTTCCGCAAATGCACCCCAGTGCCAGCGAGTCAGAGCATCCCGTCACTCCCGTGAAATCTGCGCTTGTTGCCGCTTGAGGCGCATTATTCCGTGGCGTAGTAACGTCAGTTACGCCTGGGTGCCAAGCGCATTCCATTTTCAAAAGCAGGGGTGGCCGGAGAATACGCGGAAAGCAACATATATCTTGCTGTTGCTCACCGAAAGCTCTTATCTCAAAGAAACGCTTGTTCGTTGCTTATCGGCAGATGTGACTACGCGCATAATTTTTTTCTTGGTTGAATTGCGAGCCATCGAATTTTCATCACAGTTGCCCTCCAAGAAAGCTGTTTGTTCGAGTGCTTTCCTCCGGCCACCCCTGTTTTGGTAATTGGGATGTGCTTGGAACTCTCGATATCGTTGTGCTCGGAAGAAAGAGTGCCGCGCTTCGCAAGTTTGCAGCTCTGGCCAAACGTCGCTTCTGCGAGCCTTTTTCGTTGGGACTGCATGCTTTAAGCGAAGGCAGCATCATGTGAGTATCGAGAGAATCTAACTTCCGCTTCTCACAGCCTAAATAAAATAGTAATATCTTAGATTTTACGTTCCAAAACCACCATATATGATTAGCTTCTCACAGATTTTTCAGCATCAGACATAATACTGGACCCTGAGTTTTATTGCGATAACAGTGGAAATATTAGAAAAGACTTTTCAAACCAGCAACAGCTTTCAACCAACTTGAGTACCTGACTTGAATTTCGGTGAGGGTGTGCGCCGCGCCATTAGTTGCTGTTGCATTATTTCCGGAATAAACTGTGTAGCTTATAGCGCAGTACGCAATATTTATTTTATGAAACGTCCCCGTGTTCGTAGTTTCAGACGCTCCTTGGCTGCTTCTATACTTCCACGATTTTTTTTCTGGAAACGTAAGCTCCTTTGAAGAATTTCGCTGCATGGCAGCGTGTATTTTATGGGTTTCGTTTGTACGCCACCTTGTGTTTAATGCGTTCGAAAGCCCAGACAAGAAACCCTGCTTGCACATATTCATAATACAATGCCACACGTGCAGGAGCACGGCGACGAAAACGTGCAAATTGGGCCCTTTCCGAGCCCACCAATTGTGAAAAATTCTTTCGTTTAGTCTAAGGTTAGACATTTGCATGCGCTTTGAGGCGGCATGGGTGGAACGAAAGGAAAGAAGTTTGGTTTCGCTAGAAAGGAGTATCGATTCACCATCGTTTAGCAGCTTTGCCAAGCAGCTTTGTTTACTTTGGGATTTCGCTGCCACGCCTGCACTGCCTGAACTATTCTTTATCCGGAATGCGATCTCTTCGTGATGGACGTCTGAAAAATTCGTAAAAAAGATAATGCGGAAGCTTGAAAAAGCAGCGTTGGTTACAAAGAAAGAGAGAGCGAAACATTTATTCAGGGAAAAAATTTAGGTCTTCGGAATGGTTAGGTCCCTATGCCCAGGGCTCCACTGGCCTTAGCCACCCGCCGGACTTGATCTAGGAGTGCGAGCGGCATTCCTGGGTCCGAGCTGGCGAGGTATGTCTCCCACTGCTCCGTACTATAGGTCTTGCAGGTTTGCCGAGAAAATTGACTAAGTCACTTGGTTTACGATCGCACCCCCATGATATGTGTTAGAAAGTCTGCCTACCACCGCATTACGGATACATGACATGGCAAAAAGTTGGATGTATCGCGTGTAACTTCAGTATATGACAGAAATACATTCGTCTGAATTTTTCGAAGGTCGACGGCCTCTGCCCCATTAAGGAATCTGTGAGTATGTTCCGCATTTTTGCCGCGTGAAGCGCTGGTGAGCGAGAATCTTCCTATGGCCAAGGAAAGAGACGGATTCTCCGCTCGGTTACAAAACGCGTGAGCTAGAGCGTCCGCCCTTTCGTTGCCTTCGAGCACTGCGGGTTCCGGACACTAGACGAAGCGACGATGGTGGTGAATGAGTTTGGGTCCTAGCAGCCTCAGTTCCATTGCCGGAAAGTGGCCAGTTAAAAGAGCCGGCGGGCCTCCTGGGAGTCGGATAGAATAACTGATCATTTTCCTCTACGCTCCTGAAACCTTAAGGCTATGGCAATTGTCTCCGCCTTTACATAATTACAACATAATTACTGTCGACAACAGTAATCATGTGTCTCTGCGAATCGTAACTGGCCGCATCGACGTATGCGACACTAGAAGCTGAGCCAAACTGGTGTCGGAGACAGCTTACCCTAGCAATATACGTCGCTCAGCGCGAAAGTCATGATGCATATTTTGGGGCACCGGTGCGACTGGGATTTGCCTGCGGACCTCTTGAGCTATGTCGACCAGCTCCTCATCAATGTCCTGTGGGTGGGGCGAGATTCCTATCATAGTAAGGTAAGTGCCTGCTGAAGTTGCACTTAGACGATTCCTCTGAGAGATGAGGAACGTGGCACTGAGCTCAGCATAAGGATTATCTATACCGAGAGCTAGGAGCTGCTCGGTTGGTGGGCTGATGGGTGGACCAAGGGCTGCCTCATAAGCGCTTCTAATAAGGACATCCATCTGTCTCTCCTCAGTTCTGTCGAATGAGTGGTACGGTAGGCCGTAGGTCACTCTGCTCAAAACCAAGGCCCGGACAAGCTGGAGATTATTCTTTTCTGTCATGCCCTTTTTATGATAGGCGATACGACGGATCATTCTGTTCATTTGTTTAACTGCAGCTTCAAGGTGGTTATTGTGTGACTGTACTTGCCATTGCTTTGGACCCATAAGCCAAGTATATGGGCCTGAGTAACCTCGGCTATGGCATGGCCGTCAACCTGTAAGTGTATGTCGCCGTTACTCTTGCAATACTTAATGTGTATTCTTACGACTTCAAATTTTCAGGCGCGCAGCCCGGTTCACTATTTCTTGCGAACTCCGCCACAGCTGTCGCAGCAGCTGGAGTCTTCTCTTTCAGCGCCAGTGATCCCTTCGTAGCCCTGAGAGTGATGTCGCCCGCATACAATGTATAGCCAAGGTGCGGGATTGCTTCGAGCTTGTGAGCAAGTCTGCGCATAGCGATGTTGAAGATCAAGGGGATCACTGCCCCTTGAGGTGTGCCTTTATTCGGCATCGAGAATGGCACCGACCTCGTGTCACCTATCATAATGATTGCCGTCCAGTCCGTCCAGAGAGGAAGGATTTAATGTAGTTAAATGTTCGTTTTCCGTAGCCGATTGTGTTGAGCTATGAAAATGTCCTCGTGCAAAACATTATCAAGGCCCCTTTGAGGTCGAGGGCCAAGATGAAGTGCTCACCTCATCGGGGTACGCAGCTCATGACCCCTTCCTTTAAATGGAGAAAGGCTTCCTGGGTTGGGAGCCTGGAGCGAAAACTAATCATGGTGGCGGAAAAAATGTTTTCTTTTTCTGTGTAACTTTGAAGCCGCGTTTGTACTAGCCGCTCGTAGAGCTTGCCCATACACGGCGTAAATGAAATGAGCAGCAGGGCTCCGAGTGCAGATGTTTTACCTGGCTTTGGTACTGTTAATATTTTGGCTTTCTTCCTCTTCGGAAGAACGTGAGCTTGGGACCAGCAGTGATCGTTAAAAAAATCACAGCATATCCACGGAGTGAATGATGATGAGTGGGGCGAAGCGTCTGTCAGCCGGTACGTGCTTCCGTCCGTCCGCGTGACCAACCATGCGTTCATCCATGCGTTCATCCATGCGTTCATCCATGCGTTCATCCATGCGTTCATCCATGCGTCCATTCATGCGTCCATCCATGCGTCCATCCATGCGTCCATCCATGCGTCCATCCATGAGTCCATCCGTGAGTCCGTCCATACATCTGTCTGTCTGTTCGTGCGTCTATCCGTCGGTCCGTCCGTCTGCTAGTTGTCTGTCTGTCCGTCCGCTGTTCATCTAGTGAACACACCAAGTACCGCCATCTCCCATCTCGCATCCTCTATGGCACATACCCGCTCTAGAGCGCGTATGTGCCACCGGTGGCTACGTACTACTACCTACACACTAGGAATGGACAGAGTCACGCCTTAAAAATCTTCGCCCCTAAAAATGCGGAATTTCTTTTCTCCAATAACTTCTGAGAAATTACAGAGATTAAGTCTACATTAATGACCTTCTGAAATAACATGGTGCGAAATACGTATTTTGTATGCAGTTAGGTTGTGGGAAGTTATAATTATGCCCCCCCCCCCATCTTTTCTCTGCTCTCATGCACAGGGGTCACAGGCTGGTACTTCAGCTGTCATAGAGCTTACGAAAAAAAGTTTATATTTTCTAAGTTGATTTAGACTGTACTACTGATTATACACAAGATGATCTATTGGCAACACTGATGGAGCCCGCACGCTCGCTCGAACGAAGTCGTAACAATTTTGAAGTTACTTTTTGATAGCAGATGAAGAGCGGGCGAGTGAAAAGAGAGACTTTTTCTAGCTAACACGACATTCCTCCATACTCTTTCTCTAATCACCCGGTGAGAGCAACGAGCGGCTCCATTTGGATCGTTTTACAGAGTTTGCGATAAGCGGTGCTGCTTCGAAGAGCCATTGCAATTTGATGTCATCCAGTGAAGCGCGTGAAGCCGCCGTCCTTTTTGCCCTATCTCTAATTAGGCCATTTGTCGTCGAAGCTTTGTGGATAAGCATGCGAATTTCGAAGGTGTCGTTCTTTGGTACAGGCGGCAGATAGCGAGGAAGCTGAGAGATCGCCTCGCTTGCGCTGATTGCATTGAGTGCGTTGGCCTGCAGAATCCCGAGCAAGGCGCGTATCAGCGATTGCGCCACCAAACATTCCGGACTAGCATTACTGAAAAATAAAAAAAGCAAAAGAAAGCTTATTATTTCTTTCGTATCACCCTTCATTAAGCTGCGTGCGATACGGCAGCGGTAATCTGATCGTGCAAACGGGAGACGCATTATTTCGGGTCGTCACCAGTGTTCCTGCCCCCCCCCCCTCTCCCTCGATAGAAATAACATGCACGGTCGCAACAGGATGCGGCGAAAAAGCTCAGGTTTGGGGAAACAAAGGATATACATAAAAAGGAACAATAAAAATATCCCATTTCGTTATCTCAGCCACTTTGGTATACGGGTCAAACATAGAAATGTACCTATACCTAAGCCTTTCGGTAAACTTTGAAATCCGTTGGTATTGACGCAGACGCCCAATTCGCACGAAAAATACTGCAGCCCTTTCGCGGTGTTACCTCGAGGGATTCCGATATTACACTGCACCCTTCCAACCATTTTCTTGGACGAACTCGCTCACTCGGGCACACATGCACGTTCCTGGAAGTCGGTCATATGCGGTAAGTTGACACAGATACATTAATTATGATGTTGCCGTAATATTTAGCGCGATAGCGTTAAAGAGCTTGTTTCGCAGAAATTCCGGTGTCGGGGTTGCCCTTAGTTGTGAGCAAAAAAGCAGTGTTGGTTGTTAGTGAAAATTAGAGCTAGATGCAAATAAAAAATACAGATAAACGCTGGACAGCGTTTGCACTTTGGCTTTCCTTGAAGCGCAGTTTAGGTTTACACCGAGGAGTGTGTATTAGTGTGCGCGTTAGTTGAGATCCCCCAATTAGTTAGCATCCCCCAATTTTTTAACCCGCACAGCGCTTGTTTCACTGTGACGCTATCGAACGCACTTTCATAGGACAGCAAACGGCGATTCGACACATGCAAATGAAGCGCTTCCATCGGCTTACAGGGTTTTCTGATAAGAAAAGTAAAAACAAAAGCAGAACATGCAGTTGCTGTCAGAAATGGCAGTGAAGAAAAAGAATACGCGGAAGCGATGCCATCACTCTTTTCTCCCCCCCACCCCCTCAAGCATTCTTTCGCATAGTTTTTCATTATCGCATCTAGCGGGATTTTTCTACACCAAACGCCACAATTTGTAACGGTAATTGAACCTGGACGTGACTGGGTACACTTTGGGTGCGTGGACAGTTTTGCTTGCGCATAACAATGACACGTGTAGCGCTCGAATATGCAAATTACGGTTGTCGCTAATGTTATATGGGGTGATAGCCTTTGGTGCAAGCCGCACACGTGACGTTGCTGAATGGCACCGGTTTGTTATGATTTGTCTATGTAGTATAGAGCGTGCATATAGCAAGAAACACTCTGAACTAGTCTAACTGCTGCCATTTTACGCGTCCGCATTCGCCCTCATGTTGGTGCTTCTGTATTTCTCACGAAGCCATAACCCTTTTTTTTTGTGAGAGGCAACAATACTGTAAAATCATCTAGACTTAACGTCGCTGAAGGAGGCTGTACAAGCGCTGCTACGCCTCGGGATTTCTACTGACATGGTTGAACAATTCCGATTGGAACGACATCGTGTGCGTATATGTGTGTCCGTGTTTTATTGGTATATATAGTTTTATCTGTACCTTCTTTCTTTTTAATTTCCCACCTCTCCGCTCGAGTGCGGGTAACATACTTCATACTAACGCCGGGCTGACTTCCTATTCTCTCCTTCTCTGCCTCTCACGCTGCTCAAGTTGCCAGAACATTCATGTGCCTTATAGCATGCTTACATTTCTTTTTGGATTCTACACTTTGTTACTACAAAGTGGGTGCGTTACTGTATTTGAGAATGTGAGTGGGAGGACCAGGAAAGGAGCTTTAATTTTGGTAAATGATAATGCGAAACCACAGACTCTACTCGTCAATACTAATATTAACAGTGACCTCGGCTTTATTGGCTTTCTAAGTGCACTTTTATAAACACTCATAACGCCCGCTAAGATATAGGCATGCCTTTTCGTGGAACTCGTTAAATTCATCGCACATTGTGATTAACGACGCCACACAATGAGCGACGTCGGCAGGGAGGAAGTCGACTCGAAGCTTCTCTCCCATTGTCGGGGGTCGTTAGTCAACCGCGCGTCATTAACAGCGCCAGTCGAATGCGCCCGCACGAGAGCTGCAGCTCCGCGGGAGAAATACGGTCGTGTCAATTACCGCTCCGCGTAAAATTCTATCGATACTACAGCACTGCACTGTTTCTACACGGTTGATTTCACTTAATGTTGCAAACGGAAAGAGACCGCTTGTGTTTCGTACACCTTTTCAAGAGACGCAATTTTGTATACCAAAGTGTTTTAAAGTCACGTGTTTTCGCGTGAATTTCTAATTCGGTCGTGTTAATTACTAGTATTGCCAATTACAGGACTCGGGTTTAGTGTTTAGTACGTCATAGACACCGTGTGTGTGTTATTCACATGTTTAGCATGAGTGGTGTGCTTTGACTGGCGCCAGCTAGAGCTCTACGCACGATATGCACAACTAATGGCACCGAGAATAAAAATCGGGAAATCACCTTGGATTTGTCTTATAGGCAACTGTATAAGTGGCAATATGACTTTCTTTACTTAAGCAGAACCACCGTCAATTATTGTGCGTTTCCATTGTACTATGAACGTGGTAGAATATAGTGCAGTGGTATGACATGATACGCTATATTCCATTGCTTATGTAGTGTATTTCCCTGTCCATTTTTTTGATGAAACACTTTCAACATCCCATCTGTCACTGTGTAGTACAATGAAAGAACCGGTGCTCCCGAGATTAACAAAATTTTAACACCGAAATTTCAATTCAAGTAGTTGATGAATAGCGCTCTCAACACTTGGTCTACCTGGTAAAATTTATTAATAGTTTGGAATAGCCATTCTTCTATGTTTTCGATTTAGCATTTCAGCAGGAACGTTCACCACATTAGTATATGTGATAGCGCTTATATCTCGCAACAGTGGTTACACTTGCTTGCGTTGACGCTGGTGAGAGACTTGTTTATGCACCGTCCTCACAGTTTACGTCTTCGCAGACTTTATGCCCCCACTTCTTGTCCATGAACTATTGCCGACATACTCGTTGGCGCAGTAAGATGTGACAGCTATAACGACTATGGGATGCGGCTCACGGAACGTAAAAAGGAGCCGTTACACATATCAAACACATAGCCAACACCATTGCGTGTAGTCACGCACAGCGAATACAAATTTTTTTCATTGCGTCGCTGAGAAGTTTAGTGATTGCGAGAGGCACTAGGCTACTAGCACCGAGCGTGGACGCTTTCAGTAAACCAGTGTTCTTTCACTGTTCTTGGTCTGTGAGTTCAGCGGCAGATCATTCGCAAAAAGTTCGAGCCAATAGCTAACATTAAGTTCGCAGTATTCTATACAGAAGCTGATGCACCGGTGTTTCAAAGACCCTGCTTGTACCCAACGTCAAAGGGATTCGGAATTTAAGAGTTGGATCAATGCAAAATAGGTCTGAATATCTGGAATTTCCATCAAGGCATGTCGCTCTGAAAACACGAACTGACATCTGTTGCAGCAGTGTATGTGTTTTGATGCAATATTTGTCATTGGTATTCCCGACGCATTATTTTTTCCATGTGGTTGTCCGGCTGCTACATCTATCGCCAAACTTTCAGGGGTATTGCAGTGGACAAGTGTCCACTACAATATTATTGTGTGATTTTGTTCGCTGGCTTCTTTTAGTTTTCTTTATGCTTCGTGAGTCAAAGCCGTATTTTTAAGTTGATGTCTATACTTAGTGACCATAAGTCTGCCTGTGGATCACGCAGGGTTATCCTATAATGTGCTTGTGTTAATGAGTCAATGTATCATAAAACAACTAATATTACAATTAACTCTACTGCAGTTGACAATGTCACGTGAAAAAAAAAAGGCAAAATCTTCATTTATTCCTATTCTTGAATGACAAAGGGTACCATTGATGATTTGTTATGGCAAAGAGTGTCCGTATAAAACTTGTATGTACAATCGAGTGTTTAGAAATTCAGAATTAAGCACATGCTCAACGGTCCTTGTTCTCAAGGACACTTTTGACTCAAGAAAATTATTACATTGGCGTATCCTGTAAAGCACTTAGCGAAGTCTAACAAAATGTGCATTTCGTACTCAATGAATAGCTCTAAAAATGCGGCCTAGAAGAATAAAGAGTTAAAGATATAGTTTGCATACTTTTAATTCGGGCTCTGTTCTCTTCGAAAATCTGCAGAAATCTGTGCAGTATTGTCATCATTATGAAGAAAGCAGAGCAATCCGTTGCTACTGACTTTTGGAACGTATGGCCATTTGTTCTGCAAGACAGAATGGGGCCTTTGAGAGCTGTAGAAGGTTGAAGGCTCTCGTATGTGCCTTGCAGGCATATAGGCCTTCCATGCCCGTGCTCACCTGGGAACTGTTCTTCAAGGTGCTCCCAAGGGCACCATACGAGCTGAGGCCAATAAATTAGCCAAATTGTCTGGGAGATTCGTAATACGTCGTAAGTTCACTTTATTGTTTGTTGAAGTTGCGCAAGCAGGCGAGTGTAGTGAGACTGAGGAGCTTGACGCAGTTGGTTTTGTTCCAGTGCTCACAAAATATTTTTGCCAGCTACTCGTATGGCATATTTGGGGGCCTGCACTAAGACACGTAAATGAAAGCATGGCCCCCGACAATAGCGCTAACGGCCATCATGCTACCGTACTGCAGAATACGTGTTGAAGGCTTCTCTGAGTTTTTTATATCTTCTTCTTTTAGTTGTACTTACAGATATCATGTTTTGCTTACCATTGCATTTTTGTTTTACATTTGCACGTAAATTGACGGCTGTTCATAACTAAATGAAATTGTTTAGGTACAAGATCAACAGTTTAACATTACACCATGGCGTTAAACTCTTGACTAGAATAAAAAATAAATGTGTTACAAGAGTCCCGTTTTCGATAGCTGCTACTCCTCTACTCTATGACCTGCGGATATATCGTAGCTTTTAGATTGTTATTCTCGAATACAAACGCGGTTTTTGTTAGTTTTTTCTTGCCTACAATTCGTTTCAATCTATCTTTGTTGTTGCTACATATGTCTTGAATTTCTACGTGAATAAACTGGTCGTAATCACGATTTGTTTCTCGACAAGCATCAAATCACCTTCATGCTCATCGCTTTGCAGTCAAATATTCTTTTCGGGATATTCAAATACATTAGAAGTGGTGTGTTTTATATCGGCAATATATTTAGCGTAATTTTAATAAAAATTATGTGAACATCCCACATTCAACTTTCCGCACTTTAAAGTTTTGATGATGTTTCCAGCAACTTTTGGTTTCCTTAAAAAAGTGACTCAGTTAAAAAAAAACATTGTATATTGGCCGATATCGATGCCGAATACAGCAGCTCGAAGCTGTATTGTAGTAAAATAATAAAAATAAAACTGCAGGACGTGCAGAGAGGCATCCATGATACAAGGAATACCAAGCAACGAAGAACCATTTACGTTTGCCTGAGAAATTCACTTATCACAGGTCTGGCGTAAAAGGAGACGTGTGCGGTGCGCAAGGCCTGAAATTTTACGTGGCATACCTTTTAAACACGCTCCTGTCACTTCACTGGGCTTTTTTAGACCGAGTTGGAAATCGCAAAGTGCTTTAAGAAAACAACACGCCAATAATCTCGTACATCGAATACGTGCCGGTGTTTATGCCAAAGCAAAAAGAAGCACTGTTTAAACACACATGGTGCGGAAGCGCAGAGTAGTTTGGAATGCAGTAGGAGGGTGCATCTTGGCTTGCTTTGCATACATATTGGAGCTCGCCAAGCGAGACATCTCCGGGGAGGCTTTTGAGGTAACGCAAAAATACTTGGTCCGCTAAGAAGCTTTGCGCGCGCCGATGCCGTTGCATGCGAGACGTTAAGCGAAGTGAGCAAGTTGCTGTTAAACGCCACTTCGGATAAAAACACGCTCACTTAAGAGTTTTTATTTTGTTACCGTGTGCAAATAGGTAACCAGTACATAAGAAGGTTGTAATATTTTCCTTTTATTCCTCTATTCTCCTCTCCCCGTGTGTAGGGTAGCAAACTGGACTCAGATTAGTTAACGTCGCCTCCTTTTTATATTCTCTCTCTCTCTCTCTTGTTATCGCCCTGAATGCGGCGATGTATTGCTTATAACATTGCCAAACAATCAAACGGGTCTTTTTTGTGCAGAGATACTCCAGAATTCAATTATGATATATTTGTTTAGGTTGTATTTTTCAAATAGTGGTCTATATTAATAATAAACCTTTAATTTCGATTACACGGGGCCAACCTATACAAACGAACATAGCGGTGGAAGTCTTGACAGATCATATCAGGCGTTTTTTTTTTCTATCACCTTGCAACACGGCCTTCAGAAAGACCACGAACGTCGTATTGTGCACTAATTTCAAACTATTCTACCCGCTTTCTATTAGGCTTCAGTCTCGCCTCTAAGCCAGTGACACCTCCATAATGCTTCATTCGACATGAAGGGTGCTTCAACGTACCGGGAATCAGAAAAAAATCTAAGCGCTCATCACCAGTTTTGAAAACGCTATCTCAAATTCTTCCCCACGAGAAGTACGCTTATCACATGTCTATACTGATGGATCATCTACTCGAGTAGATTATTCCTCTACTCGAAAGCCTGTAGCAGCACCATAGCCTGTAGAAGAAAGCTTGTAGTAGCACTATAGCAGCGCGCTTACGGTCCATCACACAGCTAATTCTTTTCACATTTCGCGGGTTTTCTCTACAACGTCGAAGAAATAACAGCGTGAGCCATATCGTACAGAAAACAATTTTAGTCGGTGAAAGTGCTCTACATCTCAGTGTTCACATTTTGAGTTTCCAGCCCATAATTTAAAAAATTGAGGTAATTAAGAATGAATAATTATTTAGTATTGGGAGAAGTAAAAAATAGCCAGAGTACCTACAGTCTAGTGCGAGTAGTATGCGTTCGGTTCAGTTCGCCTACTAAGTACCTTTGCTTTCAAATTCTTGGCTCAACTTATGTGGGACACCCTGTATAGTGTAATTTATGTTTTATTGGCTCTCTGTAAAGCGTCGTCTTCAATTTTGTTGCTTCAATAGATACTGTAGAATCTCAAACAAAATTTGTTTTCTGCCATTCTCCAGCTTCATTAGACAAAACAAAGTTGGAGTCGAGAAGATAGGTTTAAACAATTCATGCGATAAAGGATATCTGTGCTTTAGAAGCTAGACTTCGCGAAGCTATTTTAATGTAGTCAGGGAACGCTGACACGTTGGATGGAGTAATTAAAGCAGTCCGCCCTTCATTATCACGAGTGCCTGGGGAGCACGATCGAGCTTTTGGAGTTAATGCGCAGTTGATCGATTAACTGGTAGTGACTTCACCATTTTTGAAGGCTCAACGAAGCTCTAAACATATACTTTCAATTCTTCATTGCCGTGTATACTGTTCTTTTATTCTTAAACTTCAGTTGGAACGGAACACGCAGTTAAGCGTGCCGCTTACTTCAAACACTTACGTCTACTTAGGAGCTTTGCAAACTGCGTCATTCTCGCTGATTTGTTTCGGACAGACTGCATATCTTGTTGGAGTTTCACGATAAAAAAATAGCACCGATAATGACACTACTTGAATTTTCCTTATCGCGCATTTGAAACTTAATGTTCGGCTTGTTAGAACTTCGAATATAACATTTGCTTGCGTGAAAAAAGAGACAGAATGACTTAAAGGTGGAACAGAGAAAAACAGACAGCTCTTTAAAAACACTGGTCTTCGACTAAATGGATGCTCTGAAAAGTGTCCATTCACAAAAGAGTGCCTTAAAAATGTTTAATAAATCATTGAATTCGTGTAGTCAGGAGGCGGTTGTCAAACATTATGTCCTTCCTGCAAAAAAAAATCAAGAATGGCCGACGTAGTGTTTACGCATTTGTAAGATTCAGTCCGCAGATAATTCGATTAATTAAACTATGTTTTTTGCCCTATAGCTAATGAGGGTACATGAATTGTTGGAAAAGGGGGAATACGTGCAACGTCTGCAAACGTCAGCAGGATGATCTGATGCAATAAAAGCCTATTGCGTATAGTGCCCTAAGGCAGTTTTTTGTAGGCATGCGCTTTGAGCTTCGTGCCTTGCCCTTTTCGAAATTTCCATTGAGTTGAAGACCAGCGCACTCAGCGTTCCACATTTTTTTCTTACTTTCAGCTCTGTCTTTAGATTTTGTCATCTCGCATGGGAAAACATAATATCCAAGTAGTACGCATGCTTGAAAAGAGTAGGTCCTCTTGTACTTGTCTTGTATTAAGGCCCGATGGTACTTAAAGAACTTTTGGCTTCCATGTTCAGAAGAAAGCCGTTTCTTTTGTTGTGTGTGTGTACCTCTTCAAAACTACTCCAAGCCGGCTCTGTAATGTAGCTGCTGGTTTTCCCATGTTTCTTAAAACACACACACACACACAAACACACACACGCACACACGCACATACATACATACATACATACATACATACATACATACATACATACATACATACATACATACATACATACATACATACATACATACATACATACATACATACATACATACATACATACATACATACACACACACACATACACACATACATACATACGTACATGCATACATACATACATACATACATACATACATACATACATACATACATACATACATACATACATACATACATAATGTATATAAAAATCTAACAGACAGTATTGCCACGGAATGTACAGGGGCTCATAAAAAGAGTGTACCACACTCGCCATCATGGCTACAGGTGGCGCTGACTGACACTCCCACGTTTAAATTCACATATAAACCCAGTAAAGTGGCTGGGGGAATAGCCGCCGTGATAGCTCAGTGGTAGAGCATCGAACGCGTTATTCAGAGGTAGTAGGTTTGATTCGTGCTCACAGCAAGTTATTTTTCACCCACTTTTCTTTTTTCTTATTTACTTTACATTGGTTCTAATAACTTCCCTCATACATTCCTTGGCATTGTTGTCTGTTATATATATATATATATATATATATATATATATATATATATATATATATATATTTATATATATAAGAAGACTGGTTAAGATGTCAGGGGTGATGATGGTTAGGGCAGTGATATGTTGACTTGGCTCAACATAGTTTGTCAACTTGTTTGTTTAAATTTTAGTGGTGGCTGCAAGCAATATGTCTAGAAGAAAAATAGCGGGTCATAAACAACTGCTCTGAAACATTTGTTTTAGGTTCCGTGACAAATACTAAACTTCGTACCTCCGTTTTGTCTAAACACTGTGAGCAGCGGAAAGGAAACGTGCGCATTATATACAGTAACGTTTTCATGAATTATTGACTTGGAGTCTTTTCAAAACGACTTCAGCGTGGTGTAGGAATTCGAGAAAAATACTCGAAAAGAAGCAGATGAACGCCTCATGGACGGTCGACGCCCTTACTTTGGCAGTTCGTCAAAAACAATATCGCCGCTTCTGTTATTTTAGCGAATGACCTGTGAGCATCGTGTCGTTCCATCAGCAGCGCGACAAAGAGGTTTTATTGCACAGCCCCTTCCTAGGGTGAGGGCAGGGTTCCTCGAATCTTTATTATTCTAAATTGTGCGTGAATCGTTCGGTTTTTCAGGTTTTTCATTTGGTAGAAAGATCGTACGTGATAAGCAGCGCGGTGGCTCGGAGCATTCTGCTGGACGACAAATCCTAGCCACAAAATAACACAAACACACAGTAAAAAATACACAAGTCACCTGTCCTTGTCGTTGTGTGTTTCCTTACTTTGAGTTTGTGTTATTTTACGGCTAAAGTATGTCATTAAGCAAGTACCAACTAGGCCAACAAACAGCCATCTGCTGAAATTATGTTGTTTGCCGGTGAAGACGTGGACGCCTTGACAAACATGGCCGGCAAGACGCATTTGAAGTGGCCTCAGTACGGCAACAAAAGCGTGAAGATGAATGAAGTGCATCCGGAAAGAGCAACCAAGGTTTCAAAAAAAGAAGAGAGAGAGAGAGACTGTTCTGAAACGTTGGGCGTCGCATTTACTGCTTATATGTAAAGCCTCAAATTTGATAAGAGGGCCGGACGAGCATCATCGAGTCGAAGCGTGCTTCGAAATCAGCGCTGAAGAAAGACGCTCGTCGTTCGTTTGAGAGTGAGGTCACACTTGAACTGTTAAGCTATACAAAGCTGGACATGCTAACACGGACCCAAGACACCACGAGAGCCGTGTCTTGACTTCTTTGTTTTGTGCCTGGTAGAATGCCCATTCTTCTGGCGGGAATTCCCACCAACCTCCTCAGCTCTCTCTTATTCTGGCATTGTAAACCATCGATAAATAAATAAAGTAATGTTCTCAAGTGCCAGGAAAGAACGTGTGTCGGTTGATGCACAAAAATGCTTTTACCAGTTATTACACAGAAGTCGTTCGATTAATACCCGAATACAAGTTGTCTTTGAGGTAAATTGTCATGTCATTATGGAGCATCGCGATGAAGCGGAAATATGCTTTGCGAGCTCGACGGGGTCTTAGAGGTTAACATTTGCAGTTAACCAGGGTAATTTAAAAGGCAAAAGCTGGTTTCCGTCTATAGCGGTGAAGACGAGGGGGAGAATGCTGGTGTGTGTGTGTGTGTGTGTGTGTGTGTTTGGGGGAGGGGCAAAGTGTTGGTGTGGGTTAAGGGGGGCAAGTGCACTTTTCATAACCCTCTGTCGACAGCCGTGCTTCATTTGACATCTGATTATGAACACAGTACACAGGTATGTATAGAAACCGAGGAAATCATGTTCAACGGAAAAGATGAAACTGGTAGGCTTTTCGAGACTTGCTGTCTTAGCTGTGAAATACGTCGTCATTCTATCAATAATCCCGTTAATGTGTAACTTCCCTATATGCCTTAGAATTTACGGTCAGGGCGGACCGTAATCGAATGCGAATGCGTCTGAATGTATGCGTCTGATCTCGGAATCGTCAGAATCGCATGCGGCTGAACGACATTCGGAGTAGGCCCCGCTTACTGCGCGAGATCTGCTTATGATGTTTTGTAGCAGTGTCAAGCCGTCACTTTTGCTGTCGATTGACTCTTGTACGGATCAGAGTTCTTGACAGTGATTGGCTCACTCGATAAAGGTGCCGAAGAAAGCCACTGACTGCTGAGAAATTTGAACCCGATAGTACTCAGTCGTGTTCTGTAATGCACCACGTGACACCGGTGATATTTGCTTGTTCTATTTATCAGAACGTATAAACTTTTCATCACTAATGCACAAATACCCACGCAGACGTGAAACTCCGTGGTGACAAGTTGATGCTAGCAACATTTTTCTTCCATCCTCTCCCCTACGCCATTCAATCCTGAAAATTATTTCAGAGAAATTCCCACACGGTGGAAGCAAGGCTTGTGAAAGCGAAAGTTGGCATCCACCCTATATACCTGAAAGGGACGAGGAATTGCATACGTGTTTATAAGCGTTCTTTTTGACAAAGATTTTGTCATGGTCTTGGTTCAAACTAGCGAAGCTTCTAAATACGACAACAATTTCTGGTCAAAGTGGCACTTTTTCCTTAAAAAACAAAAAAAAAATAGATATCACGCAATGAACTCGTGCATATATTTGTGGGATATCAAGTTAAGTACGTGCTCTTTCCAAAAGCTTCAAAACGCAGCTTGAAAGTAAATCACTCGTTGGACAGTACCAATGCAAGTAAGATGTTAACCTATTTTAAAGAGTATCAGGCATAAGTCGCTTACTACTATTTAGATGACTTTCTTTTCAGAGTGAAGGAGGGAATGAAGATACAACAGAAACCACATAGGGAGCAAAAAAAAAAAAAGTCAGCAGATCTCTCGTGTTTTTTGAATTGATGTTATAAGAAGCATGTGGAGGGAAGGTGACGTTTTAGCTTTTTATAAAGCGACACGTTCTAAAATCACGCTAAATGTATCTACAAATGTTGCGCACACAAACAAATGTTGAGCAGTCGCAGCTTTTTATATAACCAGTTGTTTGCACTGTGCAATGATGCCAACAGGAACATGTGTATTAGCAACAGCACAAGCGGGAAGCTGACATGAATCACTGTTGCTCGCGAGGATGGTATCCCTGGGCACTGCTACATAAATTAGCATCAGCGGATGGCACCTAACTACAATTTACGTTACCCCGACGTGACAGCTGTATCATATTAGTTTATATGTAATGTTTATAAAAATAGATAGCTAGCAGGACAACCGAAATTCACCTTTGACGAACATTAGGGTATATTTGAAAAGTAGTTCCGATACCTGGCGTGGCTCTGTGGTAGATTACTTGATTGCCACGCAGAATGAGAGGATTCGATTCCTGCTTGGGCTTTGACATTTATTTTTCGCATTCGCGGGCCAATGCTGGCGATCTCTCAAGCCTGCAATTTGACATGAACGCAAATATGCAAATGAACGGACCCAGTGAATTTTATTGAGATCCATTAACCTGGAAAAATAGCCGGAGTTGGCCTTTAAAGAGAACACACTGAAGCACTTCCGAGCTCTGCGCACTGGCAGCGATAAATGTTGTCTATAAATAGGTCGCTGTTAGTACGCCGAAACAAATACTCTCCGTCGTATAAGGCCGCGCGCTCCGGAGCAAGGGATCGTGCGTTAGAATCTGCGTTTCGAGAATTTCAATTTTCTGCGTTCTTTTTTGTATGGACTTTATATAAATTTACATACATATAAAAGATATGCCGTTGACTGCACAAAGCAGCCAAGAGTGTCCATGTAATATTTATGGCACTAACATGAAATTGAAAATATTTTTTTCCAATTGAATTTTATACAGAAGATGTTTTCTTCTTCGCTCATCCATGCATAAGTGGAAGCCCTTATTTTGGAAAGGGACTGTTTTTTTTTTCGTGATGATGTGAGGGGCAAGAGGAGGCGCCAGTTTCGAGGTACAATTTTCTTCCTACCAATTTAAGGGGAAAGAGATATGTGACGATTTCTGTGGAACCTTACTCTATAGTGACTGATGTCCTTAAGCCCGCGTTTCTTACTGATGCTTACTATAAGGGGTTGCCGTTTTTGCGATGTTCTATAGCGATTGTGGGCTCCGAATGCATGCAATATCTTTGGCATTTTTTTCGATTGTAGAAATGCAATGCCGAAAATAACACGAACACCCAACACCCGAAACTTTTTCTTTCGACTCGTTTAGAGCCAAAAAATCAGAGCCTGAAAAGTTAGTAAGCTACTATTGGCGAGATATACAACTGAACGATTCTACAGCAACAGCTGTAGGCAAAATAATTTTGCGGTTTTACGGTGTGCATTGCTTCTTTCGTTCAGCTTTTAAAAAAAGTTCCTAAATCTGAATGGCCTCTTCAAGATAAACAGCTTTTCGGTCGAGATGGTGATTTATCAGGTTGAACGTGACCTAATGAATGGCAATGCATTTCATGCAAGCTCTTACCCAGGATGCGATCAAAATAACGATCAGAGAGTACATTGGGTTGAAGTAGTACGAGTGCATCACAGCTATTTCACTCGCTTACATTCACTACTGGTGCCATCGAGTCGAAGAGCGTCATTTGTTTATTCGCGAGTTGCGTAACGTTAGAAGAGAGTCGTTTCAGCGGCAAGCTTAAGGTTGGAATGGCTGCGCGAACATCCAGAGTCACGATGGAGCTTCCGAAATTTCAGAGCATGCATTTGGCTCAGGGCCAAGGACTAGAAGACGAAAACGCAGTGGCCATCATGACACCCAGGTGACTTGAACATGTACAACGATTACTTCCTTTTCTCGTTTCCTTAGCTGCCTTCAGACAGGAACGTTCCTGCAAAAGGGCAGCGTGCTTTACACACACACACACGCACACGCACACGCACACACACACACACACACACACACGCACACCCGCACACACACGCACACGCACACACACACACACACACGCACACGCGCGCACACACACACACACACACACACACACACACACACGCACACTCACAGAGAGAGTTAGGGAGAGAGATCATTGTCGATAAGCGAAATGGTGCCTCCGAATTTCAATTTACATAGAAGTGGGTTCTCGGTCTCTTATCTGCAAGAAACCATTAGGCTAACGGCCGATACTTTGACGTATGTTGACCAGTCGGAGCTGCACTTTCTAACTCGCCTCGCATGAAGCTGTTATTTATTCCGACAGCGCTTATGGAGATGGCCTGCCAGGGGGAAAACAAAAAAAGTATAAAGAATTAGTCGGACATATACATTTTTTTCATCTTAAAACTGCTATCTTTTGTAGAGTGTGTAAAATTTTGCCATTGCTGGTTTAAAAAGCCTGCCGCAACATTTAGTAAAAAAACAATACAAAAGGAAAACGCTTGCATTACCCATTTCCATAGACTGGGGAAAAGAAATGCAAAATATAAATGATTTCTGAGAATGCATTATCGAAGAAAATACACTTAATGTCGAGAGCAACTGCATCACACATACCAAAATATGTATAGGAAAATTAGAAAAGAGGCTCCTGTGCTAGCGTGCTCTGACTGGGGAAGAAGAAAACGATAAGCACGCTTTAGTATCGTAACACTTGAGCCTATCCAATACGTTAACCCTTGTTTTACTCTCAAAAAAGAGCAATAATGTTTAAAAATGTAATCTTGTATTCGAACTATGTCACTGCCTTACAACCCTCGGTATTGAGACCGTAGCTCTTCAATTTTGTAGAATTGACATTGCAACCACAGGTGGGCGCGTAGCACTGCGTAAGGTGGGGCCAACCTTCACCACAGCGCCTTCTCTTTCCCCTTACTCCTCCTGGTAGCGTAGTCCGAAAATATAAGTGCTCTGAAAAGAATGCAAAAGTTTGAATGATGCTATGACGAGCTTCTCACCAAGGCCTGCTACGGCTTTGCTGGGTGAATTGTGGGATGTAGCCAGTTCTTTGAATGCTCCATCGGGCGTCTTTAGTCGCCATCATCGTCGAAAAAAGAAACAAAAAACATGCATAGTTATAACTTTGCCCACTGGAAAATTACGTGACAGATCCACTTTAGTCGTGGTACGCGGCAGAATGGGTGCCCCGTCTAGTTAGAGAGGCCCCGCCCTCTCTGGCCCACCTCATCCATCCCCTTGTGCGGCCTATGATCATAGTTTTTTTTGTACTTAGCTGGCACCTGCTAGTAGCTGCGTATCTTTAATCCTCTGTATACAGCGGAAGACAGTGATTTTTTTTTTCACTGTTACAAACTGCCACGCTAGCGTCACCGGCGCGACGTCGGCGGCGGGAATAACAGGAGGTTAGATCGTTCCGTACGCAAGCAGAAGCAGTGAAGAGATCAGAGACGTGTGTGCGCAACGGAACGACAGATTTCATATACTAGTGTGCGGCACAAGGAATGTAACACTTCAATGAACTAACGAGTACACAATATACAAACAATAAAGGAGCTTACAAGCAAGCAGTATTAAGATACACTAAATAACATACACTAGAACTAACAGTAGAATAAACATATAGATGCTAAAGTTCATGAAGTATTAACAAGTTGTTCATACGTGTGATTACTGGCAGCGTTATGGTCCGTGACGATCGCATGCGAGAAGTCCTGAAGAGTTCTGTCACGACTGCGATGCCAGCGGTGTTGCAACGCTGATGTTTCTGGGAGCTGGAGCTTGACGAGGGAACGCAGCCAGCTTGAGCTAACTTGAGTTGAAGTTACGATTTCCACGAGGCAGACATTGATTGCGCGTCTCAACTAGACAACCGGCTAAGTTCAGGTGGCCAGCCGATACAAAGCCCCACTAAAAACTTCTAGGATACTGGATGATGTTCTATTCCATGTCGTACAAGCAACCAGACCGCTTAGCAGGGCGATACTCTGCGCCTAAATCTACTTCGTGTCCCCTCATTCTCTTCTTGGAGGAAAAGAGGACCATTGACATGGATACAATCATACGTGTGACATTGTTGAACACTCCGCCGTTAAATTATATTCCAATCACGTCCCCTTTGAATAAGCAAAGCAGGTTCTTAACTGGGTGAGGGGACAAACTTATGAGGCGATCGCTTACATCTCGTCGGCGTGTTGTTCTACCGCGAGAACGAGCTAGCGTCTCGGTTCTCGGCCAGTGCGTCCAGGAGCTCATACTTTAGTTCGGGGAACTTGGCGGCTGCCTCTCGTTGCCACTGACACAAAAGGATTAATCTTCAGCGCTGGACGTCTGAGATGAACAGCCCCGCCATGTCTTGGCGGCTTAAAAAGAAACTCTTTCGGTGCTCAAGCGGTCCCACGGTCCGGGGAAGAAGCGCGGTGCCTGTTAATTCGGTGTGACGCCGGGTCGCAAAATTGGCAGTCCGTGACATTCACTTAGAAAATATATTAGTTAGCCATGATGAACACGTGTTTATGGTGCTCGGTTGCTGAGCCAAAGGTTGCGAGTTCGACACCGGCCACGACAGTTTTGATGAACGCGTAATGCTAGAGGCCCGCGTACAGTGCATTGTCAGTAGTGCACTCTGAAAAACACAGGATGGTCGAAATTTCCGAAGCCCTCCACTATTGCGTCCCTCATAATCATATCAGGGGTTTGTGCCCTAAAAGCACAGGTACTGCTATAAAAGAAATTATTACATCGAATGATTGAATGCACTGCAGAGTTCGTTGTACTATGTATTGTACAATTCATTCCACTTCTATGCGCTTCTACTTACAAGAAAAGGCTCTTATTGGGGTTGCATTTTTTATTTGGTTTTTCAAGCGTTTTCTTCCCTGTGCATTGTTTTCCGAAATGGCGAAGTTATCACCGTCTTAACCATCACATTCATGACAATGCTCTTGTGACTAACTTGTTATAGTCGGAGGCACCTGTGTATTTTGCGCTGTAAGAACGGCACATTTTGGCACTTTAAGTTTCTCAAAGTGCATTGGAATACATCTACGTTGATCAAGCACAAGGTCTTGCAGTACGAGTGAATCTAACTGAAAAAGAATGAATAGGACACTCATAAACTACATTGATTTGAGCTATATGTTGGAAACATGCTTCTGCGATTATGACGACACAGCCTGAGCATCTCTTTTTGTGATGTGGCTGAAATACTAGACTCCCATGTGCAAAGCGATGTTGCAAAAACCGGGTGTGCCCTGCATACTGAAACAAATTACTTGTGACTGTGTAGATTATTATTTTCCTATAAGGCAGTACTTGCATATTGTTTTGCAGGAACACGAGGGGTGAGGAATGATTGAGTCTTCGCAAAAGGCACGACAGCGTTGCATCTCTTGTGCAACTCTATCGAATAGTCATTTGTCAAGATAGCTTCAATGAAGAGGTGTTGAAAGCAAGGCGCGGAAAGGGTAGTTACGATAGAAGTTTCGCAATGGTGCTGTCTTTCATATGTTCTTGCGCAAGACAGGCAATGCTGAGGTACGGTCGTGTAATCATCGCTCAGCTATCGAAAAATAGCACAGAAGTACAGTTTAATAAAATGTTTCCAAAAGTAACCTTATCGGAAACGCCGAATGGTCTTTTTGCTAGTAAGATAAATCACCACTATTGCTGGCTCCTTGAAAGAGTACAGGCAGCCAAAGTGCTGGATTAATTCAATAGTACTGACTTCGGAGGCACTTGTAAACATTACAAGAGAACTTACCGCATGACTTGCAAGGACTTTGAAGAAGTAGGATCGCGATGCGGGAAAACGGGTGATTTATGTGATGAGAAGAAAAAAGATGGAAATGCACTACGTGGTTTCGGCTGAAACAGCAGTAGTAAATCGAACTATTGAGAAAGATAGGTGTCACAAAAATAAGGTGTCTGGATATGTTCACCAATATAAGAAGCTATTTTCTGTATTTTTAGCTAAATGCGTTCTTGATGGGTTTATTTGTTGTACAGTGGACCTTTACATTAATTCGTTACCGTAGTCTTGAGTAACTTTAAGTAAGGCTCTTCAGAGGTTATTTTTTACTCGCCCTTCAAAGGATCGTGCAGTACGTACAAACATGTGTTGAACTTGTAGCCCTACCATAGCAGGGGGTTTAGTTACTGATAATAACTATCAAGGTAACACAGTAAGCAGACATATTGTAGCACTTGCTCATCATGTCTAGGGCTTATTTCTGCAATAAATGCTCATGAGGAGGATTCAAGATTGTCACGTGTCTGCCTTCTAGTGTTTTCTTTTATCCATGTATACATCAGAAGTATAAAATATGGAGTTGAACAAAGCAAGCCCAGCACTGCGCGCAAGATCGGCGAGGTAACTATCGAGCTGAAGAAATGAAAAAGAAGGCGTTTACTTGTTCATCTAAACTTTGGAGAGTCATTCCTGGAGGAACATACCAACAACGACAGTGGATATATCGCAGATGGTTGGTAGGTGCTTCCAGTGTGTCGAAAGTATAAAGGTTCAGCGTCAATCTTGCAGTCTTTATTATGGTGCATAATGAGAAAGGGACCTCCTGCTTGGGCAGCTGTCATCTAGTTTTGGACCTTCAGACTAAACGCAAGCTTCCTATTGTGAGGGCAAGCGTACTCAAGTCTTTTCGTCTGCAAGACTGGATACCCCAGTCGGAGGAAGTCTGAGTGTCTCGGGTTGTTAATGTGATTTTTATTCGATATTGATCTGATAGTCGACCCTGTATTTGGTTTCTTTGTTAACTCTGACGGAGTGCATTCAGCCTTTTCTTCTTCTTCACAAAGCTTTATGATTGCTCCGGGATGCTCTCGTTACACCCATTTCCAATTAGTGGTTTCTGTGCGTAACATATTTGTGACTCAGAGAAAATAGTTTTTTAATTATTTGTTCCTGGTTGCTGTCTCTTCTTTTATGTAATGACTTTTCATATGTTTTTTGTTTTTTTTTGTTTTCACTCGCCCGCTTGTTTCTTTGCCTAGAAGCTACAGATACTAGGGGGGACAGGCCTGAGTCTCGTTCCATCTTATTTAACTCTTTGTTGTCGACTTGCATTCCTAAATCGTCGTACTCACATTAGTGCTCTCATTGTTTTAAACTTCCTTCTCTTCAACCACTGCCCTTCACCTCGTGCACTTCGCTCACCATCTCTCGAGAGTTTCTTTAAAGCGTGCACCACTGCAAAAAACTTATCTATGCAAAGAAGCCAGCTATCAAGAAAACACCGGAAGCACCGGAGAGAAGCCTCGTCGTGGTGGTCTAGTGGCTAAGGTACACTGCTGCTGACCCGCAGGTTGTGGGATTGGATCCCGACTGCAATGGCTGCATTTTCAATGGATACGAAAATGCTGTAGTCCCGGGAGGTTAGATGTGGGGGCACGTTAAATAACTCCAGGAGGTCGAAATTTCTGGAGCCCTCCACTACGGCATCTCTCATAATCATATGGTTGTTTTAGGCCATTAAACTGCACGTATCACTAAAATCAAAGCACCGAAGAAAATACAGAAAACTGAAGATGGTAAACTGACACACCGGCAGATAATCATCTTTATTACGGTCTTGAGGGTCACTCGAAAAGCCCCTAACAAAAGAGGAGCCACCGCGGGCAGTTCTCACGTCGGGGCAAAAGGCCGTGCCAGACCAACACATCGTGGGCTTTTTGAACGGCCCACAGCTGATCGGCGGGGTCGAAGCAGTGTAAAAAAAATAGATGACATTAGAGTTATATAGCAATAAACGAAAGATTAAGGAAACACAAAGGCGGAAGACAGAAACGTTCACAGAAAAGCATTTGGTTGGCGACCTTACGCTCGGTGAATGACAAAGGGAAATAAAAAAGATTAAATAGAAGCAAGAGAAGAAAACCGGAAAATCAGCAGTGAATTTGGTGGCGTGGGTGAGACCACATCGCTTGTCATAGGCGTTTGCAAAAGCTCGCCATCTTCAGGAAGCACAAAAGTGCTTTCGCCACCTTTTTGGTCGACGAGACATTGGAAAAGCGTTCTAGCAGATCCTGCATATAAATTTTGAATGCACAATTTCTGTTTTCTTATTGATAACTGGTAATTATCCGCTTTACATGCCCTTCTGAAAACGGTCTGATGAGAGCGACGTAAAAAGGCTGTCTTTAATCAATGTTTAGAGGTAAAAAAATACTCTAGGGGATTCCGGCTGCATGACTTATTCTCAATGATGTCGATGCTAGTTTCACATATACATTCAGCCACCCTGAATACATATTTACTTTCAGTAAAAGTATTAGTAACTAGCTTCTCTCTGAACCGCAATGTGGCGTTATGTCGGAAGCTAGAAAAGGTGTCTTCTACACATCGATTTGAGCATGGTGAACCACAGCGCACATTCCATGACGAGGACGATAAGAATTGCGAAAAGGTGTTATCATCCTTTTTTCGGTGACGCGCAACATCAAGCGATGCTGTATGTGGTAAGCACCGATCGACTTTCTGCAAGCTCTCCGATATCAAGGTACAACAGACGTGTCGTGCAACTACTTTTATACATACATATTCTATTTTCATGTTGCATCGATTCCTGCGATAAAGGAATCAAGCATCTATTTTTTTTCTATTGGTTCTCCTGCCTTTGGGCTTTTATCGACTTTGTCTTCCCTTTTTTTGAAACCAAGCATGTCTCAAAAGTACCAGTAGAGCTGTTTTGTATTCAGAAGCTTTGCAAAATACGAAAGAAACGGCACATGCGGCGATAACTTACTGCCTTTGTGAATCCTTCATCTAAAAAATGTCAGAAGGACATTTATAATGGAGAGTAAGTTAGTCTGTTTATTGAGACGTACAAAAAAGTGCGCTTGCAGTAACATACAGCAACGGGAAACGGGAATACAGCATGAGCACTCGTTCCGTTTTCCTGTCTCTTGTGCCTGTTGCCGAGCGTGTTTCTAGACTGAAGCACTCAAAGTTGACGTTGTCGTCAGCAAGTTCCATAGAGTAAAAATAGGTAATGTTAATAAGCAGTGACATTAGGAGAACAAGAAACAGTAATACTAAGAGGTAGTTCAATAATGTGAATAAGTAACCTTAGAGTGTTGTAACAAAGATAGGACGTGTCAGCGCTAAGAATATATTGTGTGCTTTTCCCTGTATTTCCAACGTTCCTGTTTATTTTGTACGAGCTAGCCATGTATATGCTGATGAGTTGTCAAAAAAAAAGAAAGAATGACACCACCTGATACTTCCTCCTTGATGCCACGAATTCTCATTTGCACTACTATAAAAACAAGAAAAACTTGAAGCTGGGTAAAGCAAGAAGGCGGAGGTAAACAAGCTACAGATTGAGTACGACATTCACAGAAGTCGTTATGTACAATACAATGCCAAGGAAATGAGGGCTGTCAACAAGACTTAGCTTTTGCTTTCTACGTTAGGTGCTGTAAACATATACCACCAACATGAAATCAATTTGATATTTCAGTACCGCTTCTGCGAAGAATTCATAGCTTTCTTGTTGGCGTCAAGGTATGCTAATGTACTATAGATAAGCTTAGATGTGCATTAGAAGCGTACTTCAAGGCTGCTCATTTGCATTTCTCACCAGCGCAATTGCTTGTGGCGTACATCAAGGTTCTCGAGACCGGAAACCTGGTCTTTCATTTGTTCTCGGATACTTCACAGCTAATACCAATGACGCCGTGTACTCGTGTGCATCTTGGACAGAATTTCGAGAGAAACACGTAGTTTGAGATCACTCTGAGCACTCTTTCCGGTAGTATGTGACGAAAACTTTTAGGGTCGAAGCTCCTTAGGGTGGGGCTCTGCCCTTCCTCCGTTCATGTATGTAGCCACCTTGCAAACATGCCATCACACCCCATCACCGATCCACTACTTCAGCCAGCATAAAGTCAATACTGCTGAGAAGTAGCCAGTATGACATGCAAAATGGTCGTGTATTTGTATCCAGGTGCGCGTTAAAGTACCATAGATTTTCTCACTGTGTCCATTCCTTGTTCCTGCGTGACCGCCTGTAGTTTTACCTTTGTAAACTGCCCACTACTTCGTCCTCGCAAACATTCCGCTACGCTTCATCACCGATACATCACTTCCCCGACCACAAAGCCGTTATAATTAAGGGGGAACAGAATCGACGTATAGATACCACTTACCAATGATAAAATTTCTTGTATAAATATATACAGTGCTTGTCACGTCTTTGATGATGTAGTGGGCGATATTCGCGGATGGCTCACAATTTAGCGATGAAACCCTCCAGCGCTTCATCCTACTCATCATCATTCACACCGTGGATATGCTGTGATTATCGCTATTGACTATGTCCATTCATTTCATTGACAATAAAATGCAAATGGTAAACTTTTAGCCATTTGCAACTTTATTTTTAAATATATGTTGCGAATTATTAAGAAAGCAAGAAAAGGTATCAGAATACATTATGAAATAATTATATTGCCTTTCTGTCGACTCTGTCTGGCTCAAGCTGGTCTATGTACTATTGTAGCAAAAAATGATTTGTTACGGAGCTCTTAGATATCTGGCGAGGGATCACTTCAATAAAAGCTTTAACTCTTGCAGCTTTTGCTAAGTATCCGTCAACTGCAAGGTAATGATAGAATGTGTTATATGTTTTGTGAAGTAGGGCCCACGTTAGAAAACATAGTTGATGTCGAGCTTTTGTTTTCGGTTCGACTGCTTAGTAAAAGCGACTGTGCACTGGTTAATTAGGAGCTTTGAAGTTGGCGCGAGATCATCAGGAAACAAGCGAGCATAGAAAAATATTAAATTAGATGGTGAAAACCAAAGATAGAAGGCAGGAATATCTGCACAGTTGAGCTCGCTTTCTTTTCCGAGACTTCTGTGTCACTTTACATCAGCTCACGCTCGAGAGCAAGCAGAGTTTTGGCGTAATGCTCTGGGAAGAGGATTTGGGGGGAACGATCGAAGTTTAGGATGACTTTCAGAGCGGAGCGCGTTAGTTAGAAAGACAGACAACAAAAATGCATCAAAAATAAAAAAAGACAAACAGGGCGTTTAAAATGGAATCGGGAGAGAGGGTTTCACCTCCAATAAAGTTGAATAGATTGATTCTGGTGGCAGTAGTAGACCAGTCTTACCATAGAAAAGGAGAAAGCAAAAGTTTAGTGGCTTATTAAACATCTGAAGCCCTTGAATGATATAGCTAGTTATAGGTGAGCTAATGGGAAAGGGCCATGCCAGAAATGGCTTGAAAATGTATGATCATTTTTACTGAAATAGTGATGCATTGTAATCGATGGCAAGCTTTCGCGTTGCGTGTGAGCTAAAGATGAGTTTGCATGGCGGAACGACGCAGCACACGACATAACTGCGGGACTAAGTGTCCTGGCAGCTATTGGTAGTTTCATAACCGTTTCAAGAGAGCACTTATCGATGTTACAGGCGCCTCATAAAAATGGTGCGAGAAGTGAGGCAGATGGACAACAATCGGCGTTTGTAGCATGAAGTGCGTTGTTCATTCCCGTTAGACTGCTGTATTCACCAAGATTTAGTTTTCACATAGTTAAGAAACAAAAATTTTAGCCTTTGTGCACACGTTGCCTCTGCCAACAGCAGAAATGTTAACGTTTCCATGACTTGCCGAGGGATGAATTGCGTGGGGTGTGACGATGTGCTTTCTCGCATTGGACGCTTCGTGACTGTCGCATTCTCTATCTTGACAGGAATCAGCAGGTGGCTCATACCAAGCTGTGTGCAGTCTTCTCATCCCTTGGTTTGCATTGAAGTAATAGGCCACATGAACGTTGCTTCGCTCGCTACTTCAGCCTCATTTCCTGATGCAGTCGCTTTGTTGAGTTACGCCAGATCGGATGCTGAAGACGTTAGCTGCTAGCCGTGCTTCGCATAACAGTCCAATTTGTCGCTGTAGCCTTCATTACACGACCCTCGCTTCGAAATCGTGATTACCTTCACTGCTTTGCATCGAGTTTCATTCATTTTTTGGTGGGCGTTGTGTAAGTATAGTGTGGAGCGTAAAACACAGCCGCAGAGACCAGCATGGCGGCAATCTCGGAAGGTGCACTATCATCGTTTTATAGTCGGGAACAATTTGACTATTTATACCTTATCACACATAACATTGTGTGTAAAAGCAAGATCAAAACCACGTGAGCTGTGTTTTATACTTCATCTCACAACTACCTTGCAGCACTGCCAAATAAATCTACAGTGTCCTTGGGCAGCACATGACATAGCTCCGGGCGTAACTCTTTCATTATCAACGAAGTACAAACTGTGCTTCTTGTATGTCGCATTACAGCGATATGTGGCACATTAGGTCTTTCGGGCATGCACTTCACACTTTTTAAAATATTTTAGTGACTACCGGCTGATAAACATATTACAACCATCCTAACCGCGATGACGTATATAAAAGCCCCTATACAGCCCAGATCATCCGCTTTTAATTGAACTCACGCTTATCCTGACTCTTTACCCGGAGATCAAGAAATAACTGGCATAATCCGTCATCGCTCAGTCTCATCTAACGTTAAGGGCTAAGCATTAGGTATCTTTTTAGAATGCTCATTTGTTTTGATGTTGCTAGGACTACAGAGTTGGATCCGAGTGTTATAGATACCAAATTAGCCGATGGTGATCCGCTGACGATGCGAAAACATCTTAAATATTTTCACGTTCCTTCCTCAAGTTTTGTTATCACCCCCTTTCACGGCACTCTTGGAAACTAGTTGGTAATCAGTCAGTAAACGCGTGTGTTTACTTGTTTTCAGCGTGTTTAATACCTTCGCGTTATACATATACTAGCCAGAAGCTCGTAGAGCTTGTAACGTTTGCTGTTACAAACCAGAAAAGCCTTCATAGCGTTTTTAACTAAGTAACTACTAAGCCACTTGCATTTACAGACCTATCGTAATTGATTGATTGATATGTTGGGTTTGAAGTCCCAAAACCCACATATGATTATGAGAGACGCCGTAGTAAAGGGCTCCGGAAATTTCTGCTACCTAGGGTTCTTTTACGTGCGCCCAAATCTGAGCACACGGGCCTACAACATTTCCGCCTCCATCGGAAATGCAGCCGTCGCAGCCGGGATTCGATACCACGGCCATTTTTTCCCCAAAGGATGCAAGGTCAGTAGCGCGAAATGCGTTTAGTGCTGTCAAAAAAAAAACTGGTGAAACTACCAGTTTCACCAGTTAAAAAAAAAGAAAGACTGAGATTCTCACGTACGCCAGTGAGCGCGCCCAGTACAATTGAGATTTTTAACATCAAAGAAGCGGCGAGGTGGCGTTTCTCAAGATAATTTTGCGTGGTGTATTAGCTGCGGAGAGCAAGTTTCGACAATGTAGGTAAACCAGCGCCAGAGAGACGACGCGACGCGGATGAACACGTCTTGAGGGGCTTGAAACATGGTTGATCACGTCTTGAAAGGCGGAAAAAAGGACGATGGAGAGGGAGGGCACTACCAAGAAATGTCGCTAACTTCGGAGCCGGCTGAACTCCTGAAGAAGAGACTGATTTGGTCTTGAAACGTCCGGCCAGGTTTTACTGTTTAATTTTAACGCCAGACACTTTGAATTGAAAGTGGCTGGTGAGTTTATTTTATTCGTATGAATCGAACAACTTGGTCATGATATAACTCTAAGAAAATCATGAAAGAACAACAGTCTTCGCACAAATGAAGACGCGTGTTGGGGAAATGCTTCCGTTAGTGTATTCTAATCAGATATTGTTTGCGGAAAAAAAGAGTACCGAAAAAGTGTCAGTCTTTGCGGAGATCGGGGTTGTAGAATTCCTTAGCCCATATACCGATGACAGGTACACGGTGTGTTCAAGCGAAAAGATACGAAATAACACTAAAGAAATAAATGAAGACTTCATTTCAAGTATTAGCTACAAGATTGATCAAAATGATCCGAGTGATCAACTAATCAAAGGACTCCTTTTTTCCCCATACCAGCAGTGGCCGTTATGAGACTCAGTCCTCCACAGCGTCATTGAGCTTGTTGTCCGAGTTAAAGCGCTTCCATTTCAGGTGTCTTTTCAGGGGAACAGACACATGGAAACTGCAGGCGATGAACGTGTTCCGCTGTCAGAAATCGGATAACGTGGTACTACGCCTCAATCGTTAAAGTTTGCGATGTGTATGCCATCGTGTCTTCACACGCACTGCCGCGTCAGTTGAAAGGCGCTCCCGATAACAGCTTCTGCTCTCTCCTCCGCAGTAGGGCGCCCGGACACGCTCCAATCCACGGTGTAGACTCCAATATCATCCTCAAATATACCACTAAGTTTTCTCACAGCGCCATGGGCATCTATGTTAAGGGTGATGTGTTTACGACATTTCGTACCTTTTCTTTTGAACACCCTTTGCAACAAGTCAGTTCTTGAATAGGGGCCCAAAATCTTTGAAGCCTCAAAGCCCTTTCCGTGTGACGCTTTGGGTCAAGCAGGGGCTAAGAGTTTTTGAATAGAGTCTGCGGTGCTTTTGACACTCCCACTATTCTAGGTCACTCTACTCTTGGTCAAGAGCTGTCACTTCAGTGAGGGCAGTCATGTCTGTTTAATGCAAAGCTTACGGAACAGGCTTTAAGCATACCGCTAAAGTCGATAAGTAATGTCCCCGACGCGAAACCCAAACGCTGCCTGGGTCTTACTCATGCACAGTGGCGTCTATGCTACTTTACTTTTTTTGTGTCTTAAAACAATTCGGGTCCCGATTCGAAAATATTGGCCCCCATTTTTTGTTTGTTTTCATAAATGAAAGTGTTGTATCATCATCTGTTATGTAAAATCGGGCTTCGAAGATAGAATGAAATATATTAACGTTGGGCAAAATGTGGCTGTAAAAAGAAAAAAAATAAGAAGCGAAGTGGGAAAGGCGGCATCTCGCGCTATAGTGGGGTGACGCCGTAGAGCGTGACATTAGAAGGCGAGGGCAAAGGAGCGTCGTCAAACACACGCACATTGTGTACACGGCACGCGAACGTCATTGTCAGAGTTTTCTTACGCTGCCGATGCTCGTAGCAGCTGCTGAAGGTCAACCAAGCGGATATTATTCCCTAGGAAAACTGATCGCAAGACTGGTCGCCGTGATGACGAGGTAGAAAGAAAAACAAATAAACAAAAAGTTGAAAGAACACTCATTGCTGGTACAAAATGGTCGCGGTTTATATATTAAGGCACACCAGATCGTTGCAGACAAACTTCCACGATCTTTTTGTCTTTGTTTCGAAAGTGGCGCGTTGTAAAACACATGGTCAAAGTAAGACAAGAAATTGCAAGTGTTGGTCGGGGTTGTTCACGAGATCATAGCTCAAGACACTTATTTCCGCTCCTCTGATCACAAATTGACTGCCACTTTTCTGTCTAGTCTTTGTTCCCTGTTTTTTTTCTTCTGAGGAGGAGGAGCCATGCGTTATGGGTGTTCCGAGCAACACCCATGGGTGTTATGGGTGTTTCTCGGAAGCATTTCGCCGGATTGGGCTCTCTTCTCTCTTGGGCTTTCTTTCAATCCCACACAAGACCAATTTCATCGAGTCACTTTTTTTGTCCGTGGCGCTCTGTGCGATCATGATTGTAAAGCTGGAGCACTCGTGTTTTCAAAAGAAAACGTGAGTGATGCAGCGACACCCTCAATGCCACTCGATCAACGCATGTGCAAAATGTTTGCCTGAATGCGTCGCAGGAGTGCGGGCTATGCCTGATAGAGGCCCAGAGGGGTCAGTGCAAGGCGTTAGAGGAATCAATATGTATCTGTTCTTGCAAGCCATGACCAAACTGTGATAATAAGGCACGAAGTAGCCGAGTCTAGCTACTTAGTTTTTGCCACGTTGGGTTTCTTAAAGTGAGCTCCAACCAAGTAAGCGAAATGTTTTGTATTCGTCTACATAAGAAGACTGCTGCCACTGCGTGGCCAGGCTGCAACCTGGAACATTGAGCCCAGCACCACAGTGCCAGTATATCGCGAAGCTAGCGTGCCGAATACTTGGCACGCTATCTCAGACCTGCGAAGCGTTCACCATTACAGAGGGTGGAGGAGTGTAAGCGCACTTCCCCTTCCGTCCCCCAACCATTTTGGTCGAGGGCAAAAACCACTATTTGTCAGCGAATTTTTGGTGGGGAAGGTGAGAAGTGAAGAGTGCCATGATTACAACATCAGGGATGGTCTCAGCCGCCATTATTGTAAAGTCGTATGTGTGCCATAGAGAAAAATGGGTGGTTTTAGCTTTGCACATTAAAAAAATGACGGGAAAGACCCGAATGAGCAAAGATATATGCTGCAGAATTGACGCCTTCTTTGGATTATTGCTGGAGGGTGTCCACCCTCTCAGAACCTCTCGGTCTTGCACCCATGCGTGCTATTGCTTAACAGACTAGCTTTTCGAAGTTTTGTGCTTCCCTTGAGCGTTTCTTCGAAAGCTGCCGAGAGACAGAGAGAGAGATAAATAGAGAGAAAAGGCAGGGAGGTTAACCAAGCTTGGCTCGGTTGGCTACCCTACTGCTGGAAGTCGCGAAGTGCATGCCACCCAACACAAAAAGGCGAGCTTTAGGTGTTTAACTGTTGCGAATGGCATGTATCAGAAAGCAGAATAGATTTTATTGTACTTCAATCAGCTGAAACACTTACGCGTGTACTATTTTATCAGAATACGCTGAACACCCCTCCTTCTTTGTGAAAAAAGGAACAAAAAGTAAACTAAATCATCTTACGAAAGCAGACTATCCTGTTTGGCTTAAGCTACTGCGTACTCTTACTGCTACAGAAGTAACAATATAAAAAGTTAACCATAAGATAAAAGTAAAAGACCAGTGTTCGCATCTTTACGTATAGTTTACTGCTGTAGCTTTCTTGCTCGTCATAAGCACTGCTGTAAAGAACAAATGATAAGATGTTTGCTTTTTAATTGTTGTTTTTCTGCGCAATGGAAATGACAATATACCACTATCGATGGAGTGCACGCAGTACCTGCGACACACAGTGATTTACTGGAAACGTTGGCAGGCGTGTGCTCCATATGATCAACTGATTCATCAAAGACAGCGAATGCTTACACTCTCCTTCAGAAATATGAGAGACGGTTTTTTTTCCTGTTGGTAGGGATGGTTCATCACCGACGCCACCTGCTGCGCATTCTCACAAGTTCCCACAGCTGCTGTTAGGGTACTGTGAATGTTCCTTGCTAGAGCTCGCCATAAACATGTTACGGTGTTGTTCTACAAACCCTCAGCTGACCAAATACGTGAGCAGATAAAACACAATGTGCCAAGCAAACGTCACAAATAACTATAATCAATCGGAAGCTAAGGATAAACACAAGCTTTTCCCACAAAACTGCGTTGCGCTTGTCTCTCACACATCACAGAGAGTGTTGGAAGCAAGTTTTTCTCTCGAACCGTAAGAGATGCCACAAGTGAACTTCCTGTGCTTATGTAAATACCACGCTTATCGAGAAATAAACACTAATTGTTTCCACCTGAAATGTAAATATTGGCTCAGCAGTAACGTCGTATATTGATGAAACTCACCGGAATGTTTAGGTGTATAACTCGTAATCAACGACACGAACATGTGTATCTATACGAACACGATCTATCTGAGACAGTCGACATGAGCTTGACGCCACAGACATTAAAAATGTGATTGAATGGAAGGCCTCTGCATATGCACTCTGGGTGGGAGAGTGATAGTTGTGGGGGGGGGGGGCGATTATATTTGTTGTTATAGGTTGTAACCAGCTGTACTTTAGAACGCGTACAGAGAAGCTCACTGGTAAGCCTCATATTTGTGGTGTCAGCAGCCTATTGTGTTTATGTGGCCTGGAAGATTGTTTACGGTAGTTATAAATAATAATTAACTTATTAGTACAGTAATGTGCAGCCAATTTCTCAATAAAAAACGAGTGCAAACGCCACTTAAGGTACACTGAATAGCGGGCAACATTAATCTTTCTAGGCGTAAATTAAATGTCGTGAAGTCGTTGCCATGATAGCGTAGTTCAGAGTATGTGCCCGCAAAAGCACTCATTATAAGTAGTTATTTGCTCTGCTGAGCTGCTGCAACCCATCAAGCGCGACACAAACGTCACTTCTACTTCAGTCAAATGCAACTACTATAAGTTGATGGCAGTTCGTCCAAAGCAGAGAACAGAAGATAATAATTTGATTCTGCAGAAAAGTTGGAAGTGACAGTGTTTTTTTTTTCAAGTTTTCTTGTGTGCCTCTACCAATCTTCTGTAAAATAAATACCGATCTTCTAAAGGACAGCATCGACAAAGACACACATCAACTAATGCAAACATCATTCTAGAAGTTGAGACCTTAAAATTACTCTGGCTCTGTGAAATGAAAGGATACCCGTAGAAGTGCAGTAGGAGGGGGCGTCAATGTTTCTTGATGAAATGGCCGTCTCATATCACTTGTTATCACTGCAATGAAAAAAAATAGCAAACATTGGAAGAGGTCCAAACGACTTTTTTTTGTCAGGCTTTTTCTTGACGAGGTTTCCAGCTTATTTGCGGGAATGAAATCTTTATGCAGTTTTTGCTCCTCTTAACACGTGCTTTGCTTGCTCATGATGGTCGCAGATGAGTTCTCATCTCCGTTTTGTGGGCGCAGTTCGCTCTCATGATCAGTTTTTTTTGTACTTCTTTACTTTCTCTGCACACTCAGCTCATAAGAGGCACCGTCATTCTGTCACACTTCAACATTTCAATTACGCGGCTGATAGATTAACCCTTCATGGAGATCGATCTTCCCCTTCCAAGCTGCGAAACAAGACGAAAGGAGATAAAGGAAGCTTGCCTCTGCTTTAATTTTTCTTGTTTTGTTTTGCGTTGTGTCCCTATACAGTTATTGTCCTACACTTTATTTCCTATCTCTGTGAAACAAGGCGGTTGAGACACTTGAATACTGAATGAATACTTGCTATTTGTTGCATGCGTGATAACACTTGTTTCGTGAACCCTTCCTGTGAACAAAACTATAAAAAAATTTTTAGTGACATGGCGTTAAATAACTCGTGTCGCAGAAAAATTGGTGTTGGCGTCAGCGACGTTGTCCGAGAGTGCAGAATCAGTGCTGTTAAAGATCAGCGTTCGAGCCATAATCGAACCCACACACATAGCTTGGCCGTCAAATAATATACCACAGAGCCACTCTAGTGTTTGTAACTGCATAAGAGAAGTGCTCAACGCAGGCGTCATGTCGCACGAGAAGTCACGTCATAAGCTGTAATTAATGCTGGCAGATGCGTAGAATGGCACCAAGTGTCTAGCTCAAGATTTGCATCAAGACAGCGTGGTTTAAAGCTGCTTACCAATACAAGAGCGCTGAGTCATGGCTATTATCACCCTCAGCCACACTATCACTAGTGTATGTAGATACGTAGGTACGAGCATTGCCCCTCACAAATTCTCTGGCAACCTAGATTGATTGCAAAAGGGTGATAATGGACGTAACGGGTACTTCACACGTGTACTTGCAGTATGCACCCTATGGGAGTTTAGAACGGTCATTGCTCCTCGCACAAATGTTCCATTTTTCACACAAGAGTTGAGGTGTCCACCTCTTAACCACGTTTTTTCAAGTGAATGGGAAAGTGACGTGAACAGGGCCCGACACCGCTATGGCAGTGAACTCTTAAAAGTGAAGTTTAGGTGTCCTTCGTTTCTTTTTTTGTACTACACGCCGGCTCACTAAGCGACCTTTTTATGAGCCTTTAAGGTGAAAGAAAGTCTTAGATGCCTCCTCATGCGCAAAATTTCACCACCGGCGTCCTAGGGCACGAGTAGTGCGAAAAATGCTCACGAGATGACGCCACTATATGACTTTACGATTATGCCACCACAGTCGAAAAAAACTCTGACGTCAACGTGACGTCATGAGAACGTCACCGCGTCATCACGGGACGTAATGTGACATGCTGAGGGCCATAGGCGCTTGCAGGGTTCCCCTTCAGGGCGGGCGATCGTTCGTCGCAGCGTCCTACATACTATGGCAATGCACGTGGCTGCCACCTGCCCTCCCGTCCCCGTGCGCACGCCCATGCTGACGCTGTCACATCTTATCGTACCTTGGTCAAAGGTGGCGACCACGGAAGCAATACAAAATCAGACGAAGTGCCTCTGGTCTTTGAGGCAGTGCAAAACCACGTTAGGCGCAGAAATCTCTCTGGGAGTGGCGAGGCAGCATCATTAAGTTGTCTTAGAGAAAAACGAATATGGCTTGCCCCTTCGAGTAGTCTTAAGCCAGTTCATAAAGGACGTCGAGTTTCTTCAAAGCTTTCGCGTTGATGACTACACCTGATGTTCAAACACCGGTGAAGAACTGTAAAGGACAGTAGACTAAAAGAAGAATCCACCCTCAAAACTGCTCGACCACACTAAGAGTTTCCGCTGTTACACAGTTTATAACCCCAGAAGATTTTTACAAACCATGTACGATGGCTTGGTAAAAAAAAGCAAAGTGAGCAGAGGCCGCCAGGTAGTAGTTCAAAAATTTTAAGGCTTGCGTTCTTGTTATTTAAAAGAAAATGTTACCAGCTGAAATATCTGCGCGACAGTTGTGACAGCTTTCATTTTGCCTGGGTCGTTGGCTAGATACGATCTCGGTTTTGCGACAGCACTGCTGGAGGAAGCCTCTCTGCTGTTGCAACATTTGTACTTAAAAGAATGTTTTAGCGCAAAAACGCGTTTTTCAAGCTTCTGAAGCGTTGGTACAGAAAATACGTCAGTTTACGTGGTGACGTACCGCGTGTAAGTCAAAAGAGGCTTAAAGAGTTCGATGTAGCAGTGTGATGTTTCTGGCGAACATAGTGTGCTTATCGATGGTTTGGCTAAATAACTTCTTGGCCAAAACAGATGCTGCTGTTCTGTTCTGGATGCGTTTAGGTGTCGTGCTCTCATCCTTTTTTTGTCTTCTTTTTGTTTTTGAAGCAAGAGATTTTCGATTAGGGACAGAGAAAGGTGTGCAAAATGCGAAGAGTGCATGCCTGCAACGTCAGTTAGCATGTTGCTTCTATATATATATATATATATATATATATATATATATATATATATATATATATATATATATATATATATATATATATATATATATATATATATATATATATATATATGAGTGATGGTTCTGTTGTGGGATATGCAAGCGGCCACTCTCCAGCAGTTTTTGAAACAAGACGGGGCACCGTCAAGCTCGTATGATCATGGAATACGTCAAAGCGATTGATAAAGTTTACATGGTTTATGTACCGAACGAAAATAATAGTGAGAACGCGACAAAACCACAAATTAGAGCAAGGCGGGCTCGTTGAAACGGCGCGCGTATGGAAGTGGGCCCTCAAGTTGGTCTTGACAGAACTAAAAATATGAGCCGCGATCCCAAGTATAGCGTAGTTTAAAAAAATATCGTGTAGCAGCGATGTAATGATAGAGAGTTACATTCGCGGTGACAGTAAATGGTGTGAGGCAGAAATATCTCGCAGTTTTGTGAATTTCGACCCGTCTTCAGGTAACTGCAGTCACGCAAGCTGCTTCGGCGGTGACGTGATTCACTTCGCTCGGAATGTTTAGAAAAATAAATTAAAAACAACAACAAGAGAAGAACGCTCAGGTGGCCAATGAATCAGGCGAAACAAAAAAATGCACGTAAAAACAAGGTTTCTTTTAGTGACGAGGAAAACAGGAAGAGTTAATCAGAAAAGCTGGTCTGTTCCGTGCGTTGTCATCACCGATGTCTCAATTCCCTCTGGACGATGGGCTTCGCTGTCTGAACTGGAGACACACATTGAGAGGCTCGTGGAAAGATTAGGTTTTCCCGGCGATCAGTTTTTCATCATTCCTCTTGTCGCGTTATTTTCGTTTGTATTTTCTCTCGCCAGCGGCGACATGTGTGCACCGCGGGAAAGATGATCAGTCGAGGCATGTCGGGAACTATCACAGAACCGGGACAACAGATCGAGACATTTTTAGCGCACTGTCATCGGGCTAGTGGGTCGTTCCCTCTTCTGTTCAAATTACGATAACTATAGATAAAAAATTGAGGGAGAAAATTAAAGATGAACGCGCAGGCATAAACACGAAGCAAGACGATAGGGCCGGTATGTTGAATAAATGCTTTCGCACAATTTTTCTCGACGGAATAATGATGATAAGCAGTGGGACTTTATAGTTCATCAATGTGAGACTTCATTGTTGTCCGATATTGTCTTCCAGAATCGGAAACAGGCTTAACACTACCTTTTTGAAGATGGTTTGTGTGGCAGGTTTGTTATTTTATGGAGGGTAAGGTTCCATCAACTATGGCTATGAAAGAGGCCGTCGAGGAGGACTCCGCGGCATTTAGACCTACTGATATCCTTAGTGTGAAGTGACATCGCACAGCCTACGGGTCACTAAAACTTGGCCTTCGTCGAAAACGTTCTTCGTAAGCGGGGCTACTAGCAGGATGAGATTTTTGGTTCTTTGTGCCTTGGTCTCCCTCGTGACCCCCTAGAGCCGTTGCACTCGCCTACTCTCGGCTCGGTAGCAGTAAAGTCACGTATTGTTCGCGTCTGCGATACCAAGCACCAAACAAATGCTTCTCTTTAGTGAATGCACATGTCTCTTGCTGTTTTTATATCTGCATGCAAGAATACAGCAACGTACAATGAACCTGTTTTTGCTTGGTTTCAGCTTCGCCTGCACCTTGTTTCTGTGATTAAAATTTACGACCGCGCGTTTTTTACACTTGCCCGTCACCGTTGCTGTGTGTCACACGTATTTAGGCCTTTGTTATAAGCAATCCTATGATCCGCTGGAGTTATTGCCGCTTGACACTCACTCGGTGAAATGAGAGACAGCACTTCGAAATTCGATGAAGTACTAACGAACAAGTGGGAAGAACGACAACTGACCATTGTTTATTAATTAATTAATTTATTTATTTATTTGGTTTGAGTACATAGAGAACACGAACACAGAGAAAATAGGGAGGGAACAGGCTTACAACTGCCACCTACAGGGACACAAAGCCTGCCTGCTCCTTGGGGAAGGGGAGGCATAGAGGAAATAAGGGATGAAAAAAAGGAGATAGAAGAGGAAAGCAAAAAAAAGCGGAAAAACACGCATACGCAAAAAAATTAAATAGTCACATGAAAAACGTCTATAAAGGTAACATCGGACATTCCATTGCAGCACAAAGGGGTGGGGCTTTCGACTATTCATATTGCCCATTAGTGGCTCAGTAAAAAGAGCCATCACAGGTGAATGGCCTCGGGGACTTTAATTCGAGCCCGAATGCGTTGGATATAACCCAAAAGACAGTTTCATTCGTTGCGTACAGCATACTACCGGGACAGAAGAGAAAATAGCAGCGATGCAGTCACCGCAGAAGTATTTCAATACCATTAAGCACGTAATAATGTAAAATGCTCGCAACCTAGCTTCCCGAACTTGTATCCACCGGTAACGTGTGGCAGATCCGAAATGAAATGCCTTGATGATTCAGTCTTCTGCGCACTCTTTTCTTGCTTTGCCTTCTTTTAATTTTTGAGTTCCTTTCGTTGCTGCTGTTAGGCGCCGATTGTTGGCAGCTAACGTTCTTTCGTTCTTTATTGCATATGTACATGTTGGCAACTAACGCATGAACATCACTGAGTGAGGCGCGCCCTGAGCGTCGTTTGCATGCGGTTTTATAGCTTCGATAGACAGAGGGAAGAGAAAAAAGAGAGGGTGGGAGAACGAGCGAGAGGGCAAGAGAGCATGATTGATTGATTGATTTGTGGGGTTTAACGTCCCAAAACCACCATTTGATTATGAGAGACGCCGTAGTGGAGGGCTCCGGAAATTTTGACCACCTGGGGTTCTTTAACGTGCACCCAAATCTGAGTACACGGGCCTACAACATTTCCGCCTTCATCGGAAATGCAGCCGCCGCAGCCGGGAATCGAACCCGCGACCTGCGGGTCAGCAGCCGAGTACCTTAGCCACTAGACCACCGCGGCGGGTCGGCAAGAGAGCTTGAACTTTTCGGGAATGGAAGCAGCGCGTTTGTTAGCCAGGCAATGACTTTGTACCTGCATGATTTAGAAACATTGCGGCTTTTGCGGCTGGCATTTTACGCGTTACCTCTTTTGACAATCGTCAACCATGTCCTGCAAAATCTTTTCACGCCAGTAAAATGTCTTTGAATTTCTTGACTTCTTATTGAAGATGCACAGTCAATAGTTCCTTTTTTAAATGAAAAGGCATTCTATTTTCACGAAGGTCACGGTGTGTTTTCTTAACACTAAAGTGTTTTATATCGAATCGACCAACACTTCCGCCAAGCATTTCCATCATAGAAATGATGCCCAAAAAATACACGCGATCAGACGGCGAAGATAAAAAGTCTATCAGTGAGAGCCACACCCACGACCTCCTGGTCCATGACAATAGATGCCGGGCACTCTGTCCACTTAGCTATGGTCACTCACTCCGGAGGTTTTAGAAACTTTCCTTTTGTATCTCACGCTTTCCTCTCAGTGTTCTTGGTTGGCAGTATGGTGTCGCCCTGTGGGAGCAGAAAATTAAAGCAGTGAATTCTGGCCTCCGCGATTATATCTTGCAATTCCATGCTTCATTCCTGCCATCCAGCGTGGTGTTTTTTTTATTATAAGGGCAATTTTGTCAACTGTCAGCGCCTTAAGACACTGCGTTGACGCACTTATGGCATCCGTCCAAACTAAAATAGCTCTGTGATGCGGGCCTGCCTCACCTGTTTGTAACACCGCATTTTCCGCCGACGCTCGCCCCGAGAAAAATCTCAACCGCTCTACAGGGGAGACACGTTTTCCAAGATGCTCAACACGTTTTATTGGCTCACAAAACAAAAAAGATCAATTACATATTAAAACAAGGTTACAGAGTTTGCACAAAGGCATCTTACATCTTTGCATTAAGGTATGAGACGATGAAATCTGATATGGTTAAGACTGTGCATCAAAAAGGAAATGCTTGTTGGGAAACGTTACATGAAGTTCAACTTATGCAGCAAGTTAAAACTTGCAGCCGGGCATGAAAGGCCTAATGCTTCTTTATGGCAGCGTCAATGTTATCAATTTGACTTTTTAACGCATTCCACTGATCCAGCTGAAGGCAGATTCCTTTTTTTCCTGGTTTCAAGTCCCCGTTGCCGTCCTCATAGTATTCGCGTATGTCAACCATGACTCTCCCTTTGAATTCCCGCACAGAGACGTAACGCTTTTTGGCCAGCATAAACATGCCATCTTCATTGTCCCCTGAAGATTTGCTACTTTTGCCTTTGTTGTCAGCTGCCTTTCCCCCTTTTTTTTGCGGAGGATTCCTGTCATCAGGACCGGAGTCAGAATCGCTGTCCGATTCAACCTTTGACCTCTTCTTCGACGACATGGCGTGGACTACGCGTGACTAGGCACTTCCTCGGATATCGTCAGGGCTGACGAGTTGAGCAAGCCGCCTCTAGTTATGATGATAAATAGGACTCCAGTGCCGGCAAACGCGCAATGAGAACAGAAAACAAAGACATAGAGCGTTTGGCATTTCCGCCTCTAATTCCAATGTGGAGTAATGGCGACCTCAGCCGAAGCAAGTCTCTGAGCTGAGTCCAATATGCGATGGTTTTCCGGCTATCACAGGTAGCCACTACAGCTACCAGAAGAATTTGTTTAATCATTGATCACGAAAGCTTGTTGTATAATCAATATATATATATATATATATATATATATATATATATATATATATATATATATATATATATATATATATATATATATAGGAGACGCAGCAGCGCCAAAACAAGGTGGAAGTTTTTGTAGTGCTTAACAACAGTCAGTCTAACGACAAATTGTGTCTAAACAGAAAAAAAGAAGTTACTGCATGACAAAGAGCAGTCTCCTCGTCGAATAAAGCACCATGGCACCAGCTTTATTAATTGTTCGACTATAAATGAAGCTGGTCAGTGCATGAAGCAATCACAGTACACGCCGAAGATTGGGGTGCTTTTGAAAGCAGCACACTCGCAGTGCTGATACTCAACCATGCTTTCAATTCTGCAATACTTTTATGGCCTGATTTTCCTGCTACATCTAACTTCTAAATATGCTGCCCACAAACGTCCAAGTTGGCCATTGCCGCTACTTGACATCAGCGATAGAAGACCCGGATGCCGACAGTCATGTTCCGACTTAACCTTCTTAATACTATATACTTAACTTCTATACTTCTATACCTAACCTTCTTGAACTGTAATGAAGCCTTCGATGACAAAGCGTTTGGAAAGGCTGTTGGACACCATAATTAGGTGATATCATAACTGGAAATAAAAACAATTATAAGGTAATTTTAGTGCAAAATAAAAAAGCACGAAAGTTGTCCTGTAACAAAAAAAAAGTCGGGGAAATCGTATCGTCATCTTTTTGTGGCTACATGCAATGCACAAAGCTTATGGGGCTGTCGCCGGACAACGGTATGCTATTTTTAGCGCCCTTTACATCAAGCTAGAAATATTGTTCTTATTTAACATTAATTAATAACTGGGCGCCAATACCGGCTGTAATAACGATTCTGGTGCTTGCATAAATCAGATTAAAAGATTAAGCCCATTTAAGGTTTAACTCATTTATTATTCACGCAACAACATTTTTGTTATATATACAGCTCATGGTGTGCATTAGTTATTAAGCGCAATAGTGTCTAAAAAATATGTCAAGCAGTAGAAGCGTATTTAAATTGCATGCGTAGAGATTTCGTAAATGCGCTTGTTGAAATAAAACGCTGACGGGTAATAATAAAAATTGTGGCAGTTGAACATCCCAAAACTACTATATGATCATGACAAACGTGGAATTTCAGGAAATTTCAACCACGTGACCTTCTTTATAGCGTACTTCTGAATCTGTATATATAAGGTGCTCGCCCATTCATGTTTCCACCGAAATTACGGCCACTGTGGCCATAATTTGATCTTGCTACCATCGGGTCAACAGTCGAGCATAATACCAGCGTGGTAAACAAAGGCTGATGGGGTAGTATATGCCGAAAAGCGCAAGGTCTGATACGCAGAGATTTCGTTTGTTCGTTCATTGCTTTGTTCATTGATAGTTGTCTGCGTATTTGTTTCGGCCTTCGTTCAAGTGGATGGATAGTTGACCACGTAGTCACAAAATCCGCTTAACAAAACCTTCTAGAAATGAGAGGTGTCCTTTCGCTTTTGCTTTCCTGTTTTTTTTTTGCTGCATATGGGACCTTCGCACATTTAGCTCTCTTTAAAGAGACACGCTGACTCTATTTTGGAGAGTAGCCAATTTCATGACGCCCTTAAAAAGTGTCGACACTTCTTTCAAGAAACAATGGCCACATGAGAGTCACATATTTGCAAAAAAAAGTATTAACACCAGTCATACAGTCATGATTCAGCTGGCATAAATTGCAGTTCCAAAGCATGGAATATGCTGACAAATAACGCGAGAAGAGCAGCAAAGTCTCAGTAATTCGTATGAATACAGCGTGCCCTCACCAGAAATACAACGAGATATTAAACAATTTTCATAAGTGTCATACGGTTCTGGAAATCTGTTTAGTACGAATAATGCTTGTTAGTCACCATGTACCCAGGTTATTCTCGAGTAAAAAAAAAATCGATGGCCTTTAAATCGCGTCATAACATCTTCCTTCGTGTGCGGAGTCTTGGATACCATAATACCTTCCAGATGACTGTGCGCAGAAGCTCGACAAATAAATCGATGTTGCAAAAGAGGAACCACAATATACAAAAATAGGTGTTGGGCGTTTAAATTTCTCGTATTTTGTGAATAAAAGTTAATCATTGCTTAGTTCCTCTGAAAGAATGTCAATGCGATTCCAGTACAATGGGATGTCCGTTCGTACGTGACAGCCGTCAAGATGGCCAATCCTTCCTTCAGCACCCGCAGGGCAATGGATCTCAGCAACGTGAATGACACAGGCGTTAATCGAATAGGTTCTATCTTTAAACTTTCTGTTGGGCGAAATACTGCTCGCGGAGACAGGGGACAAAAAAAACATGCGTACAGTAAAAAAAAAACAAAACTGTTCGATGTGCTAAATGATCCGTAGAAGGGACAAACCATTAGCTACACGGGGTTCAACGCCTCGTGAAGAGTGTTTGAATCGACACTGTCGCAAGCGACACTGTGTTTTTATCTCGATGATTTCCGTTCTGCCTGATAGCATACACGAAGGGTACTGCTAGAAGTCTAAAGAGGCAATTCGGTAATGGAAACTGCTGGCGCCAGCACTACCGTCTTTGAGGCCATCGCGGCACTGTTTTGGGCCTCCATATACATGGGGTCTCGGCCCTCTTCGCTCAATCGAGTAAAATTGGCAGCCCGGGCTATTCAGTTGACTTACGCCACTTACGCCGTGCGTGTAAAGCTCGAACCCGTTAGACACTTTTCTGAACCATTTGCACACCTCCAGCTGCGTGCCACTAACGTTCTTTTTTAATGCAGAGAATTTACATGGTTTGCGCTTTTTGCCGAATATGCGTAGTGTTTGTTGAGCACATACTTCCACTTGTCCAGTGGAGGGTGAAACTGTGAGAATTGACGAAAGGACAAGTACGTGAAGTACGCCTTCGTTTTCCGAAATATTCATTTTTCATCGAGTCAGCATGTTTTAACGTATGCGTCTCTTCACCACTCTACATCGCTTTCTCTAACCTAAAAATGTTCTTCGACAGCAAATGCTCCTTCCGGCTGGATGAATTTTTTCATTAAAAATATAGTGGTGACACAGCATGACCCTCCATTCAAAGTCATGTGCCACTATGACACACACACACACACACACACACACACACACACACACACACACACACACACACACACGCACGTGCACGCACGCACGCACGCACGCACGCGCACGCACGCACGTGCACGCACGCACGCATACGCACGCATGCACACACGCACACACACACGCACACACACACACACACACACACACACACACCACACACACACACACATTCATTCGTGCGCGCCTTGAGATATTGGAAGAGAGAAACACAGAGGAGAGAAGCGGGATTTATTCATAACTAAATATTTCCAGCAATCATAGTTCTTTCGTTGGTTATGTGATAAGACGAATTAGTGACATTGCTAGAGGATTTTATGGATTTCGTAGTTTTTATTTTGGACTGTTCACAAAAAAGCTATCGGGAACACTTTCCAGTTTGAAATTATACTTATGATCTTCGACATACGCAATTTGATGGTGAGGGTAGCTAGATGGAAATCAGAGGATTCTGCTGTCTGCTTACGCAGCCATATTGAATATAGGATGTAGTTTTTTCCCCGATACGGTTCCCGTGTTCTGGGCAGGTGATGGGGCCACACTTCCACTTTATAAATTGGTGATCCTGTCAACCTGATGAATCTAGTTGGTCCGGTTCCTGATGAATGGCACTGGACCGACTAGAAGGCCATCGAGGACATCTGCACTCTCTTTGCGAGTTCTGTTGCTGCGATTGCATCTTGTGCATCGTTTTTTCCTTGCTTAGTATGACTTTCGAAGACTGTCCAAGTACTCTAGCAAGAGGGCCGCGTCTCCTCAGGAGTGTTCCACGGGAAAAGAGAGATTCTGAAAGGGACTCGCGAGGAAGGGTAAAAGCCTCCGTGGCATTAATCCTCATTTGCCGCTCATTCCTGCAGGGTTCCAAAGGAGTGCACACTGATCCCCTTGGACATGTCACAGCAGGGGAAACTCAGCTGTCACCGGTGCTTTACGTTCAACCAACTTGCCAGACGTTCACGACATGCGACGACCATTGCACGTGGCTGGACGAAAAAAAAGTATAGTGGCTTTCTATACTGATTAGATATTACTGCCCTATCGCTCAAAGGAAAATGAGTTGTCCATCTGCTAAAAATACTCTTTCTTTCAACTATGCGCTTAACGCAAGTTATCAGAAATCCACTAGATGCGTTGAGTGAAACGTCATTAACATTAAACTTTGTAAATCCGTGCGTCTGTTTTACAGACATGGCCAAAGGAGCATCAAAATTTCACTTCCTACGATTGATAAAATTTTCTATAATTTCATCTTTTGCCCAGCCATGCCAAATAACAATGTACCTTCGCCTTGATAAAGCAATGGAGAAAGTTAACGTTAAAAGAAGCCCCAGGAAGCGCGGCGCTGAAACTATCACGATAGGAGCAGCTGCAATAATGAAAGTTTGAGGGTGCAGCGCTATGGAACATGCATCGACACGTCGGACGCTGACTCAGTGCTGAGTGCACTAATAATCACTCTTTGGTTTGTATGTACAGATATTCCCAATGAAGTGAACGAAAGGACGGCGATCGCCGCCGCTCAATTGATGGAGCATCGGACGTATTATTCGAATGCGGCAGGTTTGGTCCTTGCCATGTTAAATTACTTCAAACTTATATTGCAGACACATAACATACCCTACACTTTCCTTGGCTTGCTGGCCTGTTAGTTCTCGTCTTCGTAAAATGTACGTCACATCGCCGTACCGTGATGGTCTAGTGGCTAAGGTACTCGGCTGCTGACCCGCAGGTCGAGGGGTCGAGTCCCGGCTGCGCGGCTGCATTTTCGATGGAGCCGAAAATGCTGTATAGGCCCGTGTGGTCAGATTCGGGTGCACGTTAAAGAACCCCAAGTGGTCGAAATTTTCGGAACCCTCCACTACGGCGTCTCTCATAATAATATGGTGGTTTTGGAACGTTAAACCCCACAGATCAATCAATCAATTAGCCTTCACATGACCTCGGGATAATGTACACCACTCCTGTTTTCTAAGGAACGAAGTGAATTATATGTTTTTTTTCTTCTGACATCCGCATTTTCCAGAACTTACCGAGTTCACTCACTCGCAGAGGTAGCTCAGTTTTGCCCTGCACATGCGCTATTTTGCGAAGATGAAGCTGTACCGACAAGGTCGAAACCATACATGTTTAAATTTTATGATACATTTTATTGTAAATGTATATTGTGAGCGCAGTCACCGACTCTTCTTTGTCAATTGGACGTGTCATCATCATTTGTATAATTTCCTCATTTGTAGATATCATCATCAGTGTATGCCAGCTCAAGCTCGCCTTGAATAAAGCTTTTCCTCATAGGTGGAGGATGAGCGGGGTGATTTTTTTTGCGTAACATAATTTTACGCCATGGAGCTCCACGTGTTCTGCTCAGCGACCGCGGCAAGGTCTTTCTTTCCTCTATTGTTGCTGAGGTTCTCCACGCCGCCAACACCATCCACAAGACAACTTCTACTTATTATCCACAAACAAATGGCTTGACGGAACACTTTCATCGTACCCTCTGGGACATGATTGCCATAAACGTTAACCCTGACCATACGAACTGGGACGTGATTTTGCCATTCGTAATGTTCGCCTACAATACAGCTACGCAATGCACCACCGGCTTCTCACCCTATTTTCTGGTCCATGGCCGCTCTCCAAGAGTAACTCTGGACGTCTCCTTTTTTTCGGCTCCTGCTACCTCAGCAGGCTCTTTATCCGCACAATTTTTGTCTCGCCTCATGCACTGCCGTCATCTGGCCCGAATCAACACCGGCATCTCCCAGAAAGCTCGCAAGTCTCGCTACGACTCAACTCACCGTGCTGTCACCTTTTCCCCAGGAGACGAAGTTCTTCTGTGGACTCCCGTGCGTGTGCCCGGCTTATGTGAAAAATTCCTCAGTCGTTTTATAGGGTCTTATACGGTGATTGAACAAACGTCCCCCTTCAATTACCGTATCTCGCCACTTAACGCTTCCTCCGACCACCGTTGCCGTGGGACAGAAATTGTGCACGTTTCTCGGCTGAAACTGCACACCCGACGCAATTCCTTATATTGTCTCTCGCGCGGCCAGGAAGCCGCTTCCAGCGTGACGGCGAATTAGTGTGAGCGCAATCACCGACTCTTCTTTGTCAATTGAACGTGTCATCATCATTTGTATAATTCCCTCATTTGTAGATATCATCACCAATGTGTGCCAGCTTGAGCTCGTCTCGAATAAAGCTCTTCTTCATAATATCATTATTTCATAGTTATAATACCATAGACTGTTTTCGTGCGTTATGAGCCCTATAGTGTGTACGTAGTGCCTGGGATTGCTTTTTATTCTTCTTAATTTTTCGTATTTTATTTGTATGTTGTACATTACTACCATTATGTCGGTATAGCCGGCTCTAACGTAGCCTACCTTCCCATATTTTGTTGCGAAATGTAAATTTAAAAAAATCTGTCTTGACTATCTGTTCTGATCGACCTAATTTGTAAGTTTTCTTTCAACGAGTTTTGCTGAATACGGCGAAATAATGTTTGTGAGCGAGGCCTGTTGTACGCATATTCAAATAGGACGGCGTGAGGCATTCTGCGTGCTGACGTGCCTCTGGGGTCCACGCTTATTCTAAGACGGATATGACGAAGTAGAGCACCGAGTCGTGCTACTTTGTTGATGTTCATCGCAAATGTTCTGCAACTGCACTAGCAAACGAAAACCGACAATAGAGATGAAGACTGGAAGTACGGAGCTTATTTACCGAGGTTTTATTCTTTAGGTTGTGTTAAATATGAGTGAGCATCACTTCGTGTTCACAATGCAACTTGTCAACGAAGGCGCCTGGGTGCCGCCATAGTACTTTATGGGCTTTATCATGTGTGACCCCCCAAAAATGCGCTCCAGAGTCTGTGACGTCAGCTTTTGTTTTTCTGTGCAACAGCCCAGTAAAGAGGGCATCCTCCTCTCCGTTAAAAAAAGTCAAGAGGATATAACCTTTTTGACTGAATAAACACTGAATAAAACGAATGAATGAATTAATGAATCTAGTTCGGCAAAACATACCAATGCATTTGAGCCCAGAATCCCGTCATTTTGGAGTATAGAGTAGTATTGCCCTGAACAGTTGCCAAATAAAAAAAACTTTATTAAAAGTGATCTGCTTTGACCTGACATCTAACTACGTGTTCAAGGTGCAAATATACACCTCTGTGCACTTGACTGATGTCCATGGCGGTATACGTTACGAATTGCTTCATAGTCAGCTTAACGAATAGGCCATCTTGAGCTATGTTTACTTACACAGTCTCCTTCTTATCTCCTTGCCACTTAATCTTTTGCCATTGATTCTGCGTCCGCTGACCTTCTTGCTTTTTGTGAGGCTTGCCTCGTAAGTTGAGTCTGACCTGTTTTCTTCGACAGCAGTGACCCCGAGCGGACTTATTATTTGCGGAACGATGCTTTCTGGCGGGCTAGACGTCGGGCGACGGAAATGGGCTGTTAGACACTTGGCCCGTAATAACTCTCCGTGTCGGCTATACACGAGAAGCTTGCTCGTATTTATTTCATCGCATTGATTTCTTCTTTCGACGACAATGTTGAGCGCCATTTGGTCCTTGGCAAACTGCGCCATCAATTTGAAACGTAAGGTCTTTGCGCAAGGCTTCTGTTCTCTCTTCGAAGAGTATTAGCTATATTTCGAATTTAGGTGGATATGAGTTCGTAGTTTTTCGATCGTGCAGTGAGCGTTCTCGACGAAGTGTTGCACGGTAGGTGGGCGTCACTCATAAACATAAAAGCCAGATACGGATTTTGAGTTTATGATAGTCAATATCTGTGGCAGGCTGGCAACGCTACCACAATAAAAATGATTCATAACCTGAAACTGAAAGTAATGAATCCATTCGAACGACTACACGCACGCTTCGGAAATTCCCAAGTCGTTTCCTAAAATCTTTCATTGAAATATTTCTTGTGTATTTCAAGTTTAGAACAAAGTGCATGCCTAAAGTTGTAAATTGTAACCTTAGGTGTAGGTTTAGTTTGGTAAGTAACTGTGATTGTGAAGGAAGTACATGATAATGTTCACTTTGTTCGTTACTGCAAGTGCAGGTTTCTTGAAAGAAAGAAAAAAGCATGAAAGAACAAGAGAATGGAAGCGACCCCTAACCAGTTTCAACTTGCTGAATCTTCAAGTAAAATGGTACCACGGTTCATTGGCAAATAGGATTCCGAGTTTTGCCACTATTCTCTTAAGTTCCTCTGACTACATTTGAGGCCATTTGTTGAAGCAAGTTGAGCTAATTCTGAAGCAGACATTTTTTACCATCAAATAGCATTTTTCACGCGGAGAGCATTCATTTGCCTAAGTTCTAAGAGATGGCGTTCCATGTCAGACACCGGCTATGCACGGGGGGAGGGGATGTCTGAAAATGGCATTTCCCAGCGAACGTGAACTTTTTCGTACTTGCGGAGAGCAATAAAATCTCCTGGAGTTCCTCATGGTTTATTTTTACCCAGTATGTGTGATAGCCCTAATTAAGGGTCTCAAGTAAAATGGTAATCAATTTTTAGCTATAATCTGCGTTGTAGGTTGCGGTGAGCAGCGATTTGTATTGCGTATCACCGATAGGGCTCTGTGAGTCTTAAGATCACACTACCACTGGCAGAAAAGCACGTCACTGAAGAGTAAATGCAGGAACTGTAAGAGAATGATGCTTATCTATCAAACTCTTATGGTCTCGAGTTTATTGCCAATGATGCTGAAATCAGCAGCCACGCAGACGGCGATAGTAAGAACCGTAATGACCAGCAAGATGCCTCAATTGGCATGACGCGTGGGACAAGGAGTCAAGCGAGGTGGAGAAAGAAAGGGTTCAATTTTCAATTATTTTTAACCATAAAATAATCATTCTGAAGCCGAAAGAAAGACATGTCAGACTTGTTACCACCATCGACCGCGTTGCGCCATATTGTTCCAGTGACAGATGGCGGAACACCATAATGAAGATCAATCTACCAGAAATGGTTGCTAAGTGCAACAGCTTCGTGACCAAGGTCGATTTGATTGACCGCTTTCTGTCCTACGGCCTTATTTATTGCACAAAAAAGGGCACTGTCCACACGTTCACACACTTTTTGTATATGCTATACTGGGTGGATGAAATGTAAGACTCACCGAATGGTCTCAAAAACTCGAACTTCACCTCAATCAACTCAAAGCTTAAAGCAAACACTGCAACATCTCTAACTCAAGCGTCCTCGACTTTGTCCAGCGGACAGCGTGAAGGAGGAAAAACCGAAGAAGAAAAGAGAAGAAAGAATATAAAGTGTTAGTGCGGGCTTGTTGGTGCATGCTGAACTTTGGATAAACAGCGCTACAATGGGACAAAGAAAAGAAGGGACGGGACCAAGCGCTGACTGACAACAACGAGCTGTACGGGAGTATATACTCTCGGAAGAAGTAAAAAATAAATAAATGAGAAATGAACCAACACACATGATGACAGCTGCTTTGCACAGGCGCGAAGATTATAAGAAACGGTCGAGATAATTATGATCTTTCTTGTGCAAGTCTACGGAAGTCATGCTAACTGATGATTCATTGCGCGTGTGTATCACGTGAGGCTCATAGATCACTACAGTGCATTGGTTCTTGTATCTTTTTAGCACTTGTGTTTCTTTGATCGAATCGTATCGAGCACCCTCGTTTTTCGCAATGTAGAGTGGAAGTTTAATGAACAAAGAGAAAAGCATTGGTTTATGGCATGGTAATTGCGACCTCACGCCCAGTTCCTCTGGAAATATTCAGTGGCTCACGACGCCTAGTCGTTACCTAGGGGTACTATTGGACAGGTATCAAGACAGTGAAGCATTTTGGCTCGGAAAGGCTGAAGAACTGCGCGCGACCGCCGAAGGATGGGGCGGTCGTGGCTTATCAATTTTCTCTCGGTCAGCTGTATGCAACGTGTTTCTGGCTGCCAAAATTATGTACCTTTTGCAAGTGCTTAGTTGTACGCGTAAAAGCATTCACAAAGTCCACAGGATATTCGCCACGTTCATCTGGAGCTCTACGTGGGAGAGAATATCTAGAACGAACTTGTTTCGGCGAGGTATGCAAGGAAGGCTGTCTCTGTGCCATCTGTTTCTTAACCAAGTAATATCACGTTTCCTGCTCGTTAGAGACCAGAGAGACTCTTTTTTACGTTATTTATTTCAAACAACGCTGTTACACCATGTCCCTGACTTCTTTGTATCTTCAGACAGGTGAGAACGACACACCCTGTCACCGTTCTTGCGCGAAGTTGTGTTCTCATATCGTTTCTTAAGGGCGAGGTTTTCGATAGATTACCTAACTAATGTGAAAAGAAAGCGCCTTATGAAAGACCTAATACAGAATGTTTTTCCTGTGCCCCTGTACCGTTTAAAGTATGAAAAATCATATGGTCATGACGTACTAAAACGAGTGAAAAACATGTGTATACCACCCAATGTGAAAACCTTCTTTTTTAAACTTCATACGGGAACCTTGCCAGTAAAAACGTGGCTTGAAGAGAGAGGGATGTATGTACCATGGGGAAGCAGCTGTCTCCTGTGTAACAAACCTGAGACCATTGAACATGTGTTTATTGATTGTAAGAACGCTATGTTCTTTTGGGACATTTTACAGAGGACTTTAAAAAAAAGATTCACCTCTTACTCCATATGGAATTCATTTTTTGCCTTGTGATAGTTCTGTGCAAAATTTGGATGTTATATTTTTACTTGGTCTTCATTCGGTTTGGCGTAGTATGCTATCGTACAGACATTGTGATGTGAGAGTTCTATCCGTTAATGAGTGTTTCGTGGAAGCTGTTATAAAAGTGCGAGATGTGTATAAGACTACAGACTGTGTTGAAGATGTAATATCTTTGTTTGACGCGTTATCACGCATAAAACACGTGTGATAGAGATTGTCATATTAGCTTGACCTGTAGTCAAGAAGGCAATAAAGAAAAAAAAAGAGCAAAATACTGCCCGTACCATTCTTCATTGTCCATGCACGCTGTCGAAACCGATCGTTTAGGCAACGGGTGGTTTGCCCAGTGTACGATTTTCCCGCAGTATAGTGATATGTGGTACACTACACGAACGTGCATGCATGCATGTACGCTGAAGACCGGTATGGGCAGTAATCCTGCCCCACAGTGCGCCAAGTACGGGTGCTCGCAGTGATTCGACCAAACACAAATACTAAGATGATATAAAAACCAGTTCACAAGGGAGATCTATGAGCCCCATGGAATCCACACGCGAAATGAATAATCTGTTAACATGGCTTCCATAGACCTTTGCAAGAAAGAGCATGATTACTTGGACCGGGGTCGCAAGCAGGCGACCCACTGACCTTTCAAATGCAGGCCGCGGCTTCCCGAGGGATAAAGTTTTGTGGCATTGCTAAATAGTACTTCTAATATTTTCTCGCCTAATAAGAGCGCTTTGATGGGTAAGCTACAAGGATGGGGCTGCCATCAAGCATTCTTATTTTTGTCAGGCACCACATGCAGTCAATATAGATTCATGCACGCACAGTTGGAACTCACCGAAGAACGAAACTATTACAGAGTATGAAAATTAGTATAGATATTTTCTCAGAACTCAATGCGAGATCCACCAAAAAAAGTCCATATATAGCCTATAGACTAAGCCGTCCTTCAAGTGGCACCATTATGCGAACTTTTCTTCCAACCCCCCCCCCCCCCCCCGGCTTTCACCATAATCACTGTTCTGGACCTTGTGGGGACGAATATTGTGAATGCAGCCCACTTACTGAAGTGAGCTTTGACAGCCCTGATCTAGACCATTGAATGTAACCTTCTCGCATGTGCAGAAGAGCTATCACCCTATCGGTTTGCTAATTTATTATTTATTAATTTTCTTTTATTTGTTTTTTTCGAGAGTCTATATTCCACATCGGCGAAATAAAAAAAAAAACTCGTTGTTGTCAGTCTGCGCCTGGGGCTCTCCCTTCCTGTGTTAATTGTGAGAGAAGGGTTCACCAAGCGTAAAAACCCAAGCGAAAATGTTTCTACGAGATCAATGCAATGTTTTGTGCTTAACTGAACGAAAGATTGGTGCAACCTGTACGTTTGTTTCGACGACAAGGATGCTGAATACTGGTGAAGGCATCATGTGTGTTGCACATAACTTCTTCCTACCAAGATGGCGGCGAGTTGACGCGTAGCCTGGTCTCACACCTTGCTTTAGTTTGACGAAGATTAGAATATACAACGTGTGAAAAAACAACCCGAATGTATTCACAATGGGAGTTTCATTGCATTTGTGGCAATAAATGAGTTGAGAGTCAGACGACTGGAAGAAGCTTTCTCTCTTTCTTTCATCCTTAAAGTCTGTTTCTTCTGCACCCGAACTTCGGTGTAGGCATCGTTACCTGACACCGTGCACAGACAGTGTGACGAAAAAGCAGACAGAAAGAGAGAAAGCGAAACTTCCCACCAGGAAGTGAGATGGGAAGAAGAAACAGAAATGACAGGCAAGTGAAAGAGGCGGCATCATTCTTCAAGCAGCCAGGATTATCCGGTTATGAAGAGAAATTGGCTCGGGCTGTATGAAGGCTCGCCCCATTTCCGCCAGACGCTGTCGGTGCTGCGCGAAATCACATCGCGGCCGTCAGAACGTCCGGGCCTGCCTTCTCATGTTGGCCTCCTTTAGCGTGGCTATTGCACAATCACTGCACTCGGATGTGCTGCGCTAGTATGGATGAAGTTAGTCGGAGCTGTTTGCCCCACATATGTCAAGGAAAAAAAATTGGATTGCTTTGTGGACGCCGCCAATAGAGGTCCGCGGAAATAAGACACCAGCTCAATCAGCCTTGTGTTTTTCGCATCGTGTAGGAGACGTACGTACTTATTGCGCGGAAGTTTTCTCGGAGCTCTCTGGCGCATCTGAGGCTGCTTTTTTTCTTTTCTAGCGGACATTGATATCGCAGAATGCAGTGGGAGTGGCAAGCAGGAACGCGATTTTATGCAATTGACATTCTAAACACAAAAAGATAGGTGTTAGAATAAGAGACATAGCCAGAAAAATGTTTTATGAATCCAACAAATTTAAAGCACATAGATGCTGCAGTCAGGGCATGAATGACAATGATTGTTGGTGTTGCACAACGTTTTGATGAACGCTGACGAAAGGACGCATCTTCTTACTCCATTCTCATCCCCGTAGCTGCGAAGCTTTCGGAAGCGCTTGCTAGTAAATATGGCGAGATAGAGAGGGCGCTTGAAGCGGGTGACGAGTTCCTGTAACTCCACACGCACTTGTCATGTTGTAGGAATTTTTATGGCAGTCGATTCACCAGTGAATAAGCTCTTTTAGCGCTTACATTGAACGAATATTTTCACAATAGTTGCACCACTCCTTTAACAAAAGAAAAAGAGCCTTATTGTGTGAGGCGAGAGCCGTGCTTAGTCAACTATTGCCTCAATACGGTATACGATGGTTACGTGAGACGCAACAGCCCGTACAAGCATTCCGACGCCGATCTCTTTTATTGCTTGGACTTCTACAGTTCATGTTTTTCTTTGATTTTGCCGTAGTGACTTGGGCGTCTGTTTTGAGTGTGCTTCGTACTTTCCCCGCAACCAGAACCGAAAATTGAGACATTTATGTGCGCTAAGATTACTGCCTGAAAAAAAAAATAGACAGAACCACTCGTCGAAATGTTTGCTCAAGAGACCCCCTGTGTTAAAATATATTTTTATTGTTTCAAGGTACCATCTTCCCCTGAACTCCTGACTTATCAGCGAAACTAGCGTTTTAGTCAAACCATAAATTCTTTTTACTTTGCACGATGCATTGCTTATGTAGTATAAAACACAGGACTTCGTCCGAGTTTTATCTGGTTGAAACTGCGCGTTGGATTAATTTCGTGACTAACGAAGACTCGAATCGCTTAGTCCATATTCGTCCTGTTGAAGGTAGACCGACGTTGTACAGGAGCACAAGAGTATTGTTTCGTGCGTGTTAATGCTCTGGTCACGTTTACACGGCTGTATTACATATGCATGCTGCTTCAAAGCACCTAGATTAACCTTAAAGAAGTGTACATGCGATTAGCATGTCATCGATGCTCGTTGTTATTAAAAAAAGCAGAAGTGGTCGTCTCAGTTGTAGCATCACTCAAGACGAGATCACTCTCGCAGTGAAGCGCACTGTTTATTTCAAGGGGATAATTAAAGTAGACATCAAGAAGTTTCGCTCGCCTCAAATACGCTTTCCCGAACTCCAAACGCCCGACCGAGCTGCAAGTGCTTCGAACAGAATGAATGCCTCGGCATGGGTGAATCGACTGGAAGACGAAGCGTTTCCGTTAAGTGGTTTACCGGTATCCTGTGACTTTCTGCAAAACAGGAGAGTGCGCCCTTGTGAGTACGAGTGCTGCTTACGGCTGAACCGTATATAGTCCCCGTTTCGATCGCAGGGACTCCGCAAGCACTCCCAGCGCCGTCTTCATCGGAGTGCGGGGCCAATAGGGAGGCAGGGGGGATGGGGGCGTAATCTCCGAGACCTTCTCAGGTGACCTAAAAATGACACCAGCGATTTTTACTCGTCGCAACGAGAACTCAAGTAGCATTTTCGCCAGATAAAGAATAACCAAATCCGTCTTTACGAAAGAGGCACGTAGAAGCATTGCGAGTAGACCGCGAGCAGGAGCTGTTTAAACAGACGTACGCACGTTTGTTTTTCTAAAGGAAGAACACAGTCGCCCATTTGTTTAAGAAGGCTTCCAGAAACCTCCTTCTTCCGTACGGCACTGGACTGATTCGATTCAGCAGCATCTTGAAAGAAGTTAAAACAAAGCAATGGGTTAGAGAACAGCTGCGCGTGAACTGAGCGCTGCTTTTCGACGTACCGAGCTGTTTTTGCTTCACGTTAACGTCGCTTCTTTCCCTTTGCTCAGTATTTTTTTTTCAAGAGATGTTTTAGTCTGATGCCACAGTAAAAATAACAGCTGAGCACCACAGAACTGGAAGTGTAGATAACTCTGCTTCTATATATTACTGGTTCTTCCTTAATGACGGTAAGCTTTTAGTTGGGCTCTCTCCTACAAGCGTAGTAATAAATATTTGAAGCGAACTGCTTTTTGTTGAGATCCTAAAGTGGTCCTACAACGTTTTTGAGCATGGTTGATAAACACTGCCGATTGGTAGTACACGCTTTCGCGGGCATTCGAACCAAACATTACGGTGAAGCACGCGATCTGGAACTTACCATTAATTCTCAATGTCGGCTGAATATTGCTTTCTCTCCTCCCAAAAAATAATGTCGCGTTCCCAAATGACCGCGCTATTAGCCCAGAGTCAATGGCTAAAAGGTTGGCTTGAGCATCCGGGGCCGCCTAATTACTGCGGTGACCACGGGAGGTCGACACGTGGTCGCTCACTCTCTCGCGTTAACACTGTTATAAGCCACGTGTTAAAAAAGCGTTCATGACAATGGTGCGCGCATGATGTAACTTTTATTGCGATAGCAATTATACGGACACTCTTGGCTAGGTTTTTCCGTCGTCGTCGGCGTTACTCACCGTATATGTGTACGCATCTGTACATAAAAGAAAAGGTATGAAGAAAAAATAATCCAGAAAAAGACTCCGGCACGTGGAATGGAACGCGAGACCTCTGAATTGTGAATGCAAGGCGGTAGCCACTAAGCCACAAAGGAGCACATCGTTCAATGTTCAAAGGGCAAGCTATTTTTATCTACCACTTACCACTGGTGGCAGTCATCTCGGGGGGGGGGGGGGACTATCGTGCTTGAAGCATTACGAGCAAGATGGCGCAATGAGCGCGCGTCACCGCATTGTCACAATGTAGCGGTGGTGGTGGTAGTGGTTAAAAGATGAGAAAAGTCACCTAATTTCTGCAACCCGGTCGGGAGCACGGCGCAGTGCCTGCGATGCAGCGGCATGCGCTGTCATGTCCCACGCGTGCTTTGCACCATGGAGAGGGGACAGGGTGAGCCTTATGCGTGCGCTTATCTCGCGGTGGGGACAGTCGTATGTCTTGGCTGGCCTTGAGCCTTCACCGGAACAATTCTGTTGTAGTTACCGGGCGCAGAAAGGTCACTGCAATAATTGCAGTCTCCGTTTGCGAAAAGGGTGCGCTTTTCAGACAGAGCGAAGTAACAGCTGAGATGCTTATTCGCGTTTATCTGTACCGGTGAGTACGTTTTGTGCGGCATTTGTGCGTGGTAACGCGGGACACGTTTAGGTCTGCTTGCCATTCTGCGCGTGACCTTTCAATTTATTGCTATCGCGCTGATCGCTTCGCTTTTGCGACAAAGCTGTGCCTTTTTTTATCCTTTGCCATCTTTCCCTGCTTACCTTCCAACGTGCTCGTTAACATTCGTACTGAGAGGACTGCTGCTGGAGTTTTCTTCTTTCTTTCGAGGGGGACTTTGTGGGTGCAGAAGAAGGTGGTCGGTGAGAGTGCGTACTGCTTTTTGTTGGCGTATGCACACTTCCGGTTATGTATGTGTAAAGCGAGTTCGTATGTCTCTATGTCCTAATGTGTGGGTGCCCTTGTGTGTATAGAGTGGCCACTGTGCCCGCAGACTGCCTTGAATGCGCCCATCGATTGCCAGCGCACACATCGGGAGGAGCGCATCTTGGAGATGCCCCGCTTATACGTCTCCTGCGATGTGACTGCTTGCCCTCCTTTGCGCCTTTCATTCCTGTCTGGTGAATGGGCGTCCATGCAATTGCTAGCGCAATCAGCGTTTTATTTGGTTGCTTCTCCTAGGCGTCCAGCCGGACCTTTTCTTGCTCATTCACGCAGTGGCTCTGGTGCAACAGCCGCTGCTTTTCACTTTACGAGCTGAAACTGCGTAGATGTCGAGCCTGTCATTTCCCGCGGCTCTTCTTTGTCTCCTGTCCTGGCGCCTGAACGCAGGGGTTATCTTTCTATCGTTTTCTTTTACTTGTCTTTTCTCGTTGCCTACTTCACATGACGGAGCCATGGCAGTTTTCTCAAGTAGTGGTGTGAAATAGCTCGCGCTTCTTTTCGGAAGCCGAGGCCTTCCATCGAGGAGACGCCTTTCCTCAATGCCTAGCTCTAACATGCATAGCTGTACGCTTTTCTAAATTACGTATCTTCGTTGTTATACGTTGTTCACGTGAACTTTATTTTCTTCGTATCGTGTTTTACTTCCTTTGCAGGGCATGTTTTACAGACATTGAAGTACATTTTCATAAGTGGTTTCGACAGAAACCATTGCGTAATTGCTAGGATTGATGCTGTTATTGGTTCAGGTATTCGCTACTCGCGAGTGATCACATCCGTCAATACAGACGTGCAGTCGCAAACGCGCAGATTCGTAACAAAATTGTCTGCCTCGTGGTGGCACCACCGTAGCAAGCAGCACGTAAAAAAAACAAGATAGACAATGGTACAATGGATCCATACCAACTGGCTTAGCTATCTGCACTTTCATCGGGGCGATTGGTGCTTGTAAATGAGCCGAGTTAGAAGCATCACTGTGGCCGTGTTTTACGGTGTCTTTTTTAAAAAGCAAAGTTTCATGTGCTGACTAATGAGGTATCATTATAAGATGCGTCAAAGGATACACCACAGACATACAGGTTTCCTTTTGTTGTATCCGTGTACCCATCAAGAAAAATGTACATTTTTTCTTTTTACTGCGTAAGGGTTGACCACCTTACAACATCCTGTTGTGAGGATCCCATGTTATATATGAACGAAATGCCAATATAACCTCTTATGGGACAGAGAGAGAGAGAGAGATAGAGAATATAAAAAAGGTAGCGGGGTCAACTATACTGAGCGCAGTTTGCCACCCTACATGTGGCGACAGGAAAGCAAGGCAGTTGAAGACGCTTCTGAGACCGATATCGTAATATACTAGCAAAGTACGGCAATGGCTCGGAGCTTCTAAAAATATGCGGACGTTTGAGGAGTGCAGTTTCACTACAAAAAAAAAAAAAAAATAAAGCGCTGCTGCATACAAAATTCTGCCATTCAGGTTATTTTTTGTACGTTCAGACGCTAGGCTTTTGTAAAAGGCATGCGACGAGTCATCGTTCAGTTGATGCGCTTCTAATCTGTGTCACGGTGACCATCTTACATGCATTCGCGTTTAACGCATCTCTGAAGTCGAAGTCCTGTGTTCACAGCAAAGTGAAGATAGAATATGTTGGTTTGGCGAAAAAAGGCGAAAAAAGATTTTCATGGTGGAGCTTTTAAGTTTCTCGTTATGCCATGCACAGCCTAAACAAATACCATCATGAGAAATCCGCACGCTCCCTCCCCCTCCTCCTCTTCTGCTTCGCTTCCAGTACACGAGCGCCCACTGCTCCATAGAGAGATGAAATGACTCTGGTGGGAGAGACAAAGAGTACAGAGAGAGAGAAAAAAAGATTACCTCGGAAACAAAACAACGCGAAAGAAGAAGCACCAAAAAAGGGGGGGGCACACTAACAGCAGGGCCGCTGACTTACAACAAAGTTTATTTGTGAACATAAGCCACAGCCACATTACTTATCATTACAGCATTACATTACAGCCAGATTACTTATCGCACCGTGTAGACCATCGCTTAAAAGTCGGAATTCAAGCAGGAAACACCAACACCTTTAGTCATTCATTTTTCCCTAGAACATCTCGACATTGGAACCACCTTCCCAATGACATAGTCACCATTATTGATAATAAACTTTTTCGAAACGCTAAAGCTAACATTGTTTAAACTTAGAATTCATGGTACCTTATTATTGTTGTAAAGTTGCATAAACAGGAATAAGGTCATGTTACTTTATTTGTTTTTTAATATTATTGCGAAGCATTTCCTTGCTACATTGTATGCATGGCTATTTCTAGTCTTTTTTATTGCACTGTTGTATTCGGTTCTTTTTCTGCTATTTACTACCCAAGTTTGTACAATTTTCCGTTCACTACTCTCCTCTGTAATGCCCTCGGGCCTTGAGGGTACGAAAAATAAATAAATAAATAAATAAATAAATAAATAAATAAATAAATAAACAAATAAATAAATAAACATCACATAATATCTATTTGCACATTCATAAAAAAATAACGCTCTTCTAAGCTGCTGTTTCCGCCGGACATTGATCCTGAAAACGTATCACACTGCATACCAAGGCTCAACCACTCGAGAGGTTGAACAGTGTCGCCATTCACAGTTCGTTTCTCGCTGATAAACGCTGTTGGCATTGCTTTGTAGCTGCTTAAAGTACTGCGTAGCAAATTTTACTTTATTTGAACTTCTTTCCAAGTATACTCGCGGCACTCGGTTGCGATTGAATGTTCAGCATGCTATCTATTGAACATGCCCTTTCCTTGTGCGTGTACCTAACGTTACCGACGGCAGTATTATCGTTGGGGACATGCACTTTGCAAACAGCTAAACAGCTACGCATTTTACCTTAGCGGTGGCGTGCTGGAAACCAGCGTCTGAGTTTGTAATCGGAATCCGGAACGTGCTGTTGTGGCTTCCAGCTTGATTGTTTGTCGACCCTTCGATTGCGCGTAGCTTTTTGTTTTCACAGTTTTGTGAGCTTGCTGGCGTCAGAGTTTCACCATACGTGACATGAATGCACCATTCTCGCAAAACTGAGCCGTGAACTTTTTTATGTTGTTGTTGCAGTAAAGGTATTATGTGGAAACAAAATATTATAAGCATATTTTCATGGCGTCACCCCCCCCCCTACAAAAAACGCCGCAAATTTCACAAAACGTTTTGGTTATCAGTGCGTTTTCACATTGGTTGGTTGGCTTCTGTAATATCTCCCTCATCGTGAGTGGCTGAAATATTTCGTTGCGAAAACTTTTTTAGCGTAGGTCCTTTTTATGAACACGGCCTTGTTATTCACTGCAATTTTCAAAAAACAAATAAAGGGGATGTTATGGTTGACTTATCGGCAAATATTTATGTAACTGAGTTAGCCATAATTAGCCATCAAATGATAAGTCACAATTCCTTACCTGCATAGATTCCTTAGGTGAAACAAGCGCATTTACCTGCTGTCGTGGAAAAATCAGCGGTAACAGCAGCAACTTTCAGTTGAGAAGCACGGCGATGTCGTTATATTGAAAATATCTAAATTCGTACGAGTTTGACATATTGCATGTCAGTCTCCTTCGCATCATGTTGCGAATGACCAGCAAAGAATGGTTCAGTGCTGACAACCTTTGTTTCTAATTACTTGGAAAGGTGATCCAGAGTGGGCCTATGGTTTTAGTGAAGTTGACGTACAGAAATTAACATTATGCTGATTCAGCCGGGTCTGCGAAAGAAATTCAGCAGCGATTCCGCAAGTTCGCACAAACCAGTGGGCTCTCTATATTTGTTTTCGTAACAATAATTATGAACAGAAAATATTTATCATCACAGTACCAGAGCAATCTATCAAAGACAGCTGGGACGTTACCATAAATATAGTTAAACACGTTTCCTACACTTATAGCATAAAGGGTCGAGCACCCAGAAAAAAAATTGAGCTGAACCGACCAACAGCTGGCATATTTGCCCGAACCACACATTTCTGATAGGAAGAGCACTTAATTCACGCACAACTCCATTGTTCAAAACGAAGGTTAGATAGCGCTAGTTCACGTTAGTTGAAATAAACAAGAATCTTTAATACTTCCATAAGACAATAATATCTTTGAAAGGGAAAAATACCACATTAGAGCAATGTTCTTGGGACCGCAAAACAAATACACTTATTTTGTTGCAAAATAGGAAGGGTGCTTGCGCATATATGTAAGCTTTCAACATGTATGGTAGTCAACGCATCACATTTAGCATGTTCGTGCTAGAGGTACGTCGTTGCTCGAAATATCTCTCGCTAAGTAAAGTTCGCCTTCAAAGAAAAGATGCGCCATAATGACTCTGTAAATAGTTAAAATAATCATACTTGTCTTAAACGATAAAATACAACCACATGAACTATAAAGATACTGTATCACCAGACGTCAATTTTGACATAGCGTTCGGCGTTTGTCGTTGCTCTGGGTCCCTTGCGGATCAACGTTTGCGTTATCGGGCACTGGTTGGGTGATCCCGGGAGGCGCCTCAAACGGTATGTCCGACGGCTCGTCCGGCAGCACGGCACTCTCTTTTACGTCCGGAAGTTGAATTGCCAGAAAGGCAGCGGTGAGCCCCAGCAGCGACACCACGACTAGTGGCAGCCATGACACCTGGAGAAATCCTAGATGCACGACCACTGGCATGGCGATGCTGGCCGCCGCAGAAAAGCACGCACACGTTGCCAGGCCCCAACAGCGCATCACTGTGGGGTACACTTCTGCTGTGTACAGTGTGAGAACAGCTTGTGATGCATCCGTGCCCACGCTCGCCAGAGTCAGCAGGGTCACGGTGGATACCTCATTCGCATCGCCCCATGCAGCGGCCCCGAACAGGGCAGTGGCAGCAATAATCAATGCCCAAGCGAGAGACGTCTTGCGGCCGATGTGTGCCACCGACGCCATAGCACCCAGCTCGCCTGGGACAGACAGCAGCGCGAACAGCGCTACGAGAGCTGCCGGATAGAGTCCGAGGTAGTGAATCTTAAGCAACGTCGCCTGCAACGTGAATGCGGTCACGCTCCAGCAGAAGCAAAGAATGCCATTATTCCTCCAACGGCATCGCAGGCAGGCTGCCTGACAAAAAGTACTCTGCCGAATGCCTTTTCGGTTTTCTAACTCACGACGCTGGCGTGCCCACTGGCGCCGCACATCAAACAGGTTCTCAGCATTGAGCGTGGCCGCATGCATGACGACCGCCTCAGCCTCCTCTAGCCGGCCTCTAGCCAGCAACCAGCGTGGCGACTCGATAAGGGCGGTGACAGTGCGCAGCATCATGAAGCATGGCAGTATGCTTGCAAGGTGTAGCATATACCAGCTGAACCGGGCCAGCATCATGGTGGAGGCGATGATGGTACCGATAACCTTGCTTATCAACAGCGCCATTGCGTAAAGAGTGCGGCGCTCCGGGGCCAGAACTTCCATCACAAGCACAAAGGTAGTGTTGAAAAGCGTGGCAGTGGAGGCTCCGAGGAGGAAGCGCATGACTACGAACGTGTTTAGCCTGACGAACAATAGAATCACCATAACTGCCGCCAACAAAACCATCAATGCGAACTGCATCACTGGCTTTCTGCCTAGCCAGTCCGCCAAAGGTCCCGTGATGAGCAATGCGCAGATGGCGCCCATTGCGAAGGCAGAACAGCTCACCGGCAAGTACCAAGCACGTTCGCAGACCAAGCCAAACTCCTCGACAATGGAGTAATGATAGGCGGAGGCTCCGTACTCCCAGCTGGTGCACGACACTGTGGGTTCACCGGTAGCATTAAAATCGGCATACATGCAGCACCGGCTGTAATCACCATCTTCGGTGCGAGGAACCATCTGGCGCTTCCACTCTTCTGTAGTAATGTTGCGTAGATTCTTGGGTCTAGCGCACCAGTAATCGATATCGTGCTGGAAGATCTGCAGTGGCAGCGTTTGAAAAGGCACCATGAAAGCTACGAGCAAGCCGAAGTGAAACGTCGTCGTTTGGAAGGGACCGCGCCTGCCAACCAGAAAAGAAGCCTCTTCTCGGCGCAAACACCTCGCCATTGCACTGTTAACCGCAGGTGGTGGCAGGGGCGAGACATCTTGCTGCGTTCTCAGCGAAGCCCGCAACGGGGATTGCTGACTGACAGACTGTAGGCTCTCGTTCGGCTGGCTTTGCTTGCCTGATACTGAGGTCGACTCGGGCTGCTTCATGCCCGCGTTGCATGGTGGCTGAGCGATCACCTGTGGAGCGCAGCCAGGTGTTTGTTGCGAATACCTCCGCAACTCGTCAGGGCTGCCGTTTGCTGACAATGAGCGGAAACGGCCAAGCAACGGTGACAGTAGCTGACGAGCTTTTGTTGTCCAGGAAGCAGGAACGTCCTCGGAGGGCTGGATCTGCAAAGCCACGCCCTCGTCCTGCGACGATTTCTGCTTCACAACAGACGGGTACGATTGCCGCAGACCTGGATGGCGTTCGCGAGCACTGGAGCCTATCGACAACGTGCGTCGCTCCGTGGTAAGATCTGTGTCGGAATAACTTGCAGCCGACGTCGTCAAAACTCTGGCCTTCGGGTATCTGCACATACGAGATGGTCGCTTCGCAGAGAGTGACGCTGGCAATGTAGCGAAGTGCGATGAGGAGCCCAACGATGATCTTCGGGAGGCATTAGATGGCGTTGAAGTGGGAAGTGCTATCAATGGAGTCGGGGAGTCAGATGGAGTAGTTAAGCCCGAAGGTGCTATGGCGCTGAAGGCAGAATCGCATTCTTGCGGTGATGTCGGAGATTGCCATGGGGAGGACATCAACGCCGCTTCTCGCATCGACGACGAAGAATGCAACTGATGCTCAGCAGGTTTGACTCCCGACGCTACGCTGCGGTTGCTCAACGTCTTGGCGTTCGATTCAGGGAGCTCGGACAGCGGCGTTAGGAAACCTTCGCTCCTTCGCCTGCACTTGGAACCACGAAGAGGCGACTTGGACATAGTCAGGCCTCCGTACGAGTCTTGACGCGGCAGCGTTATTACGTATCGGGAGCAACGGTGAACGCTTCAGAGGGTGTGCATAGGAAAGAGCTCTTCGGTGACCTTAATCGTCGGTTGCAGCTTCTTCTTCTGGCACATGCGGCTGTCGCGAGCACTTAGCTATTCGTCATTTTCACCACTTTGCCCACTACAGGCCGCAAGTGTTGTATTTTAATAGCTGCTTATTGGATGTGGGACAACATTCTTGTAACATTTGCTTCCAAATATAGCTTTTCCTTAGGAGTACTGCAGCGATGCACGATACTGCTTTTGTACAAGGCGCTACACTAGAATGAGAAATCTACACGTTTTGACCTTGGTAGTTTACAGTACAGGACACATAAGAGGAAGGAAAAAAGAATGAAGGAAGCATTACTTCCTGCATCCAGTTTTGGCAAGCCATGCCGTTTTAAAGCCCACCCGTAGCTTCTTGCGGGGAGATAAAGCATTGAGTGAGATTTGCTGTGGCTGTAGTGCATGGTTCCTTCCTGCAGTAGCTTTTATTCGAAGCGCACTCGTTCGACACAGCTCGACGGGCTCGCTGTGAAAGTTCAATGATGGAACGCGTGTGGTAGTAAAACCTACCGCGCGCTGTGGTATTTGGGTGGTGTATTGTGAAGGCGGGCTTCACATTACACCATCCCCGTGATATAGCTCAATATTACTCTCCGCGATACTAGCTCCTCTTTTTTTTTCTTCGTCCATGAGATAAAGATGATGAAAAATTTATTTTTCCGCCAAATAAGGTGGCCCCCCACTCTGTTCTCAGCACATAGGCTCTGGTGGCGTGTGCCGGCACCTCCACGATTTGAAGTAGGCGAAGATGTCTTGTCTCCTCGCGGCTTCTTCCGCCAGGAGAAGGCTCCACAATGATGTTCACTTGTTGACTGTGACTCACACCCATTGCATTGTGGGGTACTGGGCAATAATTCAATGGTATTGTAACTTTTTACTAAATTTATGGATATGGTAGTGTATATAATATAAACGTTACAACATTGGATAGGGAATTGTTGTGCCGGATGAAATGTATAAACAAGTGGCCGGCAGTATTGCACAAAGTCGCCTAAAGCTTGCCACAGCGAAGCACGGACCGACCGCCATTCTTACTTTCCGTTGACCGAAACGTCCAACTTCGAGGCGCATCGCTTCTTCCCCGGACGCTTCATGACTATCTAGACACGATCGGGCGCAGCCAGGATAACTTTCACAACCGCTGAATAAACTTTCACTTGTTAGTGCTCCTTGTGTAAGGTTCGTTCCTCCTCGTCAGGTACTTTGTTTTCGCTGGCACTGTTTGACGGCAAGTATGAAAAAAATATCTCGAAAATTCATCGCAACAACTAATATCTAAAATTGCTGTAGCGTGCATGTGCCACATAAATGTAGCCAACCCCACTGCGTTTCCTGCTGATCCACTACTGATACATAACAAGGGAACACACGGGCGGCAAACACCGATTTGCGGCCGCACTTTGCCGCTTCTCCTCTTAGCCATCTGCACCGAGTTCTTCGGTGGTGATGGAGCGCATGCCGCTTCACGATAATAATTTTATATCTACGACGCACGGTAGACTATGGCAGCTCTGATGTAAACATGGTGCGCGCTGGTGAACACCACCATGTTTCTGCTCCCGTAATGATGATCATGATGATTACACAGCTATGGCTCGTACCCACTCAGAGGGATCAGCCATGAATCGATGACTTAATTCAGTGAGACTTTTTTTAAATTCAATATCAAAACCACCCCCCGAAAAAAAGAAAAAATACACCCTAGGTCGTTATCAATATATATATCAATAACAATTAATATTATCAATATCAATATATGACTAGCCCGTAATCTTTTAATAACATTATTGAGATATAAATATATGGCCGTCAGGCAATGCGGTGAAGCGAAAATTCCGGCGTTATCTCTCCAAGCGTTAGGGTAATCGTAACGCCCTAAAGGCTCCAGAAAATTGTGCATGAGCTGTTTGTTTTAGTTTGTTTCTTGTAGTTTAGAAGATTCATGATAACAAAAACGAACTAAAAATTAAAATACAATAAATACACAAGCAAACATGCCGCTAATTTCTTTTTTTACATCTGGGTCCAAAACATTTATTCAAGGCACAAATGTTAACATGTACAAAAATACTGAAAATCACCCACATGCTGTGCGCACTGTTCGTCCCTAATTTATGATAAAGGTTGGACGAGGAAATTTGCGCCGCTCATGAAACTGCTCAGTCAAGTACATCTCCTCTTAATACAGGTAAGATTATCTGTGCTCTTTCTTCGACGTGAAAGCGTGGCGACAATCACATAACAACGTGCCTGCTACCGTTCTAAGGAGTTTTATTTTAAGTTTGATTAAATGTTATCTGCTGTTATATGCAGATAGCGTTGGCGCAACAGCCCTTATCTTTGTGGGCACTTACCTTTTCTCATTTTATTTGTGTGCTTGAGTGTCACTGTTTAATTCCGAACAAGTATGATTTGAACGCAATATTTGTCTTCCTGAAATGTTAAAATCAATACAAAAGTCGGACAGTGAATATTAAATACGAATACAGGAAAACTTTAAATGATGATGACTACTTACATGACGGTTCAACAATAAAGCTGTGTGAACTACAAATATAGGTATTTTTCATTCTACTAAAACAACCTCATGAGGGTCTGTAATTTTGAATTCAATCCCTATACTGAATATGAATGAGTATATCTTATTTTACGTAGTACGCAATATATATACATGCACAGCGATAAGAACACAAAACTTATTATTTATTATTATTATTATTTTTGGGGTTTAACGTCCCAAATAAGAATACAAAACGTCTGAGCTGAACTTACAGGCGTAGTCACGCACTTGCTAACGTAAAGGCCGGTTAAAGCCAGTGTGCTTGATTATTTATATAAGCTAATTTCATTTTTCGCATATTGGAGCTGCGCTACCTCTAATTCAGAGGTACATGACAAGCTGCCGTGCAATTTCAGCAGTTGTTTTATGACAGCTCTTGAGTCAGAATAGGTCACAAAAGAAATTTGAAATAATCATATATGACACTAGCAGCACACTATACAGTGCAGTTAGTGAACGCGAAATTCAGCCGAATGTGAAGCGCACAGACAGCCCCCCCCCCCCCCCCTTGTGGAGCATATCAGAAAGACATTATTTATAATAGACATGAGTCAACGCTCATGATTTGAGCCGCGTGGCATTTTAACGTTGGGTTTTGATTGGAGTAATGAGATACTATGGCTGAGATTCATTCCCAGTTAAACTCCCACGTTTGAAATGGCGTATGAAAGGTTGACTTAGCACTTCAAGTATTTTTATGCCATCGTGGCATAAAAACATCGTACCAACTCACTGATTGCATGACCGGAAGGTTTCAGAAGTCAAAGAACGCACAGACACAAAAAGGGGACGTTTTGCGAGCTAAGCCCCTTGTGTTTCTTACGATTTGTCACAACTAAATCCCAGGCTTCAACTCAGGGGCTCTGGAATCGCCGAGGCGGCTCAACAGCTGGCACCTCTTGCATTGGTCGCTTCCTCGCAGGCTACGATGAGTCATGAGGCCAAGCAAGTACGGCTGCATCCACCTTGCGTTGTTTTTGTCGCACGAATTCCTGCGGAGCAGAATAAAGCAAAATAGTGTTCGTTTTATATCGATTTACTCTTGCACAATATTAGTGATAAAATAACGCAGGTTTTTGTGTATGAGACGAACTCGCAGGCAATGCTGGCAGATTTGATGTTTGCTGGAAGGAGGATGTAGATGAAAATTCCACCCAGCTGTACCAATTTGCACAATTTTGCGACAAGCACTCTGTGGGCTCAATGGTACGCAGAAAGAAAGCAGTACCGTGGGTTCTAAATACTTATACGATAGGTGAGGGCTTCGTGCCCGTGTGCTGAGGCATACGTATGAATGCTGCCCGATTTGTGAACTTGTCTTGAAAACGAATGCGGCTAGTATATTTTTTTTTGGCCTTGAACCTAGTCCGCATCACGGCTGTCGCAAGCCATTCACTGCTCATCGTCTTGACAAATCTGCCCTATCACTAGCAGCAGTGACAGGGCATTTAGAGAGTTGCTGTAATGTTAGCGAGATTATACGAAACAATGACCCGCAGATATGGCTTTTCCTAACCTAACCTAGTGTAAGCTAACCTAACAGATATATGGCTTTTCCTTAGGAAGACTTATAGACCTGCAAACAATAAATAAATCAATTAATTCATCAAGATTTATCAATTTTGACAAATAAAATGAGATGTTATGTTTACACAGACAGGCCCGAACTCTAGAACCCTTTCAAGCGTCGCGGTAACAGTGCGTTTTTCTTCGCATGCCTCCACGACTGCTTAGCTAGCTCATTTCACTATCTTCCTCGTTCCCAAAAGAGAAATGCAGGTGACAAAAGTGACAAAAGAGAAATGCAGTATCGACAGCGCTGCTGTCGATGTCGGTGGGAGGTACTGCATGCGATTGCTATATCTTCTGTTAGTATCACAACAAATGCAGTTGAGTTGTTCAGCAAAGTAGATCCGTCAGTATATACGTACAGCCTTGGTGGTTTCGTGTAACAAAGAACGAGCTGCTTAAGATGACATGTCTGCTTTTTTCTAGATGAACTGTTTTGTTTGGCTCATTTTAGTTGAAATAAGGCAGCACGGAGGAGTAGAAAGTCTTGTGGTAGGTGAGAAATCATGTTAGTAGACTTGCGAGACGCAATTACCATATGGCAAAAAGACGTCCGTGGTCTGTCTGCAGGTAAAGAGGCTAGGTGGTGGTGCGGTGTCAGAGATATGTGTCCTAAGTGTATCAATCTGTCATGACGAGGTGGTCACTGGCGATCGCTATAGGAGCTACCATTGCTGCTGCACTAAGAGGCAAGCCCAAGCAAATCCGGAGTGCGTGCCATGAGTCTGAGCACCATGTAACGTTCTTATAGGTTTGTTTTGCTTGCGTTGGTCAATACATGCAAGTTGTTGTTCAGGAAGCCGAGAAGGAGTACCCAGTACAGCTGTGAGTGACACTGAGTGACACATTTTGTAATCCACGAGAAAAACTTTAACAGATGATAGGTGCCTATCAACCATTTTTGATGTACGAAATATGATGGTTACATGATAGATCCCTGTCAATTTATGACGACTGAAAACCTGTGTGATCAGATGTACGGTAGAGTTTAACCCTCGGTGTTTAAGTCGTAATTCTTCATAAGTTCAAGCGTAAAAGCCACGAGGGCGTATTTCTTGGAATAAATTTCCAAGCCTCAATTACGAAGGTAACGTGCAGTTTGCACGGTATAGCTTTCTGAATTCTCGCTCGCAACTGCTGGCGTGTCATGGTGTACGTCCGCATGCAGATATGATCCGCGTACATTAACAGTGTAACTGGGCTTGGCAGGCGCTCAATGAGAGCATTTAACGTAAGATTGAACAGCACAGGACTCCACACGCCCCCCCTGGGGAACGCCACCTTAGCTGTAATATGGAGAGATTTACCCATAATCGGTGCTCACAAAGAAGGATCGCATTGAGACATAAATCCGGATTTATCGATACATCCAATCACCTGATCATACATCTTCAAAGGGTTGCTTCATGCATAACGTTATCTTACACCCCTTTGACATCGAGGGACAAAGAAGCGCAGGACGCTTACGGCATTTTTCGTGTTAACGTAGGTAACCAGATCAACGACACTGTCAATCGATGATCGACCAGGTCGAAGTCTCGCCAATAGATCTGGGTAGGGGTCTTTGAACTTCCAAGTATCCCTCCAGGCGTTACAGGATGATCCTCTAAGTCGCTTTGCCTACACAACTGACCAATGTGATCAGCCGGATGGGTGAGAGCTCCAACCGTGACTTGCGTGGCTTAAGTAGTGGAACCAGGGGACTAATCTTCCAGCTTGTCGGGAGCACGTGGCATCTTGCCAGGATTTGATGTACAACTCCAGGAGAAGAGCTCTCGGGCGTCCGCCGACATCCTTTAACATTTGTCTTCAATCTTCCTCAGAGAGTAAGATCACCATTGAAGTCATCTGTTATGACGCACGGGGGAAGAATGGATGACATACTTTTTTTATTCTGTGGTTGTATACATTCCTGTCGAGTATACTCGTATATTGAACACGAAAACTACAGCTAACTATCGAGAATAGCTGATCTACAGCAGAATATAAAAAGATCAACGCAAAGCTAAACATGGAATTCTGACCAACAAAAAAGGTGGTGCGTAAACAACGTTCGCCTTAATAGCTAAAACAATACAACGAACTGCAATGAGCCATTACGCTTTGTTTTCGACATCGGGCAAGAATTGACGCACAAATCTACGGCTCCCGTTAAGGACGGCAGTAAACGCCGTCGGCTCGGAACGACCCTGTGGTGCGACCTCTTATCGACGCCATTATGAGGTGCCCGTTTGGCAAGCTGTCGTAGATTCGAGGCACCGAGTGAACAACTTGCCAGCTTGCTGAGAGAAATGTGCCAGCATTTGACACTAACAAGAGGATCGTTACGTCTCTTTCATTCCTTTTGCTCCCCACTTCGTAGCTGCAATACAAGTTTATGGTTCCTGCAGACGCGTTGGTGTGCTTTGCGAACAAAGCGGTAAACAAGAAAATAGGCTTGTTCTGCTCTGAAGCTGTAACCGACATCGCGTAGTGTTTTGCAGCTGTGTAAACAAGCCGGCACTGCAAGTGTGCACGCAGGTAAAATTGCGTCCTACTATTGAAGGTGAATCTCAAGCGTCTTCTAATTCCAATTGGCCTAATCCGCTGCATTGTTTCATTTTTAAGCGGCAAGAAAGCTTAGCTTACCCGTCCCAACGTGGGAGAAGCCAGCTGCACGCTATTCGCGTCTCTGATGACTGTAAAGTTCACCATCAATAGCAAAAAAAGCAAGAAAAGTGTTGGAATCCATGTATATTTTTGATGGACTACTGCAACACAAGGCGGCAATATAAACATGCCAAACAAAATACGACACGAAAAACAAACAAGTGTGAATTTGATCATGATGGAAAGGTCTTGGAAGTACGGATCCGCACATTAGAAGTGGCCCTAAATAGATTGTGAGTGTGAGGAGCATTCCTAAAAAGACTCGAGCACCTGCTATCAGTAAGATATAAGGCTACAATTGAGGATGACATCGGCGAAAGCTCTTCATGACATGGTGTCGTTTATCAAGCGAGGAACAGCTAGTGTGCGCATACACGGGCACTCTACGTGATCATTTTCATGGGAAGTGAGATAGCGCCTAGCGCGAACCTCCACACAACAAACAAAGCAAATAAATATAGAAAAAAGCACTGAAGAAACAACCCAGCCAGTTTGCTAAACATACGATACAGCTGACATTTTGAGCATGCACGGTTGTCAAGATAAGCGCAATACCCAGAAATCCGGGACTTGTGTTGGAGCAGTTTAATACAGAACCTAATCTGTAACATCGGACAGGGAAAACCCTGTCAGCCCGGTATGCTCAAAGTGTATGAGTAGTCCAGCAGAAGCTGTCAAGTTTTCTCTGCAACACATCCACATTACACAGCGCGAATCGTCAGTTGCTTCTAATATGAAAAGGAAAATGCAGCAGGAGTAATAAATATCGCTTGCACAAATCTTTTCGCAGGCTTGAATTATACAAACGGTTGAACGGATGTTGCATGCTAAAATAGAAGATAAAAGTGACCCGTATGAAATACAAAGAATTATATACTAAAATATTGGACGTTTAGGCCCGCAAGCCCATTTTCATTACTACACTGCTACCGTAGTAAGAAACTTAAAATGTCGCCGCCAAACAGCTTCGTAGCATTTCCAATTGGAAGCAAAGTATTCACCAGCGGTTATACTATACCATCATCACCTAACAAGAGTGCCGCCGACCAGATTGCTCATCAATCTTGTCATAAGTTACAAACACTTGAGAACGTCTCACGTTTCATAATGTACATAAGAACTGCTAGTGTTTGCACTTGAACGAAGTTTTAGTGACAGATTTTTCGAAAAATTACTATTATTTGAAGAGACAACAGAACAATACCTTGGACTTCGTGGCACGTTAAACTTCAGCGCCGCTGAAATCTTGCTGAATACCAACTGGTTAGGCTAGTTGGCGAATCTACAGCAGTAAAGACTGTTGGACAGATAAAAATTATGCGACTCGACTGGTCTCTACAGAAGCGCGACAGCTGATTACCTCGAACCTCTTACATATACTATAAGCTATCTCAAAAGCACAGAGAAACGAGAAGAATAAACTAAGCGAATCGTAAGCAAGCAGTTCCTGAAACTATTATCTAGAACACAGCTTGACGAACAACGTGTGAATAGCTACTCGCTTCCAAATCTGGAACTCATTGTGTTCTCTTCGATTCAAGTTTGTGCGAAGCATATGCAAATTGCGTCTCTCCAAATTAACTTGGAGCTCTACCGTTACTTCTTTCCAGGAAAGGGCTGATTTGCATAATCTAACGCATTTTGTAAGATAGCGGAGTTCAAGTTAGGCCTCTGAGAGCAGCGCTTCTCGCTTCATTAAACCTGAAATGTACGACACCGATGTTGATATCTTACGTACAGCATGTGAGAAGCAACAATTTGTGATTGGGTGTGAGCAGTATTGAAGCTACAGGCAGTGCCCCCCAGAAAACACTAATTATGGGCAGGGGTCAGTCCCGGTTCGGGCTTAAAAGGGATGGAGCTCGCAGGGAAATTGTATACTCCATAAAGAATTTACTTACTCCCTCGAATAGCTGAGGATGAGAACTACATTGAAATGCGTAGTTGGCTGCACTTGCAGCTGCAAAGCGATTACAGGCAGCCTGTAATCGTTCTGCGCGTTAGACCGGAAGTAGCTCACATAATAAGAACCATGATGATAAAAATTTGCTGTGGCTTAACTCAGCTATGCCTGGGTGTGCGTAACGAGAAATACAATCAATCTGCGCCTCGCTCTTCCTCCGTCACCTCGGTTCGCTGCTTCCCCTTGGTTTCATTTTCACGACGAAGTGTGGCCTCTTCTGTCTGTCCTAATCACTTTCCATATCTGCCGAAGAACCCCACGGAGCCACCCCTTTTATATACGATGCAACACCGGCTTTTCTTCTCTTACAACGCGGTTTCACCAGACCCTCCTCTGACGTCATGTCATATGGCATGGCGAGCAGTGCTTCCAAAAACAGTGGTTGCTGGGCAACGGCCCAGCAAGCGGTGTGTCCACCTGCCTTAGCGAAATGGCGATAATATGGCGAACGTAGCTCTCGCTACATAAGAGTAACCTGATAAATGGTTCATTAACGCGATAGCGTCAAAGAGCTCATTCCACAGAAATTCTGGTGTCGGCGTCGTTGGTTGGGAGCGAAAAATAATCTTACGCATGATCGAAAAATTGCGAACGATGCAAGTAAAAATAAAGAAAACTTGGGTCACAGTGGGGAATGGTCCCTGGTCGTCTGGTACCTAGTGGAATTCGAACCCGGGACATTTGCATGGCTCGAAGATGTTTTACCACGCCCACGCCTGTGTTCGTGAACACAGTAAATATAACATCCTCTGCTTGAAAATGCAGTGATATCAAGTTTTCTGCTTTACAAACATACGCGTCCGGTATAAATGCTTCACAATACACCGCGAACTATTGCAGTATTACTGCATGGTACTAGCGTACATTGCCATCGGGCGTGAGAACATGTGATTATCGTAATTACTTTATGGTTTAACGCCAGTCACCCGGTGCAAAAGACACACGCGTTACTCCAAATGCAAGACCCGCAATAATGGACTTCGGGGAGAGCATGTCGAAATTTGTTGAACTTAAGAAAAAATAAATGTCTGTATCTGAGTGGTTGTCGAAGGTGGAACCCTTGGCAGCGCTCAGGGAATTTCAAAATTAGTTCCTGTCCACTAACACTGTCAGTGTATGTTGTTGTGACCCTTACGTCATTTTTCATATGCACATTATGTGGGAGCAGGCAATAAAGCAAAAAAAGTTACTACTCCTATTCTCTTAAGGCCACGTAGTGGGTACGTAGCAAATTCGAAAAAAAAATTTGTGCAGTTTGACGTACGCGCTAGGGACATGATATAACAATCATGTTCGGACCTCAAAGGCGAAGCTTAAGAGTCCCGTATTCTTATTTCGGTGAAAAGGTTAGAGCTTTACACAATGAGTTATTCATTTTGAATATACTATGCTTCATGTTTTAAGCATACATAAACATGTATGCTATTTTTTTACTTGTTAACGTACGTACGCCTTAACAAATCAGCAGGTATCAGTAAGCTTCTAGTTACTCTATCACCATGGCGGAAATCATGGTAGTACCAAGGTGAAAATGCGGATGCATTTCTTAGTCGGGCTATGTCAGGCATCCGAAGTTGTCCGCGGTGGTGTCCGTGCGCCGCCAGGTGTTATCCCTGTGCTCTTACACCCTCTTCCACAGCAACAGTTGCTGGCACATGCGCTAATCTTCGCCCCTAACAATCGGAGAATGGGCTGCGGGAAAGTGTAGGAGAGGTAGGTGCAGTGCTTCGCTGCTCCTTTCTCGCCGTTCACTCTCTAATCCCTGCGCCCCACTTTCCCGTCCGCTCGCGCCTCACTCTCGACCGTTCGCTGGCTGAGCGCCTCTGAAGAACATCCGGAAATATGTGCTCGAGCCGCCGATGTGAAACGCCAGCGCCGAGCCGAGAACGCGAACACTGTTTGTTTTGTTCTCTTCATAATATTTTTTAACCGTGCAGACTAGCTACTAGAGCTGGAAACGCATACCGCGTTTCTCGCGACATAAAAACGCCACGTGCGGCGAACGGCGCTATTGGCTGCGCGGTGTAAAAAAAAAAAAAGAAAACTTATTCTTCTAACGCCGGGTTCTCACTTGCGAAACGCCGTCATAGACGCTACGCAATGCATTCGCATTTCCTCCCGATTACCTTAGGAGAGGAGAGGAATTTTTTATGTTTCTTGTTTTCTATAATTCTTTCCCTCTGTTCGGGAATCTCTTATTGTCATTTCCTACACAGCACTACTGACGATGTCTTTCCTTGGATGCCTTCTTCAAACATGAAATTCGACCGTCGGCGGCGACCATCCCACGCCGTCGGGGACGCGTGACGCAAAAAACATGATCTGATCACATCACCATATGACATTATGGTGAAGTCACAAATCTGAAACAATTTATGACGGCATCACGACGTCACACATATTGTCGTGACGTTATGTGGCGCAGCGGCACCTGATGCTGCTTTAGCGCCCTCCTTTGGGTGGTGAATAAAACTGAAGAGTGCGAAGCCTCAAGTGAAGACCCTGAAGACGGCGCTTGGCAGTGGCACATGAAGCTATAGCTTGTGTTACCCACTCCTTTGTATACATATCGGCAGAGAAGAAAATAAAGATAGATTTTGCCTTCGAGTCATCTCAGGTGAAGTAACAAGAAACCTCGTAAGTTTTCGAATTCCTTCAGGACTTTGCTGAGGGGACGCTACCCTGCAGTGCTGAATGTGGTTAACTGTCCTACTGACCAATGCGTACGCGTTCCGTGTAGGAATGGCCGACACCGCATCCTGTGATCACTGTGGCCGTGACTCAACAATTCAGCATGTTCTGTGCGAATGTTCACAGTACTAGTAACAGGGACCACCACTTTGAAATATGCTCTCAATCAGCTGGATGATCACACTCTTCCAGACGAAAAAAATCCTGTGGGACCGAGAAAACTAAACGGCATAGAAAAATGCTGTGCAAGTGCAATGAATCTTTGTGCTTTCAACCGGTCTCTACAAACGACTCTCACCGGAACGACATGCATGTGTGCATTCTTTTTTTTGTTTATACTTTATCCCTCCTTCTCTGTATCTTCTTTTCGATTGTTATTTTCCTTGCCCTGCGCAAGGTGGCAAACCAATTCTTCATCCAGTTTAACCTTCCTTCCTTTTTTCATATATTTGTCTCTCTTTTTGGGATCAATAGTGCGTTGTGCTCACAGATACTATTAATGTTCGCAAAAAAATGCCTTTTAATTCTTATTTAATGTTATTCTTGGTTATCCAGCAAATTTATGCGTACCATCTACATTTAGCTTGGCTAAGAAATTCGCGCTCATTGCCCGCCGTGGTAGCCTAGTGATTGCGGGACTCGACTGCTTACTTGGAAGTAACGGGGTCGAATCCTAGCTGCAACCGACGCATTTCCGGGCAGGTAAAATGTTTGAAGCAAGCGGGCTTAGACTCAGGTGGTGGAGATTTTTGGAGCCCTCCACCCAGCGTCTTTTCTTCTTTCTTTCTTTTTTTCTTTCTTTCTTTCTTTCTTTCTTTCTTTCTTTCTTTCTTTCTTTCTTTATTCGTTTCTTTCTGTGCCAGTACAGAAAATGGAGCGAAGGCAAAAGGCTGAAAGCCTGACAAAGGGCCTTTGCTCCAAATACAGTGAGGTAGACAGGCTGACATAAGAATTTTGCAGGATACAGAAAAAATACAAATATATACAAAAATACATAAGGTACATGTGCAAATACTGTAACACATACAACAGTAATAAAGTGTTATTTATAGTAAACAGATATATACATAACCATCTTAATGTGTTAAATACCAATAGATATAGGTTGCGATTTCTCATCGCTATTATGGTCATGCCGTGATTTTGGGACGCAAAGCTCCACAAGCATTATTGTTGTTATTCGTTATTAATTTAATAAGAGCCTCTTTCTAACTCACCAAGTTGAGGCGAAGTGTGTCTTCCGTAGTGCATGCACTAGAGGCATGGCCGAATTCGCGGAAGTTGTCTTCCGCATGTTCTGTATGCGATTGGTGCGATGCCTCGGAAGTTTGTCCGATGTCATGGTTGGCCGTAATTTGTACTTAGGAAGAATACATACTGAGATTTATTCAAATATCTTTTTTTCAAACACGCCTGCAGCGGTGGTTTACAAGTGTGCACTTTACCATTCATAAACCCTTCAATGAAGCCGACTTAGCATGACTTTTCTGGTGCTTTGTTGGAATCAATCAATAACACGCATAGAGAAAATAGGTCCGGGCAAGCAAATAATTACAGAAAAAGAGATCGAGAAGCTTGTATTCAATTGCTGGTCATTCATTTCTTAGGGTTGGAAACATTGGTCAGAGCTTTTAAAATCACCGTGCAAATATTAAGAAGTCAGGCTAGTGATTCTAGATTGCGTGACCACCTAAAATGTGCATCCTAGATTTACCAGATAGAAAGTTAATAGTGTAAATAAAAAAAAAAACACACGCAATTTTCTTTTTTTGTTATGTGTCTTGAACATAGGTCGGCTAACTAGCTGTCGAGTCATTCATACTCAAACTCAAATCGAGTCGTTAGTGACTGCCAGTCTAGTAATATTGGCACGCGTTTGGTTAGCTTGGACCCCAGTCAGTCCGGTTGAGAACAATTTTGCTGTGACTGAGTCTGAGTAAGTTCCACTTCTTATGCCAAACTATGGCACTGAATACCATCTCCTTTTCGACTCACGCGCAACTTTATTTCTTCAGTTTTTGCACGCACAAGCTAAAAGTAGACAAATGAGAAGAATTAGTTGTGTGAGATAAAAATTCAACGTCTATCCTGTTTTATGGTTTTCTTCTGGCTGCCTCGTCTAACACAGTGCGCGCGAACTAGGCCACTCACTTAGCCTTTCATTTCCACAATGCCGAGACCTTGCACCAACCGCCTGCTGTTCACCCTATTCAGGCAAATGATTTCTATCGCGCCTGGCCGCCGCTTTTCATACTGCATTGCCACTTCAGTCTTATCGCCTTCTCTTCGAGCTCCCACTGTCATTCAACTATGTTTTCGACATTTTTTTTTTCATCGCTGGCACAGACCCGCTGACTCTTATGTGACAGAATTCTAACTCTATTTCCTTTCGTTAGTTTTCTGCTCGACTGATCTTTCGATGTGTCACTGCCTGCTTGGAACGTAATGGGAATATATCTGCACTTTTTGGTTGTCGCACCAAGCCTCGAAGCGAGCCAGAGCAAATGGCGACACTCCGCAGGAAGCAATGAGGCACGAATTGTTTTTTCTGTCAGTGAAAAAGGCAAAGTTTGTGTTTTTTGGCCTTACTCGGGTGTCCTTTAGGTATTGGCAAGGAATCGCAAAAGGTAGAAGCAAGTATCACGCTGTAATTTATTACCAATTTTGCGACAAATGGCAGTAGCCCAACGCGAGTTTGCAAAATGCTAACTAACTAACTAACTAACTAACTAACTAACTAACTAACTAACTAACTAACTAACTAACTAACTAACTAACTAACTAACTAACTAACTAACTAACTAATTAGTAAATAACTAAATAACTAAATAACTAGATAAGCACCGCGACCATACATAATTACGAAAAAAAACACCTCCACAACGTGAAACCTGGAGAGAGGAAAATCACCCAGTGATAGACCAGTGTTTCCTACAAGAACATGTCAATCGCTGCAAATAAGCAATGAGAGACAGAAGACCGATTTTATTTCAACTATATACAAATGCACATATTTATTTACTATCAGCCATAGCGTAGATAATCGTAGTCCACATACATGATGTGTTGTTTTTATCGTTCTTCTTTCTCTGCATGTTCAGGTGCGAATTCTACCAGTGTACCAGTGGCAAGTTATCTTTTCGTACACTTTTCTTTCTTCACATTTACATTACAAGTATACTTCTACTTAAATCCCTTATGGTTTTACTGGCATTATGGTCTCGTATTATTTTTGGGTCTAACGAAGAAAACTAGCCTTTGAATTTACACTGCTCTTCATTGATTGGAATAAGTACTTATGCATGTACATCAATAGTGTTGTCGGTGCATGCGCTAAACGAATGCCTCGTAGTTCCTGCCACCTTTTCAACGCCTATGTTTGACAGCCAGAACCAATGTGAGTTCATCGGGAGCTGCTTAATTTGATTATGTTCATATCAGATGCACTATTTAAAGCACGTTGATGTTATTTAACATAAGTAAAGCTGACTAGACAGACACGCAAGGAACCTAATTGTGGTCCTGAGGGGCAAATAGGAAAGTCCCCTACAGTAGAGGAGCCACCGTGGGCAGCTCCCACGTCTGGACGGGAAGGCCGTTCCTGACCACCGCGTCCTGGGCCCTCTGTACGGCCCGTAGCTGAGTGGCGAAGTCGGAGCTCTTGAGAACCTTCTCCCACCCTGCTTCCTTAATGGGGCGATCGTTGTGCCGTAACGACGGACAACATCAGAACATGTGCTCTAAAGTGCAGAATGGACCTCCACAATCCCGACAATCGGGCTCGTAGGAGTCCGCGTATACCTGCTGACCCAGGCTTAGCTAGGATAGAAACGAGTTTGTAGCATCCGAAGGGGGGAAGACTGAATCCTCGAGGGCTTGGCGTGAGGCGGGGGATAGAACCTCCTGCTGAGCTTGTAGTGATTAATGACCTCGTTGGACGTCTGGATTGAGTCCTCCAAAGCCCCTCGTGTGCACCCGCAAAGCAGGGAGGCTGCCTCTACCGAGACTGAACCCTAGGCGAAGGACCTAACCGCCACCTGGGCAATCCGCACAGATATGTGGTCCGCTGTCGTCATTAAGGGCGAAGGTCACCGCCATCTGCACCGCCAGTACCGGAGACCAGCCCCGCACCGAAGCGACGTTAAGGAGGTTGCCCCTGTAATCTACCATGGTCACCATGAATCGGTTGGACGAACCGTTTTGGGTGGCGTCAACGGACGTGATGGATTGCGGATCGCCAGTGACGGAATTGAGAAGCGCAGCCACCCGGGCTCTTCGTCTGCCAACACTGAGTTGTGGGTGCACGTTGTGTAGGATTGGTGAAACCATGATGGCCACCCGCGTCTAGCGTCGAGCACGCTCCGACTCTCCCTGATGGCTCCCTGATTGCCGCCTGGGCTAGTCCTGGACCCTCTGCCCTGCAGGCGAGGAAGAAGGCCTGACGACTTGAGAGGTCCTGTGCCTCGACAACCTCATCGAGATTATTGTGGACGCCCGGCTGCATAAGCTTGTCCGTACTGGCTCCCATGGGGATGCCGATCACATTTTTGATGCTCTTATATGCATCCTCTCTGCCTTCTTATAAATTCTCACTCACTCTCTCTCTCTCTCTCTCCTATATGCATCAGCGCTTCGAGCTTTGCCTCCTCGTATCTATGCCAGCGACGCGCGGCGGCCATATAAAAGGTCGTAAAAGTATAATGAAAAGAACGGATAGTTCCAGCGGCGTGTTAGCTGCAAGAAGATTTAATGAAGTGAATGATAGCGGCAAGACACTGTACAGATATTTTCTCACTATTAAATGAACAATGCTCCTGTCGAGGGTAGTTATGGTGACGGAATGAGCCGCCAGAAATAATCATGGCCACCGTAGCGAAACTATTCCCGTATGATATCGAAACCGCGCACAGGCAGAGCCCGCTATTCAGAGGTCATAAAGTTGGGTGAAGAAACAGAACGAAGAGAGACAAGCGGGTGATCAAGGAACCACAGATAACGTCGAGAAGACTTTACAATCGTTTTTTGGCGAGAAAAAAATAGTGTGAGTGGCCTAGAAAATCGTAAAGCACTGATGTTACAGCGAATGTGCGGCACTCCTCTGTGATGAGGAAACCCTCGTGTCACTCGAGATGCCTTGAGCAATGTTCGCATGGCGTAATCTATGAAGGCGATGCACGTGAAGGAGAAGGGAGGATTGATGGGGTTCGTTGTGGACGAGTGTAGCGCCGGAATATGCTTCGCCGAAGGATTGCTGTCTATGCTGTCTCCCCCTCCCCCTTTTTTGTACTTGCTCCGTCACGGGGAACACGTGCATGTGACACACACACACACACACGCACGCACGCCCGCACACACACACACACACACACACACAACAATAAAATATCATTAATAATAATTGTGACGGAATAATACAAGTATAATGAAGAACAAAGTCTTTATCCGCCTTGTGCGCTGCTGCTTCGAGTGGTACAAGTGGCGTCACCAATGGTGAACTATGGTGAAAAGCGGATCACGAGGCTCAACATTGCGCAAATTGCTCGCCGCGAAACATTTCTTAAAATTCGGTTTATATTTTAATTTGAAGTTTTCACTGCCGACGCTGCTCCGCTAGACAGCCATGACCTTTGTTACGTCAATGGTTCCATTTTATTTGTGTGAAAAGCACGGGCCCGTTTTTTATTGCTTAGCGTGAGCGTGGTATAATGCATGCGTTTCTAACTTGCATGGATTGATTATGTTTATGTTTCCAGCTACAACAAACGAAATAAAAGCTGTTGCAACGTAGAAAGGTCTGCTTGTTTTTCTGAACATTCGCCAATTACTCTAGTATCCTAGAACGCGGAGGTACAGCCGCACTTATTAAAATGCAGCGCGAAGAAATTGCCGCGAGTGTTTACGCATCTACTTCACTATTCAATGTAGGCTTGGCGGCAAAGAATGTGCAAATTTTGGTCGCTTCCCTGTAAAAGCAACCAAACTGTTGTCGATGGTTGACGCTACTTGTGATGCCGAAATATTAGACTTACCTTCGCTCCCACATACCCTGCGTATGTAAACTAAAACTAATCACCTCCGCCTTCCCCATCAAGAGCAAAAAGTGAAAGTAGCAAAGTTTTTTAGCGCTAATATTTTGGTACCATCGTATTTTGCGGGGAAGCTGTGTAAAGGACGACTCCTGAACGGCAACCCAGAACGAGTAGGTGGCCGCGTATTTATGAAAATTGTGGTGACCAGCGACTTGAAAATGTTTTCATATATATTCAGTGCATCTGCTGTGTGTTGTTATTTGCGGATACTTCCTATGCGCAATCGCTTCTTCGTATTGCTCCGTTAATTCATAAAACCAAAGACGCATCACCACTAATTTCGTGTGAGCTGTGTGTAATTCCAGTTGTAATATTTGTTGCGTAGCACCACAATAGATTAAGCTCTGTGTAGACTTTTAAACAAGTACCACCATTACAGTAAAAGTATAGATGTTTGTCAAGTCACCTGCAGCCCAATCTAAAAATTGCCTTTATAGTTGACAAGCGAACAAACAAGTAGCTCAAATGTTTTGTAGCATTTGACTAGGCATGCGAGGAAGATTTCTTCCGATATTCAGAAAACGGCGCTTTTGGAAAACTAAAAAAAAAACAAGCAGCTGGTCTCAGCTGTCAAGGTAGCTAGCGCCACGGGAAATGTTTCATGAGAAGCGGGCATTTATATTTTACGATACAAGTGGGTTGAGCGAGAGAAGTCGTGAAAATTTTATTTTCCCGTAGGTGTGCACAGTGAGCTTCCCGTGGAGTATAGGGAGCAGAAATGTTCTAAGCTCGTTTCGCAAGATATAAAACAACGGAAGCAGGATACAAAGTGTAGAAGTCTGAACCATTTGAAGTATGAAAGGAAATGTTATATACAAGAAGATAGCGGGCTAGTTTCGCTGAAGCAGCCTTAAAAAGTAAGCTAGGAACTGCTGTGCTTGAAAGTAGTTCTAACTAAATTCTTGTGCAGCCCATTCAAATTTACGAAGAACGCGATGACGCTCCTTTTTAGGACTCAAGCATTCCACTCATTTCAAAGCTTTCTTCTTTTTTCATTTGACAGACAATGTCACTGTATCCTGCTCCATCTATTGTGGCTTTGCAGAAACAAGAGTTTTGTTTATTCACTGAAACTTTTTAGAAGTCGTTTATCGAGTATATTAAATCACTTATGCAGTTGAATACAACGTTCTTTGTATTGTGGGTATTCTGTGATGGTGTGCCCTAATGACGTATCGGCATTTTAACTGTGGTCGCACTGTCGTGACTTCGTTAGACGCCAACAAAAAAATTGCGTGTGAGCTCCATGTGTAAGCGTGGACTGTCGAGAAGTCATGAAATTTAATTTTGGCCGTCAAAGTGCAATAACTACAGCAATGACGATGTCGTCGAGGACAAATAACTAAAGGACGCTGAAGTGGCAAAAGGCTGTCCAAGGAATGTGTGGATTTTTAAAAGAAGACAGCCGCTACCAATGAAGGCATCTGCAGCGTCTTCCCCTGCACACTTGGCATCGGCAAGTTGGCGATATAACGTGTGTCGACGCCACGAGTGTGGAAGTCGGATTTTTGCGTTTTGGGAAGAGCATATTGAGAGGAGAGTGGTCGCAGTGATTTCCCTCGGGCAAGCCCTGGGCGACGGAAGATCTTACTTGCCTGAAGGTGACTCCTTCCTATCCCTACACGCAACAACGCAAATGTTCGCGCGAGTCGCATAGATGATAATGCCAGACAGAATAACGTGCACTTGCGAAGAAGAGACGAAAGAACGCGGGAGAAGTGTTGGCATTTGTCCCTAATGATCTCTCCCAGAACAACGTAATTGTGTGCAATAATATCGAAGTGGCTGGAGGAGAGGTGGGGTTGTTATACTGTCCTGCGATGGTGGCGTGCCTATCTAGCGTTGCGAATGTTTACGGGAACGTTGTTGTTCTTATACCCATGCTCAGCGTCGATGGCCCGCAGGCATCCTCGTCGGTAAAGATATGGCGTCGCTGTGACACCTTCCTGCACAACGAAAGCGCCTGGCGTGTAAGGATGTAACACCAATTGATAGAAAGAGATCTGCAGTTGTCGAGTCTTCTCTACAAATAAATAGCCAGAGGGTGGGTCCGTGAGTGGAAAGGATTCAAGCCCCTCCCTCTATTGCTCCTGAAACCTTTGAGTGCATATGCATGTGCAAACATGCATATGCACTCAACTGCAAACTATGCTAATTTAATATCCCACTTCTTCTTTCTAACGTCATTCTCATTTTTTTCTTTATTGAAAACATATTGAGTCGGTATAGAAGATGACGAAACTACTTCGTAGGAAGCTGGTGTGAGGCGACGCCCGTGCCGGAGTAACAAGAACTGACGCAAATCGTTGAGCGCGCGCACTTGATGCAGAGCTACGAAACATACAAAGGTCATTATGGACAAGTAAAGGTGCGCTGCGCATTTTGCGTCTGTCATAGTTTCTTTATTTGCAGTATTCGCTGAGCTGCACTTGTGCTCCTCGTGCTATTTTTGATGTTTTCAAAGCCACACTTGTGCGAGAGTACGTATACAAGTACGCACAGAGGGGTCGTGCCCCTACATTAAAAAAAGTTTTTTCCCCTAAAGAACGAAAAAGCTCTTTTTATGTTTTTATGCAACCTATTCAGTCCCCATTGAGCACTAGGATATAAAAGCACAATATATGGAACAATAACAAGAGTGAAGTGCACTGCACTACCTTCTCTGCTGAATGGTGGAAGTGCTGCCGGATTTATGCCCTAATTTTGTATTGCAGGTTTATTGAAAAAGGGAAGTCACTTCTGTCTACGGCGAATGCATGAGCCACGTTCTCATTTGGGCTAAGCGACTCTTCGGGCGAAGGAACGCACAGGAAGAAGAGCAGAGCAGTTTCCGCATTCGAAGGAACAATTTTACTTCCACTGCAGCGAGCACTTCCATTGAGCATCAAGCGGATATATTCGCCTTCTTCTGCCGCTACGTGAGTGGAGTATATGCCTTTCATTGGTATGGTTTTTCCAACACGCTTCAAAATACGGGGGATTGAAATGCCAGTTGCTAAACTTTAATGTATTAAGCAGTTTCGAAAAAAAAAATGTATAGCTTTAAATGTCAAGAGATGATGTTGCTTCGTTGTATGCTGCGACTGCAAGCACGAATTGCTTTGTTTTTATGCTGCTGACTGCAATACTGAGTGACTGAGCTGTTAGTACGTCGAGGGGAATTCCCCGCCATGATTTACATAAACTACATACATACATAACTGCCAAATATTTCATTTACTCCCAGGCGAACCAATCTGGTATTTTAACTTCGGTTTAATGTACCAAAAGCATGATATAATTATGAGGCACACCGTAGTGAACAGCTCCGGAAATGTATACAATCTTATGTTGTTTTACGTGATCTCATATCGAACACGACGTGGACCTCTACCATTTCGCCTCCAACGAAAAATGACGGCCACGGCCGAGATCGAACCCGCGACCTGCGGTTCAGTGGCTGAACACCGTAACCGCAACACCACCGCGGTATCGACTATGCAAGTAAACTCAAGCTTAGGAGCCTGCGCTAATGATATTGTGGTTGTGCATTCGATTACATTGATGACGGTCACATTGGAAGGTATTCAACTGCAAATAATTGTTCCTTTAGCTAAAATCCATTCCCTTATGTAACCAATTTTGTGGCCTTTAGCCCGTTGAAGTGTTTCTTTAGCGTGGAAGCTATTTTACAAAGGCCTGCAGAGAGAATAAAAAGAAAAACAATTTTTATCTTGCTAGTACGTTACATTTTTACAATTAAAAAGTCACCACGGTAGGCGCGAGAAGACACCTGGTAAGCGGGAAAACACGCAAAAAGAAAAGGTGGCTCGCCAAGGGACATTAAATTTTCCCGAAGAAAACGCTGTTGAGGTCAATAATAATAATTTTTGTTGGACTAGTTGGCACTAAACTAAGTAATTTTTCTTCCTTGATGCTATACGCATCCTTTTGTATTTCAGTAAGCTATTCATATCTCATATTTTCATGATGTCTACTAGATCATACGTGTTTCCTAATTGGTAAAAAGGACGTACATTATCCATTGGGGGCGCTATACACTTGAGGATATATCACGCCAGGCGCGGACACTTTGGCATGAAATTGAAAAATGAAACTTTACCTTTAGGATTCTTGTCTACTGGTAAACCTATGATGGTTGAATTATCGGCGTTAAAATTCTGAGAAGACAATTTATCGATCTAAACCAATTGATTTTTTAGTGTTAGTGTGCTTTTAATTCCAACGTTTAAGCAGGGGCAAACGTGGTTTACGAAGTGAATAAAGTGAGTTCAGTCAAAAGATGCCAAGAAACATATGTCGTTATAACGAATCGAATATCCACGAAGCTGGTAAATTTTGCTACTGTGTAAAAAATCTCTATTTTAAAACTGTCTGGGTACCCTTATTGCAACATCAAAAACGGAACGTCGACAGAATAACTACATAAAAAAAGCTAAGGTGTGGCTTCGCCGCCTCAGTTTTTCGTATAGAAAAACGACTGCTGTCCCAAATCTCTACATCATAGAGGCTGTTCATTGTTTAAAAAGCTCCAATTAACCTGACTTTACCTGATTACTTCCTGTACTTTATTCTCAAACACATTCTTTTTAGTAGAAAAAAAAATGTCACGATGCTGTTGTCGAAAAATTAAACTGCTTCCCTGGGACAACAAAATTTAAGGACGAGAAGATAGCGTCTTTGTTGTGCTGCCTTGCAGTGCCCCTAAATATTATTCTTAAGCTGTCTGCCCAATACGTTGTTCTTCTATTTGTCTACAATACCTTGTCCTGACTAATCGAGGATGCAAGTAATGCCAAGCAATCGTCCATCATACTTTAAAATAATGTAATTTTAAGTCTGTAATGAAGGCATATCTGCATTTGATCCTCTCTACTACACTCTAAAAAAGTCTCGGCTCACAGATCCTGCCTGTAAACTGTTCGTTACCTGTCTGTACCATTCCGATTCCTCCCCGCCTTACCCAATGCCCTGTTCTGGGGCCTGTAAGGTTTTTTTTTTGAATAAAGAATAAAGAATAAAGAAGATCTTGCCGGTAAATCAGCGCCGGAAGATTTCTGTAATTAAAACAAAACAAAACAAAACAAAACAGCAAGCTACGTTTCACGGAGGCTCTGTAAATTTATTTTTTGTATCGCCACACACAGCCGCTTTCTTCATGAAGATGCCTGGCTAACACAGAACGTGCAGACGGCATCTTTCATCACACCGTGCCCAAAAGCAATCACATATATAAGTTAACGAATCGCCACGCGCGAACAAAACTCCCAGAATATCGCACGACGCCCCACCACCGTCGCCGACGAGTCCAAAAGTGCCAAAGGCATTGCTTCTGGCTTCCCGGATGCTAGCACACCACGTGACAAAAAGCATAAGCTTGACGTTTTTTTTCTTCTCTTTTACGGAATGGGCACATGAATAAAATCTTAAAAAGCGCGTTTATGGTATACCCTAATGTTTTTTTTAAACGCCACCCAAGAATGATGTTATACGTCCACTTCTGACATTTTTTGAGAAACAGATCTCGGTCTGTGATTTTTATGGTTCCGACGTTAAAACACGAATATTTTTTACACGTATTCGTAGGCGCTCGGCACTGCCCGCCAACGGAACTTCCATATTCAGAAAGATATGGTTGAACGCTGGCTCACCTCCGATTGCTACCTGTGATTCAGGTAAGTGTTGACTGATTATTAAAAAAACTATCAATTCAATAGCGTTTGCGGCCCCTTCAGTACTTAGCACGAAACGTGAAAGTTGTCACTGCTGAGTTTTAAAAAAATGAGGAATAAAGAAAGCTGCCTTTGTTTTAGAACATGAAGGTGGCAGCTCGTATATTTTTTTACACGGATATTGCTTCTCATCTTCAGGTGCACCTTTACGGTCACTCGTTTTTCTTGGCACGGACTAGAGGTGGAGTGTGTAGCCAAGTTGGGCTAAATGACGGCTTTGTTTTTTGCTGATGGGCGCTATCTGCGCCCTCTGTGTTCCAGGGGGTTTCTTTATGTGCACGTTGTGCATTGCAGTACACTGAGGCTGGACAAAAATACCCCCACTCGTAAAAAAAGTAAGCAGCACCATTCTTGTTCGTCGAGGCCAAGTTTACGGCATCTGCTACAAAGGCCACCGCGCCTTGCCTCGGATGTCTTCTGTATCGAACAGGCAAGCAAGTCGAAGCTTGCAGGTTGAGCCGCCGTCGTTTACGATCTGTGCCCAGCTCTGCAGCCCTGATGAGCACCGAAAGAGACGATGGTGGACGAGGAGAGCGCATGGCAGGCGCTCGCATAAATCCCCCCCAATAAATCAGGCCGCTTCGCTTGGAGAGGTGACCTGCGACAGCCGGTGGGTGCAGCCACCAAAAACGCACAGTGCAGCAAAAGTTGCACCTGCTGTGTTGGCGTACTTCCTCGTTTCCGGGGCTTTTCTTGTCCTTCACGTTGATTTGACCACCTTGCGGAATCTCCGTTTCCTCTGTCTCCAGCTTCCTGTTCTGTGTGACTGTCGTTTTTTTTTTATCTCGTTGGCTTTTCTTCTTGGATGAACAAGGCTTCCAGTTCAAAGTGCCTTTGGCAGCTATCGGTCTCCGGTTTCTTACTTTTCGTATGCCAATCTTCTTTCGCATCGTAAATATAATAAAAACACACTTAAATAAAAACAATACGAAGAAGACGATTTATGCCGGCAAACTTTATGCTATAGTTTTCTCATAGCCGTTCAGTCTGCGTAGGCGTGTCAGTTTCCTGGCGGAACTAGTTATTAAGACGCCTGAGGCTGTTTTGATTTTAAAACATCAATGAATTTTGGTAAACAGCGCAGAAACTGCTTTTTTTGACAAAAACACAGTTATTTCTTTCTTGCAGCTCGTAATGTGCTCGCATTTGCCACCGAAGTTAATGAAAATAGTTGTTTTCTGGTATCAAAGAAAAAGAACGAATTCATATCTAGTCAATAAAGTACCAACTAATGGCAAACATTCGCGTGCGAGATGCGCCGGCAATGTCGACAGAATATACAAAAGAATCCGCCTACTTTATTACATGCATTATGAAAAAAAAAACAGGCATTGCTTATGTTAAATGGGGACATAAGAACCTCCTGTACGATCCTCAAAGAAGTTCTTCGCGCTCATGGATATGAAATAAACAACGACGGTGTGCATATGAAAACATGAAGGTATACCGTTTCTTGACGTTCATAATATTATACATCTGTTACCGTATACGTCACTTCTTCTGCGTCCTATTTTTAGCTTTCTCTTTTCCTAGCTACTCTGCTCCGTAATTATGAACCATGTTGCACTAAAATACTCTCAAGCTAATTACTTCCTTCGCCTGTGGCCCACCCTCTTCCTACTCAAAACAGAGAGGGACAGGTGTTTGAAAAAAAAACCGTGTAAGCATACATGCTTTCTTTTCGGCTTACAACTTCATTGACGTTACTTAAACAAAAAAAGCCCCGCTGCGGTGGTCTAGTGGCTAAGGTACTCGGCTGCTGACCCACAGGTCGTGGGATCGAGTCCCGGCTGCGGCGGCTGCATTTTCGATGGAGGCGAAAATGCTGTACGCCCGTGTGCTCATATTTGGGCGCACGTTAAAGAACTCCAGATGGTCGAAATTTCTGAAGCCCTCCACTACAGCGCTTCTCATAATCATATATGATGGTTTCGGGTTGTTAGACCTCACATATCAATCAATCTCTTTCAAAAATGCAAGAGAGTGCGCCGAGGTTTGATTAAGCGAATGAAGAACTCTACATAATGTAGCAGTCTGCTTTACTCACTGTAGTTTCTTGTTTTAATGTTCTGCATCAGTGCAGTACTGAGGAAAGATGCAATAGAGAAGGAAGGTCAGGAAAATTAGCCAGAGTCAAAAAACGGGCTTATGACCCCACACACGAGGAAAGTATGGGGGAGATTGAAAGATGAAGACAAAAGAGAGGGAGAATAAAAGTAGAGTGAAGAGAAGGCCAATTGACTTCAAAACAACAAAAGTAAGCCTCAATGTGGCTGGTTTCATAGAGGTCTATTGCTGGAGTGTTACAAGTTACAAGTTACACGTGACGTGAGTGTCATGAGCGGCGTTGTATAGGAGAAAAGAGCATCAACCATCAAAGAGTAACTTGTACAAACAAGAAATGCGGAAGTGGAAAAGGCTCTAGTGCTCTGGCCGTGCCCGGGCCTTGAGAAAACGTGGCTTCGTCATCTTAGAACAACGAGTCACCGTCCCGCGGTCGCCCTCCGGACTTGCAAGAGTAAACAAGAGGATCTTTGCACCGATTTTTGCTAAACTTTATGCATGTGTGTAACTTGGCTATTTATGTGTGTTGAACCTGTGTCGTTTTATCTATGCTTGTTATGCCAAAGGGCAGCCTTTCGAACTAAAAAAAAAAGGCTCGAGCTGCAGATGCTCTACAATCCTGCTAGCTATGCCTTCCTATGTGTGCAAATGCAGTCGTCTCGAACTGTGAAGAGCGAGATATTCATGACACCTTTTTCTTAAAGAAGCTAGTTTGCATAATAGGAGCGCATGTGTCGTGTTCATGCACGCGTTAGTTAATAAAGAACCGACTTGGCTAGGGACATTTTGGTCCCTCTAGATTAGACCGAACCAACTACCCGAGGTTGCGGAGCGAAGACGGAACAATACTGCCATGAGCGTTGCGTGCGTGTCATAGGTACAGTGGCCGAGTAACAGCGCGAGCACGCAGCCACAAGATAGACGACACGCACAAACAGGCACTGACTTGCATCTGATTTTTAATGACAGAATGAAACGCATTATCATATATGCCAGAGTGAAGCATGGTCCGCTGTGGTGGCTTAGCACGTAGAGTGTCACGGTGCTAAGCTCGAGAGTGAGGGTTTGATTTCCTACCACTGCAGCAGCATTTGAGTGGAGGTGAAGGACAGAGAACGCCAACGTACTTAGATTTATGTGCACGTTAAAGAACCCCACGTGGTCGAAAGCTAATCTGCAATCACCAACTTAAACATGCATCCTACTAATGTGCTTGTGTTGGCACGTGAAACCCCAGCATTTATTACTCTACAGATATAAGGATGTAGGCGCCTACGTCAGAAATACTTCTATGCATTCGCCTTAAGACTATCGAGCGTAACATGAACACAAACACAAAATGTTTGTTTTCTCTCCGCAGGGCATCTTTAACTACACGACGGTGATTGGATCTTTTTTCTTGCTCTGCAACACAGTTTTTTTGTGGCGAACGCCGTGTAGCATCTGCGCAACATTCGTTGTCTTATGGCTTCGTTGACCTGGTGTATCTGCGGGCTTCTTCCATCAATTCTGCGTGAAACAACTCAGCGATGAAGAATGGCTTCCCGAGGCCGCTTCAGTTTCACTGCGATCAGGTGCCAGCGCGCTCAACGTATGCTTTCTCTCAAAGCAGCAGGGAAGAGACGATCTTGGAGGCTGTAAACTTATGTGGCTTAAACCGAGACTTCTCCGTGGTTGCGCAGCTCCCACAGAAAGCGTTTGACGGCTACGTGGGAACAGATAGCTTAACTTCGAGCCTTACCGTTAGTGCTCATGAAAGAAATAGGGATTGCTGCCGAGAACTCTGCATTGTAATTGTATTGTAACTATATTTTGATGGTTAACGTCATTTCTGAATTCAGGCTATATATTTTTGCTAGATCATCGATAGACCATCATTTGTTACGGCATAACACCAACGTGCCCTGTAAAGCTACAGCAGCAAATACGATCACATTTCTTAATAATAATAATAATAATAATAATAATAATAATAATAATAATAATAATAATAATAATAATAATAATAATAATAATAATAATAATAATAATAATAATAATAATAATAATAATAATAATAATAATAATAATATTAATAATAATAATAATAATAAATTAATAACGATAGCCACTGACAATCTGTCGGAAAGCTCCGATTCTCATATTTTGTGCTTTGACTCCTGAGCACTTGTTTGAGCAGTCAGTTGGATTTCCTTAAACCACGTGACAAAAAATGCCTGCAGGAAACAAGTGAAGAAAGATAGCAAGAAGATTCCTTCTGTTAAGGATATGACACAGTAATTTTTATAACGCATCAGGAAATGCAAATTTTCAATCTTGTCAGCCCTACATGCTAACGTGCTGGTTTTCATTAGTGTCTTTTTCTTATGCTTTCTCTAGTTTTACTGTGACATGCCACTGATCATCTGCCTGCGCACTGCCTGTTCTGCCAAACATCGTTTATTCATTCCAGTCAAGACCAAAAGTATAATTCGTGCAGTGTTCTTCTCTAGGATACCAAAAAAAAATGCTGTACTAGTGTTTTTATATTGAAGATAAGAATATCTTTTCCCGTGCCATCACTCCCTGCGTGATCCTTCCGAGTCCCACTAGAGAAACAAGCTCGCTCAGTAGATTACGTTTTCTAGTTGTAAAAAGAAGGCCTCACTTGTCGTGAGTACTAAGGACAAAGAATACGTGGGAGCGTTGCAACGTCACTTCGATGTTCCCACAATAGCACGCAATAGCAAACCTGCGCTGACGTCGTGGATATTGTTGACGTAAGTTCAGTTATTGGTACGTGGGTCAAAGTCGATCTTGCTACTTTCCCTCTGCCAGCCGTGTGGCGCTGGCCACGTAGCGCAAGTAAATTTTATAAGAGAAATATGACGTTGACCGAACGAAATTATACGACACAAGTTAAAACACTTTACGTTTATTTGTTGAAATTTTCTGAACAAATAAAAACACGGAATGAAAGAGAGACCGGTGCTGAAGGCTTGTTTCAATGAGCCTTCAATGAGCTGTACCTCTGAGCAGCTCAGCTATCAGTAAAACAATAACATTGTATCTACCTTTCTTTCAGTGTGTGTCCATGGCAGGTGTACCGCTCACCACCGCCTTGTTTGCGGTGGTGAGCGGTACACCTGGATGGTGAGCGGATTTGCTTTCCATTCTGTGCATGACCTTTCAAATTGTAGCTATTGCGTTTGTTGCTTCGCCTTTGCGGCAAAGCTGTGACGTTTATTTTTTTGTTTAGCGAAGCTCGTATAGTTTGGAGTGAAATGTAGGGTGCCTGCAAAAAACATTCATCGCCGTTACTAAGCAGTCGCATCTAACGATGTCCACACAGTTCCCACACCGGAGACGCCACGAACCACTTAATTTGTTGGTTCCCGACCACAAACCACTTCATTTGTTGGTTCCCCCCCCCCCCTATCAGGGTCAAATAGAGGGTGTTCCCCTCAACCTCAATGAGTTCGTGCATGGGGCTGCGCTTGAATATGTAGACCAAAAGCAGCTTTACTCCAGACATTTACGAAATGATTTCTGCCAAAAGAGCTAGCGACTGCGCATTTCAATGTATGTAAAATACGTCTTGCAAAGAAGTAAACGACGATGCGTGGAGAATAAGAAAGCTCACTCCAACAGAGAGATAACAGAGAGGATACAAAATCAAAACAAGCGTATAGCCACGCCTTTTATGAGCGGGCGTTGAGGAAAGCAGTCACCTCGATATAGAAGGCCCCAGACCACAATAAAGAAGCGCGAATGATTTCTCATTGCCGCTTAAGGACACGTCCATACCTTGCCTTGTGACGTTGGTGCCATAGAAGAGAAAACGACCGAGACATTACAAAGCTCGCGTTCAGCTAGGACAGGAGACAAAGGAGAGCAGCGACAAGTGACAGCCTCGACATCTACGCAGTTTCGGCCGGCAACGAGAAAGGCAGCAGCTGTTGCCTCAGAGCCATTGCGCAAATGAGGACCAAGCAAGGATCCAGCCGGACGTGTAAGAAAAGCGACAAAACAAATCGTTGCTTGCGCCAGGAATCGCATGGACGCCCATTACGAGGCAGAACTAGACGGGACAAGAGAGGGCAAACAGGTGCGGTGGGGGAAAGGTATCAGCGAGGCATTTGCAAGATAATGATATGTGTACTTGCAATGGATGGCCGCATGAACGGCCATCTGCGAACGTAGAGGCCAGTTGGGGCGCAAGCACTCAAGCACCCATGCATATTCGAACCCGAAGGCACAGAAACAACTATTTGCCTGACACACATAACCCAACCTGTACCTGCATACACATTTACACCGACCTCTTTCCTGTATTATTATATTATCTTAGCAGAACTTCCGGGCATGCTTCCTCCACTCATGAAAATAAAGAAATGATACAAGAACAGGAAAGAAAGTCGAACGAGAAATGTATGAATATTATTTAAACATTCGAGGACCTACAATGTTTTTTTTCATAAAAACAGGGGAAAGGGGAAGCTTGCTCTGAAATTATGAACAGCTTACTAATTTGTTATTCGGATCACGCAGCTTCCTTGTTACCTAACAAAGTATTGTAAGTGCGGCGCTAGGAGTTACTTCTTGTGTGTCACTTAATGGGGTCTACAAAGCATTCAGTAGCCCACATCATTAGAGAACGCATGAAGGGTGCACTATGAGTACGCATGACGCTTTCCATAGAAGGGTTCGTTCAGAACTCAAGAATGAGGGCTCAGGGTACGTACTCGTGCTTAAGATGGCAGCAAGACGTAGTTTGCGCTAAGTAATCAATACTATGTCTGTTGAAGGGAGTTGGAATAAAAGCTTAACGTCATTAAGGACGAACAAGGGACGGTTGGAACAGGAGTTGTTTACGCGGTGCTTTCATGGTGCTTTAACTCCCGAATGAGGTTGAAATAGTTTTTTAAAAATACCAAGCGAAGTGAAACGAGTGGCGTTAACGCAAGGCAGGAACTGTTCGGTACTTATAAAAGCAGCTGCTCTTCACCCGTGCGCAGCAGTTCGCTACCTCCTTGTCTTGTTGAACTGTTTTCAAGCCTCTGCCGAACCGAATCAGTCGAATGCCGTGCAGGAAAAATAGGTTTCTAGAAGGCTTCGTAAACAAACGGGCTATGGTCATTTTCCGTTGAAAAAACAGACGGGCGTTCGGAAAAGCTTCTGCACGCCGTCTCCATGCGATGCTTCCGGATGCTACTTTCGTAAAGACGGAGTTACCAGAGCTTCTGGGGAGAGTCTTTGTTATTGTTTATCCGGTGAAAACGCTGCTTGAGTTTTAGTTGCCTCGAGAAAATGTCGCTTGTGTCGTTTTTGGGTCACCTAAGAAGGTCTCGGAGATCACACCCCCTATGCCTCTTTTTTGGCCCCGCACTTTAATGGAGGAGGCATTGGGAGTGTTTGCGGAGCTCCTACGATCGAAAGCGAGACGGCGTACTACGGCTAAGTCTTGAGCCACGCTCGGACTCGCAGAAGCGTGCTCTGCTGTTTCAGGGACATTGTTTACAGAGGATTCTAGTTAACAGTATACCATGGAAACGCTTCTTCTTCTAGTTGATTAGTCTATAGATCAAGGAGTTCATTCGGGTCAGAGCGCACGAATCTTGGTTGGGTGTTCTTCAGAGTTCGGAAAAGCGTAATCGAGGAAAGTGGAACTGCATTAGGTCTGCTTTAATTAGCCCCTGAAACAAACAGTGCAATCTGCTGTGAAAGTAAGCTTGCGTTATCTGACGCTTCAATAGAGGACAACGCTGCTGCTAATTTCTAATAGCCTCGAACATTGATTACATATAAATCCCAGGCAGTCAATCGCAGGTTTGTCTTGGTGCTTGTAAACATCTTACATATACAAGAACACCATGTAAGCACGATAAATGTGTTAACGTACACGAAACAAAATCTCCATTTTCTAGTGTAATATCGGTCTAACTTCAGCAGAAAGAATAAGAACCGAGTAATGCAAGTTTTAATAGATGCAATGAAGTGTAATCAATGCACAGCAAAACCAGATAAATTATAGATGAAGTCATGTGTCATAATGTAGACGCAATGTATTTATGGAAACACGTTTCAAAGTTGACTAAAAGACAACTTCTGAGAAGTTCACGCGAAGATGTTAACTTGAAGCGATGAAAAATCTTTGAACATGGGCTGTCGCTGGAGACAACGTTTGGACATTTGGCCTTGTTTTTTCTACAAGGCTGTAATTGTCTATTTCAGCATGTGTATGCGTCTTGGCCTGTCCTCCTTTTTGGTTCTGCTTGAGGTAGAGGGTACACCTACCTCTTTAGCCCATGGTAGTAGCATAGTAGTACTATAAATCGTTATTTGCTTATTATAAACACACACAGCTCGTGTTGTTCGGCTGGACGTGACCTTATCAAATCTGAGGCCCACGGGACGGCTTTGTGCTCTCCTATAGTACCTCGTACTCTACATTGTTAACAACTGTTTTCAAAACACACACAACAAACACAAAATATGTGTCCACGTCACTACGGAATAATTGAAGAAGTTGGCCGAAGATAGCACTAAGCCCTGCAAGACCTCAAAGAGCGAAATCGGATGATTCTAAAGGCCACTCTGGTTCTCAGCGCAAAGAGGTTTGAGTTCAACCCCATACTGGCACAGGCACGGCATCTTTGCCCAAACCAATGAGGCGTCGGAGCTAAAGGCTGCAGTGCAAACTCCGGAGCTAAAAACCTGGAACTTCTCGTAGGCGCCGTCGCCTTTACCGTTCTCTATAGAAATCTGTTGTTGCACGCAATTCGGGTCTTTCTCTCGCTGCCGTCGTTTCGCAGGCATTTGTTGGGTTAACTGTTGCCTTCTTCATTTTTGGAGTACGTGTGGTGGGTAGTGGGATTCACACAATTTCTATGGCACATACCAGTTTATGATAATAGGTTTCTGTGGTAGACTCACAAGGAATGATTGTTTAAATAGCTTTATTGTTAAAACATGTATGGCGACCTGTGTGGCGTCCTGTAGTATAAGAACCGGCGTTGGCGTGCTTACACAGGCTGCAGTGCTTCTCACAATGTGATGATACCGAAATGGGGCAATGATAACGGCATTATGACTCACACCTCAAAATATGCAGCTCCTTTTAGGGGCGAAGCTCCTAAAGCCGTCAGTCTGCCAATCCCTTATGAATCTCTCGTGGTACGTGGCCACCTAGTTGTATGATGCACGCTCTAGTGTGATGGGAGTAGGCGGACGGATGGACAAGCAGACAGAGAAACGGACGGATGGATAGACAGACATACAGACACATAGACGGGCGGACGGATGAATGGATAGATAGACAGATGCTTCGCCCCAATCATCATCGTTCACTCCGTGGATATGCTGTGAATTTTTTTCTGATAAGGCCGGCCTTATGCACCTTGTGTTTTGCTTGTGTTCCAGCAGATTGAGGTCACTGCCGCGTGATGAATGACCTTGAGATACAAGAACTAGACTAATAGAGTTTCTGGACAGAAACCGAAGAAGCGGCGCTAATGTGATTCGTATCTACTTGAAGTTTGCAAAAACTTGAAGGATAGGAAAAAGATTGCCCGCAGCTTCCCTCGGGGGAACACTGAGGAGGATGCGGAGCATATAATTGGTTAACGGGGTGTTAAAGTGCGACTTACTTGGGTCGATGGCTAAATTGGTTAACGTGGTTGTGAAATGGGGTGTTAAATTGCGACTTACTTGGGTCGATGGCTAAATTGGTTAACGTGGTTGTAGGAGGGGGTGTTAAATGAGTGAACACGTACACACGTATGCGAAAGGGCGGCGCTGGTCGAAGGGACATCGATCATTGTGTTTGTGGATTCGTTGGAATTCATTTCACCGCGACCTTGGACGTCGACGCGCCGTACAAACCAACCGACGAGCGGCAACTGAGCGAGCGAGCGCCGACCTTGAGTATATATACAGCGCGACGGCGCATGCACTGTCAGCTGTTGAATGTTCTCGAAGCGCGACGACGCATGCGCGTCCACTGGAGAATCAGGAGAATTGTAGAATGTTCTCGAAGGGGAGAAGCGCGCGCGGCACAGATGGTGGGTGACGGTGCATGCGCGCGTCAGCTGTCGAATGTTCGAGAAGGGGGAGAAGCGCAACGGCGCATGCGCGCGCGTCAGCTGCCGATGTTCTCGAAGCGCGACGGCGCATGCGCGCGCGTCAGCTGCCGATGTTATCGAAGCGTGACGGCGCATGCGCGCTACATTATACAGCTAGCGAATGTTCGTGAAGAGGAGAAGCGCACGCGGTGTGTAGAGGAGGAAGGGTGCACAGATGGTGGAGGAGTGAAGCGCGCGCGGTGTGTAGAGGAGGAAGGGATGCACAGATGGTGGAAGAAGGAGGAGGAAGCTTGCGGACGGCGCCGCACTACAAGCCTCGAGTATTAGATGCTCCGCATCTAAAAGATTAGGATAAACAATACAATAATGTAGTGCAGTACACGTCATGCAAAGCGTTCGCGTATGGAGACTGGTCAATTAAAGAGTAAAAAAAAAACGCTGCGTCTCTATATTCTTTTAGGCGAATCCATAAGGAACCCTGGAAATTTTCAATGAATACGTGCCCTCAAACATGAGTGAAAACTTCTATATTAATTTTTAGACCTACTTTCATTAGTTACTAAAGAATATTTTCTGCCATCAAACACTTGACTGCAAGAACTAATATTCTAAACGTGATAACATAAAATAGGAGGATGTTAATAAACCTGTCTTCCCAACTACCATATTATTTACAGTGCATTGAAACCCTTGTGTGTCGGTTTTTATAGTTACATTTTGACTCTGCGCGAACACGTAGCTTCAGCAAAATGGAAGTATTTGAATAACGTTTGTGTGCACAGTTAATAAAGAGAGCTCTGGGCGTATAATATACTGCGCGCTATAGATATAAATCTTCTAGACTTGCCTAAATGAAGGATACAATCTATCACAAAAGCCTCTAGACCCTTAAGACTCCAGACCCTTAATCAATAAGAAAGATTCACTGCATCCAAAGCCCCTTCAATTTCTCAGGCTGCCACCATTGCTTAGTTCCGGTTGTCATGCTTCATTAGGGCTTACTTTTATATTTAGCGGATATAGAAATGACTCGTATGCTTATGGCAAAGCAAAGATAATCCCTTTCTGCCTTAGCTCAGCAATGCGAAGAGGTTCGTGCAAGGCCAGAGGCGCCTTCATTTTTCACCGTTAGAGGATGTTTTGCTATGAATATCACATGAGGTGATGGACGTGTAACTCGGCACACTAGCGCTCCATCTTCGTTCTCGGATTGGTAAAACAATATATTCCACAGCTTTCAGCCTCATGCAACAGGCTGGATATCAGCGACACTAAGATAAACTTTCTGCATTGCAGCTGCTGTGACGTCTGATTATGATGGCTGTGTCTGCGTAACCCATGCGTGTGTACTGCGCCAAGTAGACGCTGTCTTCTGGATAACGATATCGTAAGCCGAGCATCCGGATCTCTTTGTGGGCCTCTGTTAAAAAGTCAGGTGAAGCTTGTACCAAGGCGTGCGAGGCTTGAAATGTCGAAACTAGATGCTTCTGAAGAATAATCTGGTCGATTCTAGCTTTTTCTCTGTACGCCTTAGGCAGAAAACGTAGGTTGTTCTTAGGTGTCTTCTAGACCATTGCTATGCTTTAGCTGAGTGACAGTGTCTGCGTTGATTCTCAGCACTTTGAGTTAAACCACGGAGAGGTTACACGACACGGCTGCCCAGACAGAAACTCACGCTGAAACCAACCCTCCAACATAATAACTACGAGCGCGTCGTCGTTGGCGTTGGCATTGTCGCCGCCACCGTTGCCTTTCCCGACCCTTTGTATTCTCTCGTATTACGGATGTAACTAACTGTTGCCTTCTTCATTTTTAGTGAAGCAGAGGTGAGAAATCAGATTTACCCGATATCTTTGGTGCATACCAATATTGTGGGGCGAATGTTCAAGTATAGGCTGCATTGCCCGCAGGCCACATAATTCATGGCTATGTTCAACAACTTTGCCGTTAAAATTCGATGCGTGTGTAGTATGTGCAAGATTGTCTTGGAGAATCACGCGTAACCTTAAGGGATAGAGTTTGTAAAGACACCACCATCGCGCTATTTTTCACGTGACTATAGAGTACAATGCTCAAATAAAATACCTCCATTGTGAATCCCCGATGCTGCCTTTTCATAGTATTTACCGCATGGGCATCAAGGACGCAGCAAATTTATAAAAGAGACCAGATATTAAGAAGTGCGTGCAGCGTGAACTCAACATGGAGATACTAAAGAAGAGTAACAGACAAGCGCTGACTAGCAACTGAATTTTTATTAACAGAAAAGGAAAATATAAACGGACAAAAAACAGCAAAATAAAAGCATGACAACATTTCTGCCGAGGGATGGTTTAACGCGCTCTTCCAAAAAGGATATGAATACTTCATTTTGACAACTGAACGAGGTCGCCCGTAACTCAAGCGCACAAATGTAGTGTCCAGAGGTCACAACATAATATCAGTCTAGCTGAGCTTAACGGTGTAATAGAGACAAAAGACATAAAGATAGAGTGCAAATATATGCTACTGCGTAGTTATGAATGTTGACTGTGTTTCTATACTCGTGTTCCTAGCCTCGTATTTCAGCTACATAGTGTGCGTAAGTATCCATTGTACTTAAAAATTATGTGTAGCTTGTCATAAAAATCTTCGATAATGCACCGAAATTACTGTGTGAAATTATAGTGAAATGACAACCAGGCAGTGGCTCCTCGTGAGATGAGCTAGTCGTATGTGACTGAGCAAGCACCACCTCGCTCTACGAGGTCAGCCTTTTCACAGCCTTGCTTTTACAACATGCCACAACAATATTCTCAAGTGTTGGTTTAGCATACGCACGCTGATAAGGTCCCTCATACGCGCCACCGCTCACACAGTTATCACACTTGTTTTCTTCGCGTTTAATTTAAAATTTATCAGCTGCCTATCTTACAACTCCCGTTGCATTATTCGCAGATGGTGGGCGCCGATGAATGTGGATGGTATCCTCTACAGTATCAATATACTCCGTGGCGCGTGGTCCCGCCTTTATTTGCTCTGCTCACTACAGAAAAACGTACGATGCAGGTTCGGAGTGTGTTCAGAGGACAAGTTGCTTGTACGCTTTTGCATGCCAACAACGTAAAGTCATTTCTAGTGTAAACAGGAGCCCCAAATAACTTTTGTGATCAGAAACAGGGAAGTACGCGTGCATTCGAACAACGGCTGCCAGCCGCTTTGTGTGCTGAAATCAAGCGAAGCCACCAACAGCTATTTGTGGTGTTCTAGACGACCTCGTCTTTCAAAAAAAAAGTGATAAAGCCTGCTGGTGGTCGCAGCATTCTGAAGGTCATTGTCATCGAATCAATAACTTATCACTGCTTTCCTTCTGGTGCAACGCCTACATGCGCACACTTTCTTTTGCATCAAAATGCCAACAAGCCGATTTTTATTAATGCTCTCACAACAATATTCATGTCCTTCGCACTTTTTGGGCCCACGGTACAACTTTTTTTGCTATGCATGTTCTTCCGACACGTTTCTTTTCATATCTGCAATGTAACTTGCCTAAAATCATGTTGCTGCTTGTTTGTCCTAATACATTCTACATCAATCTATGCAAGTAAAAAAGAAACAGCGTCCTTCCGAGATGTGGCAGATATCTCCGTGAAAACATCCTCAAAATGAAAGCGCCTAGCACACAATGTGAAAATTACAAGGCTTGGTGAGTTGGTGTCTTATTTGCACGGACCTCTTTTGCCGACGTCTGCTAAGGGATCCAATTTTTTCTGAACATATGTTGGGCAAACAGCTCCCACAAACTCCGCCTACACAATGGCCCAACTTACAGAAGCAGAGATTGAGCAATAGTAATGCTAAAAGAGGGCAACGCAAGATGGCAGTCCCGGATGTTCTGAGGGCCGCGATGTGATTTCACGCAGCGCTGACATCGTCTGGCGGAAATGGTGGAAATGGGGCAAGCCTCCCTGTAGATCGAGCTGATTTCTCTTCATAAACGGGTAATCCTAGCTGCTTGAAGAATGATGCCACCTCGCACAGTCGCCTGTCTTTTCTGCTTTTTGCTCTCATCTCGTTTTCTGGTGGGAAGTTTCGATTTAGCTCGTTCCGCTCGCTTGTTCTTAGCACTGTCCTTGGGCTAGTCTGGTTACGTATATTACTCCTAAGTCCGAGAACCGAAACGAGAAATCCCGAGGATGAAAAAAAAGGCAGTAAACTCTATGAAGTCTTTCGACTCGGAACTTCCTTATTGCGACGACAGGAGTACTTTCTATTAAATAAGGAGCGTCTGGTTAAGTTTCTGTGCATGATTTCTTGGGCGAAAACGGAGCGTGTCAAAGTGAGACTGAAATACACAAGCTAATTGACCGCCAAATTGTTAAAAAGGACACGTGTGCATTATACAAGATGCTTTCACTAAAAAATATTCACCGCCCTTGTCTACGAAAACGACCCGCAGACTCCACCGCTCTTTTGGTCCGTTGAGCACAAAATCTCGCAGCGATCTCGCAGCACTGATGCATCGCCATTGTCGCTTCGCGCACCCTACACTTGAGATTAACACTTAAGATTTACATTTACGCACTTATACAGCCTCGAATCTAAGCAATGTCGAATGTCGTTTAGATTTCTTGATCCTTGCTGTTTGTCAGTGGTTACAGAGTTCCCCTGGTGGCGACAAAAACTATGCTTAGGTGTTGTCGATGAAGCAATCTGCCTGTGTAGTTTAATCTGTAACGGACGCACGAATAAATCGATGGGCACAACCAGTCTGTTGAGATTCCGATGAATAACTGCTGTGGCAGACAAGTCGAGCAGAAATTCTTATTTGAATATAATTTAACATTGAACAGCAAGGCTGGACTGACCAGAAAAACTGGTCATGATGAAAAAAGCAAGTCTAGTAAACTGCAATGATTTGGCGTTGCTGAACGCAGCGCATAGCACATGCAACAAAGCTTTCGAGAGACGGCCTTGACATCCGAGTCTATGGTGAAATAAAGATCACCGACTCAGCAATATAAGTTCCCTCTAGCAGACTGAGAAGTGTCATGGTGTTAAAGAAAAGATAATGAACCTATTGTTTTGCTTCAATATATATATATATATATATATATATATATATATATATATATATATATATATATATATATATATATATATATATATATATATATATATGTGTGTGTGTGTGAAGGTGCTATTTTATGTCTATTTATTAGGATACTCATAAGACTTTATAATCATTTGCACTTCGTTAGTAGCCCCAAGAGCGTTTGCAGCTGGATAGAAATGTCACTCTTGCAGCTTTCGCTCTGATTATCTTACTGTGCGGCTGCAGGCCTGGCGTTTTTTGCTTGAGCTGATGCTTCTTTTTATTATATTCAACTTGATATCAGACTGGCAATGACACACATAAACCAAATGGGCGTGAACATACCGTGGGTAACCTTCGCTGACTGGTGTAGGCAAGCATACGTAGTCACTTCCACGGTAGTAAGGTAACTAACTGATTATGATAGCCTCGAAGCAGGTAGCATAAACTAATTCAGCAGTTGCTAACAGCAATTACCACATTGGTAGTGAACGTTGCGGCAAGCGCTTGCTACATAGAAGTGACAAATACGTTCTTTGCATAGAACAGAATTGCAAAATAAAGCTTTTGTCAGCTAAGTGCCAAGCTTCAAATATCTTTAATGATTTTCTATTCATAGATTGTGATAACACACTGATCATTTCTCTTTAGATAATTTAGTGATAATTAAACAGTTTCAAAAGGCGAAATCACATGGCTACGGTGTAATATAGTAAGCAAATAATTTTTGCGATAATTTTAACATGGAAGATTGGGACGGGAAAGTCACAATGATTCAGACAGGCTTTGGGGATTTCTACAAAGTTTGAAGAGTTAAAAGCCGTATAAAACAAACGTTCTGACAAAAAACGCAGAATAACAACACGGAATAAACTTGAAAATGTATTTGCAAGCTAAGGATACTGTAATTTTACTGAAAAGTTTGAGCTGTTAAAACTGGTTAGAAGGTATGTCTGTTTTCCACTCTCTGATATTATTGTTTTTTAAGAGTCATGCACATGCGGTAAAGATCAAAGTTAATAAGTGCGTTGCCAGCTGATTTTTCACATGGCCAATATTACTTCCTGAACTACACCTACCTGCGTCAACAATTGACCTCTTTAGGCGCTTAATTTGTTCTGCAACTGATATAATTGGTAATTATAAAAATGAAAGCAGCAAAAATCGACTTCTTAAAACTTCAGCAGTCCGCCTGTTGTTGTTACAGTAGAGAGTATGGCTTTCAGGTTATAAATGAATTTTATGGTCGTGATAGCGAAGCTGTTTAGCATAACCCCCTCAGGCGTGAATTGTGATGCACTATCTACAAATTTGTCCGATTCACGTAATATAATCCCAAAACACCGTGTCTTGCATTAAAAATGCAGTAATGTGTTGTTTTGTGTGAGTTGTAGTAATTTATTAGAATCAGCATCTAAATAAATCTTCATCACTCTTCAATCAATCCTATAGTGTGATATAGGAAGAATGAAATCATAAGAGTCGGAATCTTTACGTAATGTCAGTTTTTAGGTGCATTCATTTCGAGAAAAGGAAAGCACTGCTTTTGACGGTGCTTCTGAAATGCGACACATCAAACGACCCGTCAAACATCGTAGTGTCTTCACCAACGGGATTAAGTTACAGTCATACGTAGCACGCTGATGTTATGTCAAGGCGTAATGACCATGCAGAGGAATGAGTTCATGCAACGAGCAAAGTGTAAGCTATGTTCTGACCCCAACTTGACAAAACTAGCTTAAACAAAGTAGCGCACACAAACCTAGCCAAGGGGAGAAATTTAGAAAGCACGTATATGCCATTTGTGCCGAGTAGTGACAGCCGGCAATATGTTACGCTTCTTCAGAAGCGCTAACTGTACGTATGAAAATGCAGAAAGTCATCTCCTTCTTAACTCAAATAATAGCTAATACTCATGGAAGGAAGAGTCGAAGCCCTGTGCAAGGAACTTCTGCGTACGTTTCAGATTAATGGGACTGTTTGTCAAAGACCAAACGGTGCGAAACGTTGTCGTCAAAAAAAAAAAAAAAAGAAATGTGAACGAAGAAAGTCGACCAAGGTTCTCGTGTATAGCAGACACGGAAATTTACGACGGGTCAAGGGTCTCACTGCACGTTTCCGTTTCCCTTTATTAAACATGCCAGAAGCCATCGTTGAGCAACTGAAATGGCCGCTTGGGGCGCAGGCTCAGTTCTGTCGAAAAAAAAAACAGGTCAGGCCATACTTACAGGGCACACTGCGTAAGTGAAAGAGTCAGCAGCAGCTTAACTTTTGGGAGAAGATTAAGTGGCAGTGCAAAAGAAAATAGGAGGGATACCGAGTAAGTAAATGCAGGTCAAAGTATTAGGCAAGATTGCTTGTTGGAGAAAGTTACTATGAGGCCCTTCGTAACGTATGCAGCCAATGACATCAGCAAAGCTTATAGAGGCATTCGTGGCCTGAATAACTCGTTACAGGTCAGGTCACAGTGAACACCTCCCCTAATGTTTCTTTTTTTAGCATGTATTCACAATAAAAGTAATATATAGGTAACAAGAAAGAAATGACGAGTGTTCCGGGTTCTATGTGCATCGGCTTTAGGCAATATTTGGCGCAAAGTGGCATAAGGACGAGAAGGAAGGACACAACACGTGCGCTACTTCTAGCGATCGTGTAAGCATGCCATCTTTGTTCCTGTCAGAAAAAGAGTGGAATTTTGAAAACGTGCATTGCATTAGCTTTTTCTATTGCCTCCTGTCGCCGAGCAATATATCGCTCGATAGAAATTTTGAGCATAAAAATGGTTCGATCCACGGATGGGTCAGTCAAGTTCGTGGTGTCAATAGCCGTGCAAGTACTGAAGGAACGCTGGATGGTCTTAACGTCTCTCGCGAATGGGCGCCCATTGCATCGGAATCGCATCATCATTCTTGCACGGGAGTAAGCATCAATTAATGTTCATCGACACAATACAAGAAATTTACACTCCCCAAGTTTCTATCTTGCCACATCGGTTTCTTTGTTGCGCCGTGGAACACTATCTTCTTTAGGGTATACTACTTTACCCCAGACGCGGCACACAAGGACAAATTTCATGTCGCAACTTATTGACATTGTATCGCAGGCCCTTCAGACTCTGAAAGATCCAGGGTATGGTGAACTGACACGTTACAATAGCGATCATTACTTGTACAAAACAGATTTTCAGAAGCGAGTGGGAATACCTTTAGAACTTGTTCAAAATAGTGCATTGCATCCGGCGAGATGGCATTGTATGTGTATATTTTACCTTTATTTTGCCGCTCTTCTCACGTGATTTTTCAACATATTCCATGCCCGTGTGACAACACTTTATGCTCTCCTTAATAATGGTTGTGTAAAATTGTTCATGTGCCACATATACCTAAAGAGTAATAGAGCTCTTCTTTTCTCACATATGTGAATCTCATAATTATGTACACTGCTATTTAGTAGGACACGTTGACTGCCTTAAAGATAGTGTGTTTTCTATATACAAACCAATTAACAACAACAACAACAACAACAACATAAAAAGAGTCGAAGGAGTTCTTTATTTCGTGGGGTGTTTTGTTAACAGCATTTCATGACCATACGGTCAACCATCCCATCAAGTTATCAACCGGTCAAATAAATGCACAAATAACTATCAACGAATGAACAAAAGCTATTTCCGCATATGAAATATTTCGAAACGAAGAGGCGAGCGAGTTGGTACTGATCCATTACGACGTAAATGTAGTGCGAAAAAGACAAGGACAAGAAAGTGTACACCACAAGTGCTTTATGCTGACTTAAAGCGCTTGTGGTGTACTTTTCTTTGCGACAATCACGACGCAATGAAACAATCCATACCTAGTGGTTCTTGGTATGTTTACTGGTTAGCCTTCATCAGCAGTGGTTGGCTAGCGATTATGGTGACCGATGACCCGGAGGTTGCAGAATCGAATCCTCACCGAAACGGCTTCATTTTTATGAAGGCAAAAACGCGTGACACCCTTGTACATATGCTTAGGTGCTGGTTAAAGAACCTCAGGAGGTCGAAATTTCTGAAGCACTCCACTATGGCATGTTTGCTCATTACATCGTTGTTTTGAGGCTCCAAATACAGATAGATAGATAGATAGATAGATAGATAGATAGATAGATAGATAGATAGATAGATAGATAGATAGATAGATAGATAGATAGATAGATAGATAGATAGATAGATAGATAGATAGATTTTGTTCTGAGAAAGTATCTGTTCAGAGAAGAGACTTCAGCACTAATCTGGCATCTCAAGCTCCTCTCGAGAAAGGATCGTAGAAACCTTCACCAGCAAATGCCAGCCCTAAATAAAGACAACAGAAGTGAATGAGACAGCCTGTACGAGGAGAAAAAGAAACGAGGATAACAAACAACGGGAGCGTATTAGCAAAATAAAATTACATTAGAACCCGAGAGGCGGAACGGGGTGTGTCGGAGTGGGCGGAAAGGGGCGAGGAGCTACTGTCAAGCGATGGGGGCATCGGCGGGGAGGCAGTGAATCATTGATGCACAACGGTTCCATCGAAGCGAATGAAACTTGGCTGATTCGTGAAATATGAGATCGCCTGGACTGAACCCTGTGTGCCACTCGGGGTGTGCTGTTCATTGACGAAGAAGCGGAAGGAGAGTGGTGCACTTGTCACCCGAAGATAAAAGGAAGCACGTTACGTTGAGAGATGGAAGGGGCAGAGATGAGGAAGCGAGGCTCACCCGACAGATAAATCAAGAAAGCGAGTCAACCGAGAGCAGAAGACACGGCAAGCGTATCCGATAGGAAACACGTGGAGGTGAGAAGAAACAGGACGAAAATTTGGGAAATAAACTGTCTTTGGCCACGCGTGCAGGCTCCGTTTTTCCCCTACATCATTGAGTGTAATTGAAGGAATTGATGATACGAAGAAGAAAGGCAGGGGCGAATGACGGGGGAGGGGGAGGGGAAAAGCTGGTTACACCAAGGCAATTAAGCAGAAGGAAGAGAGCGTGTGCTGTTTCCCTTCCCCTCCTTCTCACTCCCACAGGCGACTGAGTCTACTTTGTTTGTTCTGTACTAAGTTCTGTACGAGTTCTGTTCTAAGGCTTCGGCATCTAGTGAGGTTTGTGCGACTATTTCCCACGGCCGCCATCGCTACTAGTTTTTACAACTTCCTGGGCGTTGCTGAGATGGCACGTGCGTTCGAGATCACGGACCGTTGATGCTCGAAGGGGTTTTGGAAGAGGCTAACGAAGGTCAAAAGGCAACGCGCCTCATTCGCCTCTAGACGTAGCATAGCTGTGGCGCACTGCCATCGAAGAAAAAAAAAAGAGAAGGAGGGGGGGGTCAACTTTTGCTCTTTTTTTTGGCATTGCTTGGTTTCTCAAAAGAAGAACAATCAGCTCCGTATAGAGCAAAGAGAGTGGTAATAGCAAGACGAACATAAATACAATGACAAGAGGTTGACCGCGAGTCAGGGCCTCTTTGTAGCCTCTACTTTATCTGCGCCACACGCAATGATTAGACATGAAGCTTCGCGAATGCCATAGCGGTTGCCCTTGCTCTTGTGTGTTTCTCACCAAAGTGGTACCGAGTAAGTTATCAACATTTTCCGCTAGATAAGTCACACTGCAAATCGATATCGTGTTCGTTAATACGTCGCTCGCATAGCGCCATTGGGTCCTTCTTTGCCGGGGGTGACTGCGCCGTAAATCACCGCGAGAATACGGGCGCAACCACGCACTGATGTCACACTTGTCTCTGCAGAAGTGGCAAGAGTATTGTAAATTCATTTCAGGTTATTGCGCAATATTTCATTCAAAAGAGACGAGAACATGGGCGGTTGAAAAGGTCGGCTATCCGCGTTTCGGCTATTTGTCCTGTTGACAAAGCAATGACAGTGTACAAATGACATCTATCTTACAAGACAAGCAAGTAATGATAATCAACAAAATGCCATGTGAGGGTTTCTGCGCAAACGTGATTATGAACTTGTTTTTTTTCTGTAAAGGGATGGATGTTATGGGAGCTTTTTTTCAAAGTAGCCGGAGGTCTTGAGAGATCATAGGGACAGCCTTCTTCCTTTCTGGCTCCTGCGTTAAATAATTTGCTCTAAAGCAATAATTATTAAATTAACAGAAAGAAGCGTGCATACCTATCACTGTTCACAGCATGTGTTGCATGTGCAACTTCGTCAGCGCTTCAGAGAAAAAACATCGATATAGCTGTTGCATGCAACGGGTTTTCCTCGTTAGCACTTTATTGTTAGTACTCTAACCGGTAGTCTTCCTGTTGCGCTGAAGGAAAACAGATACGAAAAAAATTGGTTGTCACTTACTTTAAGGTTTCATGCGTGTGCGTGCGGTAAGCACATGCGCTTATGTCTTATATATGCACAAACATTTATTGCACATGCAGAAGAGTTTGCCTTGGAAGGCACCGAACCTAAAGCGATTGACGTACCGTCATTCTCTTCAGTCTTTCGTTGTATATATACGGCAATTTTCCAAGGAGGCTGCCAGTTTAACTGCCGCAGCACCGTTCAGCGTCTGCAATGTTTCGCCGTCGTGTCGGTGTATGGGTTTCTGTGCCAGTGTATGCAGCGTAAACGTTCAGGTCACAAGGTACTGCATGCATGCTGTTCGTTGCGGAACATGAACAAAATACCGCAAACTTTGCGAGTCTATAGGCACTAGAAAGCAGTCAGTTTAAAAACTGCTGAAAGAGAAAGCTGTGGTGGCCCTCACATGAGACGTTCCTTCAACGGTGCCGATGCGAGAATGCAGCTTTTAAGCAGCACGTGTAAAGATCCTTAAGCTTCGCCTTTAAGAGTTGAACGTGATGGTGATCCCAATAGCGGAAAGGCCGCCATTGGCATCTGAACTTGGCCACCTTCAACACTAGAACTTTATCTATTGGGGCTATAGTCTAGCTGTGCTATTCGAGGAATTAATGTTAAATGGGAAGCAATAGGGCACGGCGACGTTATGAAGATGCGTGAGGCTTAGACAACGCTGAAGAATGGACACGTTTGATGCTACCGTGAATTAGTTGACAGAAAGGAACTAGGAGTGTGGTTTTTCATACACACAAATATCGCTAGCAACATAGAGGAGTACGATGGCAACAGTACAAGGGTGGCAGGTATCATAATTAAGTTTAACAAAGGTACAAAATGAAGGTGTTACAGGCCTATGATTCTGCATCGAGCCATGATGATCATTCGGTTGAACGCTTCTATGAAGACGTAGAGTCAGTCATTAATAAAGTAAAGACATGGTATATACTATTCTAATGGGCGACTTTGATGCCAAAGTAGGCAAACAACAGGCCGGAGACCATGCAATGGGGTAATATGGCATGGGCTCTAGAAATACCAGAAAGATTTATTAGTAGAGTTCGCAGAATGCAATTATTCTCGGATTATGAATACTCTCTTCAGAAAACGGGCTAACCGTTAGTGGATGTGCCGAAGTCCTAATGGCGAAACTAAAAATGAAATTAACTTGATTCTGTGCGCACACTCAGACATTGTACAGAATGTAGAAGTAGTTGGCAAGATCACATGAAGTGACCATAGAATGGTAAGAGCTCGCATTCACCTAGAATTAAAAAAAAAGCAAAGAGAAAAACTGATACGCAAGATGCCAATTAATGAACTGGCGGTGAGAATAACAAACTCAGATGTTCAGAGTTTCGCTTCACAATTGATCCGAGGCATTAAAGGAGATAACCGACGTCAGCGTTGACGCAATTAATGATAATATTACTAGTATGATCAAAGAGTGTGCAATTGAAATTGGAGGCACATTCACTAGACAGGAAACTGGCGAACTATCCCAGGAGACGAAAAATCTTTAGAGGCGACAAACGATGAAAGCCTCAAATGCAACCGACGAAATAGAGCTAGTGGAGCTTTCGGCGTTAATTAATCGGCGTAAGGTCGCCGACATCAGGAGGTATAACATGAAAATAATTGAGCAGGCTGTAAAAAGCGGCAGAAGCCTAAAAACTGTGAAGGCAGACTTGTGCATAGATGAAAATCGGATGTATGCATTGAGGAACAAGGAAGACAATGTCATAACCAATATGGATAGGATAGTCGAGATGGTGGAGGAGTTTTGCAAAGAGTTGTACAGAAGTAAACAAAAATCAGGATGATATAGCGAGAAACAACAATGGACCAGAAAAATTCGACATCCTACCAGTAACAACAGAGAAAGTAGAGAAATCCCTAGAACTAATGCAGAGAGGCAAAGCCGCTGGTGAGGATAAGGTAACAACGGACCTCCTGAAAGATGGCGGAGAAATTGTGTTTAAAAATTTAGCCACCTTATATACAATGTGTCTCTTGAAGGGAAAGGTACCAGAATCTTGGAAGAAGGCCAACATCATCTTAATTCATAAAAAAAGCAGACGTCACGGACTTGAAAAATTAAAGGCCGATCAGCTTACTGTCCGTAATCTTCAAAATATTTACCCAAATAATAAATAATAGAATTTAGGTGATATTAGAGTTCAATCAACCGAGGGACTAAGGAAAATTTTGTACCAGCTTCTCCACAATAAACCATATTCTTACTATAAATCAGGTAATAAAGAAATGCGCCGAAATCGCTTTCATAGATTACGAGAAGGCGTTTTACTCATTCGAGACTTCAGCAGTAATGCAGACACTACGAAAGCACGGCATCTGAGAATCCTACATAAACATACTTGAAGAAATCTGCAGAGGATGCACAGCCACTATGGTTCTCCATAAAGAAAGTGACAGAATCCCAATAAAAAAAGGGCGTAAGGTAGGGAGACACGATCTCTCCAATGCTATTCACCGCGTGTTTAAAGGAGGTATTTGGGACCCTAGACTGGGAAGAGTTAGGGTTATGAGTTAATGGAGAGTACCTTAATGACCCGCGATTTGCTGATGACATTGCCTTGATGAGTAACTCTGGGGACGAATTACAACTCATGATTACTAAGCTGAAAAAAAGCAGAAAAGTAGGCCTGAAAAACAATATGCATGAAACTGAAGTAATGTGCAACAGTCTCGTCAGAAAACAGCACTTAGCGATAGGTGGAGAGATGCTGGAAGTTGTGAAGGAATATGTCTACTTACGCCAAATAATAACCGCGGAGCCGAACCATAAAAGTGAAATAACTAGAAGAATAAGGATGGGGTGGATCACATTCGGCAAGCATTCTCAAATTATGAATGGTAATCTGCCACTAACCCTCAAGAGGAAGCTACGTAACAGGTGCATCTTGCCAGTGCTTACCTATGGAGCGGAAACATGGAGACTTACAAAGAATATAAGATCGTAGATACATTAAAGGCTCGGCAGACGCACCTAGACTTAATACGACAACGTATGAAAACGGAGGCTCTGAAGAAAGTGCTTTCTCCCACAATGTCACCGCAATCTAACAATTACGTCTTTAACGGCCATCTTGTCCCACAGAACTTGGATGAGTGTACCACAGGACAAATAGAGGGACAAAATGGCAGCACACAAGCTAGAACTTCATCTACAGAGAAGGCCTCTTCTGCGCCGTTAGAGATCTTATTAGCGGGCTGCACCCATCAAGGTATTGACAAGAAGTATACAACAACTGCAGTGTTCGAGGTGGAAAGTATTCCCACGATTAAGAACGAAGAAGACCTCTTAGATCTACAAGGTCATTCACGAGATATTAATAATGCGTCCAAGCGAAGGCTGCCAGACTCAGACGTTACAAAGCCCTCACCACCATGCGTACAAGTGCCCGACCGAGAAAAATCAAGGCCACTTCATAGAGCGAGAAGAAATAAAAAAAAGTCCGTGGTGACAAAACAGCAAGCCATTTGTACAGCGCTAAGCTTCTGCTCAATGAGAAAGGTACACAAATCAAGATTGAAACAATATGTACAGCACTGCTGATTACAGCGAAGAGGTGAAATGCCGAGACAGTGTCACAGCGTCGAAGGGAAATGGTGAGACGAGGACGGAGGCAACGTAAATGCAAGGTAAATGGAGCCAGGAAAAGACAGCGAAGAACAAGTTGCCTGAGAAAGAGCTGCACAATATTGTTGCGGGAAGGAGACTGACTCAGAGGGGTAGTCACCGGTGTATTTACAGCCGGTTAGGCGAGCAGCGCCAGCCACACAGATTAGCTCGTGCCAGTCTATCTTCTTTCTCTTCTTCAGCTCCATGCACTGGCACGTAGCATGACCCCCGGCGGCGGAGGCACCGTCCCGGTGCTTTAAAGGTCGTTATCTGACGCATTATTGTAGGGCTTGATCCGCGAGACGTATACGATATCACTGGGCCGCATAGTAGATGATGATGGACAGATGGGGCTGATCTCGTAAATGACAGGTGTTACTTGACGCAATATACGGTAGGGTCCCGTGTCATGAGACAGAAGTTTTTCGGATAGGCCCAGCCGACGATGAGGGGACCAGAGTAAAACGAGGGTACCGGGAGCGAAATGTACGTCTCTATGTTCCGCATCGTACCGACGGCATTGGTTGGTTTGCGACGCCATCAGCCGAGCGCGAGCGAGCTGACGGGCATGATCGGCTCGCGCAATCGCGTCGAGGGCATACTCGCTGGTGGACGAGGTGTGAGCTGAGATGACTGTGTCCAGTGGTAAAGTCGGCTCTTTTCCGTACAATAAGTAGAATGGCGAAAAGCCCGCTGTGTCGTGACTGGATGAATTATACGCGAAAGTTGCGTATGGTAAGACAAGGTCCCAGTCTCGGTGGTCGGGCGACACGTACATAGCGAGCATATTTGTTAAAGTGCGGTTAAATCGTTCCATGAGGACGTTTGTTTGAGAGTGGTAAGCGGTTGTCAGTGTGTTTTGCGTGGAACAAGAATGCAGAATGTCGGCGATGACTTAGGATAGGAATGTACGGCCATGGTACGTGAGAAGCTTTCTCGGAGCACCGTGAATCAATATAACGTCCCGTAACAAGAAGTCAGCGACGCAGGTTGCACAGCTGGTCGGTAGAGCTCGCGTAATAGCTTAGCGTGTAGCGTAGTCTGTAATAACGGCTATCCATTTGTTTCCCAATGTGGATGTGGGAAAAGGACCAAGCAGGTCTAACCCAACACGATAAAATGGTTCCGCGGGTATGTCAATTGGTTGAAGATGGCCAGAGGGTAGTAGAGCGATGGTGTCTTACGACGTTGGCATAGGTCTTACGTGGCAACGTATCGGCGTACTGAACGAGCAAGGCCTGGCCAGAAAAAACGGCGCCGGACGCGCTCGTACGTGCAGGATACACCAAGGTGTCCAGCCGTGGGAGCGTCGTGAAGTTCGGTGAGAACACAGCTGCGCAAATGCTTAGGCACAACAATGAGAAGGTCGGGCCCGTCTAGTCGGAAATTGTGACGGTATAGCACACCCTTTTGAATGACGTAGCGGACGGAAGCATCATTTGTGGAGGATTCCATACGGCTGATGATGTCAAGCAGCTCTGGATTACGATTCTGTTCTTCCCCAATATTAAGGAAGTCGGACACTGACAAGATAGAGTTCTCCGTGGGCTCCTCAGTGTCCTCAGGATCGTCGACAGGATACCGGGAGAGGATATCAGCATCACGGTGTAGGTGGCCAGATTTGTAGACCACCGAATAGGAAAACTCTTGCAGGCGCAGAGCCCAGCGACCAAGGCGGCCTGATGGATCTTTCAGAGAGTTGAGCCAGCAGAGTGCGTGGTGGTCGGTAACTACCGAGAATGGGCGTCCGTATAGATAAGGTCGAAATTTCGCCACCGCCCATACAAGAGCCAAGCACTCACGCTCTGTTATCGAATAGTTACGTTCCGGGGCGGATAGGAGGCGGCTGGCGTATGCAATAACGCAATCATGGCCATGTTGTTTCTGAGCCAGCACTGCACCAATGCCATGCCCACTTGCATCTGTACGGATTTCCGTAGGGGCAGCAGGGTTGAAGTGTGCCAGAATCGGAGGGGTAGTGAGCAGAGCGACGAGAGTGGAGAATACAGAAGCCTCTTCAGAGCCCCATGAAAACGGGACTTCTTTCTTGAGGAGCTGCGTAAGCGGCCTCAAGAATTCACGAAGAATTCACGAATTCGCAAAATTTTTCACGAAGCGTCGGAAGTAGGAGCATAGTCCGATAAAGCTACGTACATCTTTCGCAGATCGTGGTACAGGAAAGTTTTTGACGGCGCTGATTTTTGCCGGGTCTGGTTGTACACCGTTGGCGTCTACTAAATGGCCAAGCACTGTGATTTGATGGCGTCCAAAGTGACATTTGGACGAGTTGAGCTGCAGGCCGGCGCGACGGAAGATTCCCAGGATGGCTGAGAGGCGCTCTATGTGAGTTTCAAATGTTGGTGAAAAGACGATGACGTCGTCCAAGTAGCACAAACAGGTGGACCATTTGAATCCTCTGAGCAGGCAGTCCATCATTCATTCGAAGGTGGCTGGAGCGTTACAAAGGCCGAAGGGCATGACCTTGAACTGATATAGGCCATCGGGGGTGATGAATGCCGTCTTTTCACAGTCCATTTCATCTACCTCTATCTGCTAGTAGCCGGAACGAAGGTCTATGGAGGAAAAATAGTGGGACCCATAGAGGCAATCAAGTGCGTCATCTATTCGTGGCAGGGGGTAGACGTCTTTTTTGGTAATTTTGTTTAGGTGTCAATAATTAACACAGAAACGCCATGCACCGTCTTTCTTGCGGACTAGCACTACAGGAGAAGCCCAAGGACTGCAGGATGGCTCAATGATGTCCTTGGCGAGCATTTTGTCGACCTCACTTTGGATGATGTGACGCTCGGCCACCGACACCCGATATGGACGCCTATAAATAGGATGCTCATTACCAGTGTTTATGCGGTGGCTCATACCGGTAGCTTTCCCTAACGGACGGCCGCTGATGTCAAAACCGTCGATGTAGGACAGCAGAACCCGGTGGAGCTCATCAGTCTGCTGCGGCGTTAAGTTGGAAGCGATCATCGAAGTAATAGCGCTGTCAGAGCAAGTGCAGATTGATGTTGAGCATGGGGGTCAGAAGGGGCGGCCATCGCGAAAACATCTACCGTATTGTCTTCTAAGGTGCAGAGCAACGCCAAAGAGATCCCTTGTGGCAAAACTTGAGTTGTCAAGCTAAAGTTGACAACTGGGAGGCACGTAGATTTTCCTGCGACGGACAGAATGGTGTGCGGTAATGTAATGCCACAGCTTATGAGAACATCGGTGATAGGGGTCAGAACATAGTCACCGTCGGGAACTGGTGGTATTGAGGCGAGCTCTATGTAGGTCAGTGTCTGTGGAGGGAGGCGCGCGTGTCCCGTTGTGCAGAGGCGACTCGGCCGTTGTGTAAGAGGTTCTGTTGCGGGCAAGTGTAGACGGAGCGTACTGGTCAAACAGTCTATGAGGGCAGAATGCGCAGACAGGAAGTCGAGGCCTAAGATTACGTCGTGGGGGCATTTATCAAGGACGGTGAAGAGAACAACTGTGTGTCGATCCGCAATGCTCACACGAGCGGAGTACATTCCAACTATAGATGCTATTCCACCATCCGCAACAAAGACGAACTGAGTGGTCGCAGGTGTGAGAACCTTCTTAAGCTTGCGGCGAAAATCACTCGTCATCACGGAAAGTTGGGCGCCGGTGTCGACAAGAGCAGTGACATGTACGCCGTCTACTTGTACGTCTATGAGGTTCCGTTTTGTCGGTATCATTAAAAGAGGATTTTCGGTCAGTCCGAGCAATGCAGCGCCACCTCCAGGGGCTGCAACACTTAGTTTTCCGTCGGGGAACCTCGTGGGAAGGCGGGGGAAGATGGTCGGCGGGGCTGTGGAGAACGAGACTGGCGACGTTAGGGGGATGGAGAGTGGGAGTAGCGGTGTTCAGAAGCAGGTTCCTGGGCAAAATGGTCGCGGCTGGTCTCATGGCGATAGGCAGGACGTGCATAGAAGGGACGAGAGGACGGTTGTGCAGGAGGACCCCAGTGACTTCTGCAATGGCGAGAAATGTGCCCGATTCTGTGACACGAGAAGCATATCGGCTTGTAATCGTGTGTTCGCCATGCGGACGGACTACTGAACGTTGAGGGAGAGCTGGTCGGGAAGGGACGTGCAGGCGTGTATCGGGGCTGGTAGTCGGTGCGGGGAGGCGGTGAGATAGAGTGAATTCCCAAGCTGGCGATTTCCTGCCGGACGACTGCTTGAATGAGAGGCAACGTAATTGGTGGAGAGGGGTCAGGGGACGGTGGTCCCACCTTAGCTGGAGCAGTCGCTTCAAGCTCCCGCCTGACGATTCGCGTCAAGTTGTCACAGGTGTCTGGTGGATGATATGTGTCGAGACACGAGGACGTCGCAGTGGTGTTCGAGAGGCACTGGAACTGATGGGAGATGCGTCTGCTTTTAGCTTGTTGGAACCGGCGGCATTCTTGAATGATCGCATCAACAGATGACACATTGTTGGATACCAGCAAGTTGAACGCATCGTCGGCGATACCCTTTAGGTTATGCGCAACTTTTTCAGTTTCAGACATAATTTCGTCAGCTTGGCGGCATAGTGAAAGGACAGCCTGGATATTACCGATGTAGGGCTCCGTGGAAGATTGTGCGCGAGTAGACAACTTATTTTTCGCAGCTTCACGACGACCAGAGATGTTGCCAAAAAGCTCACGGATCTTTGCCTTGAAGCTCTCCCAGCTTGTTATGTCACGCTCGTGGTTATCAAACGAAACACGAGGGGTTCCGTCAAGATAAAACATGACGTTTGCGAGCATAAGAGTGGGATCCCACCTGTAAGTGGCGCTGACGCGTTCGTAGAGGCGTAGCCACTGGTCGACGTCGGAACCCTCGGTGCCCGAGAACATGCCGGGGTCTTTGAGCGCGGGAAGCGTCACGAAAGTTGTCGCGGGCGCTGGGTTGACAGGTCGGGCAGAAGGGGGAGCGACCGGAGAGGATGTAGCCGAGTCTTGAGTTGTCATGTTGTAAGCCGCGAGGGAGCGTCCGCTTCGGAGTTCTGTGGCAAGGACGGGGATCGCACAACTCCACCAAATATGTTACGGGAAGGAGACTGACTCAGAGGGGTAGTCACCGATGTATTTACAACCGGTTAGGCGAGCAGCGCCAGCCACACAGATTAGCTGATGCTGATGCTGATGCTGATGACCTCTGATAGATGGCGCTTACCCACAAAGGGGGATGGGCCAAGAACCGGGCGGCAGGATACTTAAATGAAACTAAAATGAAAATGAAGCCAATCTGAAAAAGTAGCTTAAAATAATACTACCAAAAAACAAAAATGTTTGCTGAGCAAGCGGTCAAACCATCTTTTGTTTTTGAAAGACATAACTACGAATTATAAACTAAAGATCTGAAAAGGTAGTGGTTCACTAGCACGGTAATCTTTTAGTTGCGTTGATGTAATCAAACACAGCGGAGCATACATTCCTGTGGCAGTAACCAAATGAAGTTCCGCCAAGTGATAAAATTGCTGGTAGATTTACTTGTATTCCTAGCTTTTGTAATGGGGCTACTAAAAATCTTTTTCTCTGATAAGAATAACGATGACAGAGTAAAAAGAAATGTTCAATTGTTTCAATTTCGTTGCACCAAATGCATAGCGGTGACGCCTTGAGCCGAGCTTTATTAAGGTAATAATTTAGTTGTGGAACTGCACAGCGCAATCTGGTATATGTGACCTCTAACTGGCGAGATACACACCACTGTTTATTCCAGCAATAGCTCAAATGCTCGAAATCTTTGAATTTATCCAAATTACCTTTTCCCCATTGCAGGCAAGAATTTCGGAACCTTAGCGCGGTTACGTAAGCCGTATCTGGCAAAACTGGGATGGTGGGCCCACCCAGGGATACTGCTGCTAAAGAGTCCGCCATTTCGTTCAAATATAATCCGCGGTGGCCTGGTACCCATAGCAAATGCAGTTTTTTTACGTTTTTCGGTACTAAATGCCGAAACGTATTCATCAGCTCTGAATTTACTGCCGCAGAAAGTGCATTACAAACTGATAACGAATCTGTAATGATAACTGCTAATGATTCGCTTGAGGGTAATTTGCGTAGGGCAAGAACAATGGACAATAATTCTGCAATAAATACCGGGGTGTATTCTGGGAGTCGAATCGAAAAGGACCAGTCCAAAGAAGGAGAGAAGATGCCAACCCCAGCCTTTTCTTTTGACACAGATGCATCAGTCGCTATGATATTGCTTATCTCTAGGTGAGCTAGATAATCTGCTAACTGGTCATTTAAATACCTATATGCCAATTGTTTCGCGTTATGAGGAAATGTATTATCGAATTGTATGCTAAGCATTTACTTCAGGTTTTGTATTGGACCAATATGTCTAATTTTTACGTTCAGTTGCTTTAGTAGCGCTTGTGCAAATACTATTTGCGTGGTGTGTAATCGCGACCAATGGGTTTCGAAAAATAAAGTCAGTTCTTGAATGAAAGCGTAAAATGAGAGTCTTTGGTGTGAACTGTATATCTTTAAAAATGCTTGCACAGTAAGAATTTTAAACCTATTTAGCAGAGAAGGTAGGCGAGCTGCTATATAAAACACGTTATTTGCAACAAACTTTGGTAGACCCAGACACAAACGCAACGCTTCTCTTTGCAGCAGTATTAGGGGTCTCATTTTATAAGCTGCGCTGCCAGAAAATAATACACAACCGAATTCCATGATGGGCCGCATATAAAGTTTATATATCATTATTAGCACATCTCTTCTTAAACCCGCTTTACGGTTTGCAAGCTTCCGTAGCCACCCCATGGCCCGTGTTGCCTTGGAGTACACATCATCAATGTGACTTCTCCAATTTGATGTGTTATTATATATGATGCCCAAATATTTAAGGGAATTCGCCTGTGGAATGAGCTCATTACTGTATATTAACGAGATGTTGATAGGCTGCAGAAGAGAGAATGCAAGAAGCACACTATTCTTTACGTTCAGGGTAATATGTATATTTTTAAGCCATCTTTCTATCATATTGAAATAATTTTGTACACTCTGGTATAATGATTGAAGGTCGGTATTACTTGCGAAGAAAGCAATATCGTCCGCGTACAATATCCTTAGTTGATGGAATGGAGCTTAAGAAAATGTTAAATAAAACTGGCGACAGGACAGCCCCCTGTGGTACGCCACGTGTCTGCTTATATCTATTCGATGAGTACCCATCTTTAAAGCAGTATTATTCTCTCCCTCTTAAAAACTCCGACACCCAAGCAGTGATGTAGTTGGGAAAGTGGTGATATTCCATCTGTTTTAATAAAATTGAATGCTCAACCCTATCGTACGCTTTAGCCAAATCTAAAGTAACTAAAGCACAGTATTGGCGCCGACGCCGAGCCAGTTGTATTCGGCTCTCTAAATCAACATGCGCACACCATATTGAGCAACCGGATCTAAAACCAATTTGACTGGGGTCTAATATTGCGTTATTATTAATATATTTCATTATCCGGGCATTCAAAACTCTTTCAATTAGCTTAACCAGATTTGACGTGAGAGATATCGGCCTTACATTGTCCAAGGCGAATTCTTTTTCCTGCTTTTTAAGAAGTGGAATCACTTTAGACAGCTTCCATTCCGCAGGTATCCAAGCTTTTGTCAAAGAAAAATTCACCAGATTAAGTACTTCAGTTGGACAAATCTCAAATATTACTTTTATTATTGAATTTGTTACCCCGTCTGGTCCAGGTGCCGAAGGAGATAAGTGCCTTATTATCTCTGCCAGCTCATCTAAAGTAACCTCCTCGAAATCCTCGCCTGCCATTGGGTTCACAATGTGCAGTGGTATAGTTGACATAATTCTATCTTGGAGCCCTTTCGCAATATTTTCTACTAAATCAGAGAGCTCACGCGGGGAAAGAACAGAAGAGTCAATATTTTCAGCGGGTGGTAACATCTTTTGAGATCTTAAAAATCTGAAGAGCGCTTTTTTGTTTTTATCCCTAGAAAGATACTCATGTCGTTTCGTATTATAACTATCTTTTGCTGTACTTACTGTGCGTTTGAAGTCTGCTGCTGTGAATTTAAAATCACACCAATTTTTTGGACGTTGGTTGACAAGCAGTTGTTTCCATGCAGCTTTCCGTTTTCTATAGCTCCTCATGCACTCTTCAGTCCACCATGGACTAAAAGAACTTCTTGTGGCCGAGTCTAATTTAAACGTTGCGTCTTTTACTGATCTTTTTAACACTGCACACAGACTCATAGCCCTAATGTCACCTTGTATGTCCTTGCGGTGATCAAAAGTAGCCCTCAAGTCTTTTTCTAATTTTCTATAGTGGAGGAATGAGCGGGCCTTTTCGGTGACATGTATTCTTGGAAAGTTCAGTACAAAACTAATAGGCAAGTGGTCACTGTTACTAGCACAGTCTAAAGTTTGCCACGAACATATATTTAGAGATGAGCTTGAAAATGTCAAGTCAATTACAGATTTAGAGAGACCTCGTACAAAAGTAGCAGATTGCGAATTTAAACAAGATAAATTCTTGTCAATAGCGCATTCCCACAATCGTTTTCCGCTTAAATCTGTTTTAAAACCCTAGCGTCTCTCATAATCATATAGTGGTTTTGGGACGTTAAACCCCATATATCCATCTGTTTTAAAACCCTAGGCCACATGATGTGAATTGAAGTCTCCAGTGATTAATATATCCTTTCTGCAGGCAGAGAACATATCGTCTAGACTTCGTGTGTCTTGCACCCCGGCTGGGAAATACGCATTTACAAACGACAAGGGAGAAGCGTCTGGTAATATTATGTCTACTATCAAAGTTTCACAATCTGGAGTCACACAACGATAAGAGATCGTAGCTTTGTGACTAAACTTAGTTGCTATCAAGACAGCAAGCCCAGCACCTCTGCTAGGTCGGTCCAATCGAAATAGCCGATAATTTTTTAGGTAAAACTTCTGGCTGGTTGAAAGCCAGGTTTCTTGCAGTGATATAATATCCGGGAAACGTTGTGAAGAAAGGTATGATAGGTCTGTGGCTATGGAAAATATAGATCTGCAATTCCACTGTAATATGGTTAGTGAACCTATTTTGACGACAGAACCCTCGCAGAAACTGCTTGGTCCAAAATGTCCTTTCGCAAAAAGTCTTTCTTAGACATGTTCTCAAAGAATTCTTTTTTGGATAGATACTTTTTAGATTTCGAATTATGCGAAGAGTTTTTTTTTTGATTGGGGAGATCGGGTTCGCTTCAGAGCCTTATGAGAGTTCATATCCATATCTGCACATGCTTCTGAATCATCCGTAAGATCACCGTCTTCCGTTGTTTTTGAAGTCCCTGCCTCAGGAGAAACCGCTCGCTGACGTGTTGTCGCACATTCTATTTCCGTATGCTGTGATACCAATAATGTCTGAGGAGCCCAATCGTTCGTAGATGCTACACCTAGAATTTGAGATAGTTGATTGGAAACCAATTGTGCCAAGCTTTCAAAAAGGTTGTTTGCGAGGCATTCCATTGCCTTTTCCATAGCCTTCTCTACGGCCTCTGCGATAGATGTTGCGAGAGATGCATCCATGGCGGTGGTATTACGTGCTGCAACACCTGCATATCCTTTGGATCTCTCCTGCATTTCTGCAACGGCTTCTCTCCGAGAGCACCTCGTGCGTTCTACAATATCCAATATGGCAAGCTCCCTTTCTTTTGCTGCACAGTCTGCGGAGTCAGCAGGGTGGGCCCCATTACATAAGCAGCACCTCTCCTTCTCAGAGCTGCACTCGCGGCTGTCATGATTTTCCCCACACAGACGGCATCTAAGAACTGATCGGCACCCTCTGACGCTATGTCCATATCGCTAACATTTCAAACACTGCAGGGGTTTGGGGGAAAGTGGCTCTACCTTATAGATCAGGGGCCATGCCTTAATTTCGGAAGGTCTTTCTGTTCCTAAAAAGGTCACCATCACCGATTCCGTTGGGGATTTTATGTTGTCAATTGTACGGGTGCACCTGTACACTGAAATTACACCCGCCACCGAAAACAAATCGAGCACATCTGCAGGTGTCAGGCTTGTGTCTACACCGCGGACTAATCTATTCGAGCATGCGAGGTGTGCCGGAATAAATGCGCTTACCGGATGCGCTGCGAATCCGAAACATTGCAGGAGCTCACGAATGCATTCCTGATCTGCGGAACAGCACAGGATGCCTCCGCGACCAAACTGGCGGACCTCAGTGATCTCCTGGGGATGCGAAGTGGCTTTTGGAAGCTCCACTTGAATCGCCTTTGGGTTCTTCATCGGAATACTGCCCCATCTGTAGGTACCAGCGCCACAGGGACACTTCTCGCTCCACTGCGTAACAAATAGTCTGTCGGCCCATCCTTGGCGGGAGTGGAAGCTAACCAAGGGGAGTGCCCTTGGCCGGGGGAAGAAAACGACATCAAAGTTGAATGACTCGCTTCAGCTGAGAAAGACCAATACAGTTACCGGAAAATAACGAACTCTCAAAGAACAATAAGGATACTGCCGCCCAATCCTGAGCCCGGGCAGCTTCTTCACAGTCGAGCCTCACAGTCGAAAGCCCCTCGGAGCTGTATGTGAGCTACGAGCCACTAATTCGAACACAAGCCAACCGGCCGCATGTGTCGTCTTTATCGTTATTCGTACAGATTAGCTCGTGCCAGTCTATCTACATTCTCTTCTTCAGCTCCTTGCACTGGCACGTAGCAATATTTTTCTGGAAGCGCCTTCAATGAGTGTTTAGATACAAAGAAAACCTGCTCAGCGACAGCAGAGATGCATCGATGCCAACGCACTCAATCGCACGAACGTGGCACAAGCAGCGAAAACACCGCTGGAAGATCAAGTGCAGGAGAAGACCCGGATGACACTACTAATACTGACGTGGAACTCTTACTAATACTGACCAACATTTTGTACTCGGGCTCATGTGAACGCTAAGTTCACTTTGTCGTCAGGCGCCACAGTTGGGGCACGGAGGATGTTACAAATTGTGTATAAGATGAGGAGCGACGTTATCATCATGGGAGATGAGACCGGCATTCGCTATAAAGAAGAGGTGGATCGGAGGGCTTCGCCATGGGCACAGCGGCTCGTCCTTTTCTCCTCAACATTTTGGCGCCGTGAAAGCCGGGAGGAAGGGCCTTCGGAGGTGAGATGGGGCGAACTTCACGAATTTCGACCACCATCGTAGGCTCGAGGACTCTTGTGAAGCCGCCGTGGGTAAAGCTGATGTGCGAGGCCTAACCACCACAGAGACCTGGGAGCGCGACTCCGGTAGCAACTGAGACAATTAGGAGCACCAATGGACTGACGTGAGTGCAGACATCGTCTGGAGGTTACGGGTTATTTGGTTCGAATGTGTGGTGGGTGGACTTCCGGATTCCTGGAAGCCGTGGGCATCAGACCTCTATTTACCAGAGTATTCACGAGAGACCCTATTCAGTGACGTGATGGAACGTGTACGCTATTTGACATGGCCGTTCGCCGTAGATTTGGTTGCATTGGATGTAGTGTTCATTCTGTGAATATTGTGACAAGAGCGCATATTTGTGTATCCAGAAGTGCTCTTTTGGTATTGACCCGTGAATTCCGAACGCGGACGCCCATGCAAACTTGAAGCTGTTTTTTTAAACAGCAAAGATGTTTAAGCCTACCACTGGTCCGTGCCCCAGTAAACCGAAAACTATCATAATAAAAAAGTGCAGGCACCGTCTGGAGGCTCGCGAGACGGGATCCTTCACGTCTTCTCCGGTTCAGTACTGACTCGCCCTTCACGACGATAGCCCGATATGCACAAGATCACGAAGAACGATAGCCAGACAAGCGACAGATATTCGTTGTGCGAGCTTTCTGCGATGGATGCCGTTTGACTCCGCCTTTCGTAGAGGGCCTCCATGATCCGGTCCAGTGTCGGAAACGTGAGAAGTCACTGACCGGCCGTGTCACGAGTTGAAGTCGCAGTCGAAACGGCATCCATCGCAGAAGGTTCACACAACGAATATTTGTCACTTGTCGGGCTGTGGTTCTTTGTGATCACGTGCATATCGGGCCATCGTCGTGAAGGGCGAGTCAGTACTGAGCCGGAGAAGACATGAGGGCTCCCGTCTCGCGAGTCTCCAGACGGTGCCTGCACTCACGGGGCTGCACTGCCAATGCGTACTTTGTTGACCTGTCGACTGCCTTGCCTTGTTAATATCGGGCCGTCGTCGTGAAGGGCGAGTCATTTCGAAAAGTTAATTCGAGCACGAAAACTTCAGCACGGAGCCGAAGTAGACGTGAGGGCTCCCGTTTCGCGAACCTCCAGACGATGCCTGTACTCACGTCAGTCCATTGGTGCTCCTAGTGATCTCAGATGCAACCGGAGTCACGCTCCCAGGTCTCAGCGGTGATTAAGCCTCGAACATCAGCTTTACCCACGGCGGCTTTACAAGAGTCCTTGAGGCTACGACAGTGGTCGAAATTCGTGAAGCCTACTCCGTCTCACCTCCGAAGCTCCTTCCTTTCATGTTTCACGGCACCAAAATATTGTGGAGAAAAGAACGAGCCGCCGTGCCCATGGTGAAGCCCAACCATCCACCTCTTCCTCATAGCGAATGCCGGTCTCATCCCCCATGATAATAGCGTCACTTCTCGTCTTCTACACAATTTGCAACAGAGGGTTCAGCTTAAATTGAGGACGACGCAGCCAGCGATGGAAAGGAAAATGATTGGTGTAATCTTAAGAGACAAGAAGAGAGCAGAGTGGGTCAGAGAGCAAACCGGGGCTAAGGATATCATAGTTGAAAACAAGAAAAAACATTGGCTTCATATCTGCATGTTTCACAGAAAATATCGTCGAAAGACGATAATCTTGCGTGTGGAGAGAGTGAACAAACGTTTCATGTTCTGAGCGAGAAAATAGGTGAATTGTATTCGGGAAGCGCTGCGTTAGAGGGTCTAGATCCGTGCAGCGAAGGCAAACGAGCGCATCGAGGCGCGTTAGACACGAGCACCATCTGGCAGTTGTCTTCGAAAATGAAGAAAGGCGTGAGTGCCCGCGGAGAGAGATGCGCACCTGTCTCGCAAGCGATAAAGAGCGGAACGCAAAGCGACGGGCAGGTGCCACCACCGTGTCGTCTTAGCAAAGCGTTGGAAACACTTGCCTTTTTTAACATCGGGTTGCACTGTCAGCGCAGCGTGATAAACGCTATGGTCCTTAGAGTTATTTGTGTGTGCCTTCACTAGTATAGAGGCACACATACAAAACATGGACGTGTTGTCGTGGTGCCTCAGATATGCGCAATAATTGCTTTTTAATTGACAGTCGCACAGGTATGAAAGCGGAAACTTGGCCAATATTGGTGGGCGCTGCAGATGGGATCGGTCGTTTGAGGCATCGTTCGGTGCCCTTAGAAAAACCGTTAACGCAGACAGACAACTTTACAGACATGCAGACAGAAAGACAGACAGATAGACCAAATTTTGGCGTCGACTTCCAAAAAAAAGGACACCGGTCGGACATGTAGCACGTAGGCAGGATAACCGAAGGTCATTAAGGGTAACTGACTGGATTACCATATAAGGCAAACGCACAAAGGGGAGACAGAGAGTTAGGTGGGCCGATGAGATTATAAGAAGTTTGCTGAAATCACGTGGTAACTAAAACCACAAGACCGGGTTGATTGGCGGATAATGAAAGAAGCCTTTGCCCTGCAGTGGGCGTAGTAGGGCTTATGATGATGATGATGATCACGTGATAGCGATATTCGGTCCCTAGTGCTTGGTTTAAACAATTAGGAAAAGAAATCTTTCAGGGGCGAAGCTCTTTATAGCGGCACTTGTTTATGCTTCATAGCCATTGTAGTAGTGTGTAACAAGTATAACATTTTGACCTCCAAGGTAGTGCCGGCGAGAGATTTCTTGTGTGCGTTGTTGAACAATAAAAATAATGCTCAATGTACATGCCAATGGCTGCTAATGGGGAATGAGAGACAGGAGCATTCGGCTTTTAGTTAGCGCGCACGCTGCGATCCCAATTAGCAACCATTGGCATGTACATTAAGCCCTATCTGACAAGAAAGGGTTGCTACGTTATACTCGCTATGCGTAACCTCCTAGGTTTTAGAAAGGTTTAGCGAGCGTTGGGCCGCAGTGCCATGAATACAATGAACTAGTAAATATCATGAATGAACTCGAGGTGGTTAAAGGTAGGAAGTAGATACGAAGTGCAAGCCGTAAGAAAGTGTACGTGTGCCTCCTCTCGTTCAGTCCTTGGAATGTCCGCTGAACGGCGGTGCTTCTATATGACGAATATATTGCTACGTAGCTGACATATCAGCGGTCAGAAAACGACAACGAGGAAGTGGTCTGTCGGTTGTGCGTGCTGTCTTCCATCTTAGTCGACGCCAAACGCACCAGTTTGAATATAGATTTTAAATAGACACGCCCCGTGTCATTTTTACGTAACATCTTTGTGGTGGACGTGCTGGGTGCTTCCCCGTCTTCATCACGAAGCTTTGCAACGGCCGCATCATTATAGGTCCAACCATGTCACAGGTTGAACAACCATCATCTTCACCACCTGCCCCTACCGTGACTTCTACATACGTCGTTCTACATTCTGCTCGTGATCCCGGTGTATTTTCCGGTCAGGAATGCGTTGACGTCGACAAATTGATCAACCGTTACGAACGGGTCAGCGCAAGCTATAGGTTGGACCCGACTCTTATGCTTGCCAATGTGCTTTTTTACCTCGATGGCCCACCGCGAGTGGGGTTCGAGGCGCACGAAGCGGAGATTACAAACTGGGACTTCTTTAAAGAGAAGATCCGCGACCTTTTTGGCGACACCATTGGGCAGCAGATCGGAGCGCGGAATCAACTGGCGGCTCGTGCACAGACGTCACGGAGTCGTACGTCGTGTAAATTCACGACGTCATCACCCTATGCCGCCAGATTGACGAGCACATGACTGAGTCTGAGAAAGTGGCCCATGTGCTGAAAGGCATAGCAGACGACGCATTTAATCTTCTAGTTTACAACAACGTTGCCACCGTCGACGCCATCATTAAAGAGTGCCGGCGGTTCGAAGAAACCAAGAGCCGCCGTATTACTGAGCGATTCACCCGGCTGCCCAACACGGCCGCAACCTCATCGTGTCAAGCCGCCCGCCAGTCCCCCACGTATGACAACGTCACACGCATTGTTCGTCGGGAAATCGAAGCCGCCTGTCCGGCTCCTCTTCAGCCACCCGTTTTCGCAACGCTCGCCTCTGACCAACAACAGCCGTCAGTGGCATTAATACAAGCTGTGGTGAGGCAGGAGTTTTCGAACCTCGGCCTTCCGTCAGCATGTCCCTTGACTCGCCCTAAAGTCCCGTCTTACTCCCGAGGACACGCTCGCCGTTCACCTCCAACAATGCCCTTCCGTAACCCTTCGGAATGGTGAACCCCCGACGACCAGCCTATTTGTTTTTCCTGCCACCAGCCTGGGCACGTTTCTCGCTATTGCTGCCGTCGTTGGTCAAACCAACCACGTCAGACTTTCTCTACCTCGGCGCTCATGCATCCGACGACCCCTCGACGTTCAGTCGCCGCACCCTTCAATTTCTATTCGTCATCATCTTACGAGCCTTCCACTGACGCCCCTCTGTCCGGTCACCGCTACCTTGACGCCCCTTCGTCCGGTCGCCGCAGTTCTCGCTCCCCGTCGCCGCTACGTCGCCAATCCCGCTCTCCGCCACCTCGGCGCTTTTCCTCGCCGAGCTTCTCTGGACGACCGCAGCAGGAAAACTAGATATTGCAGCTTATAGAGGTGAAGCTGCAATACCAATGACGGCCGAAAATCCTCTACTGACGCTTCCCACGCAACATAACCTGCTTGAAGTACAAGTCGACCATGTTCCTGTGACCGCCCTCAATGACACAGGTGGGCACCTGTCTATTATGAGCGCTTCTCTACGCTGCCGCTTACAAAAGATTATGACGCCATCTACAACGCAGGCAATACGTGTTGCCGATGGCGGTACTGTACCAGTAATCGGAATGTGCACTGCTCGTGTCAGCATTGCCGCTCTTCACGCCGTGGTCCTTTTTGTCGTGCTAGCCTGCTGCCCTCATGACCTCATACTTGGCCTTGATTTCCTTTCGGCACACTCGGCCTTAATTGATTGTTCGTCTGGTACCCTCAGCCTTGATCTAACAATCTTTGCCGACTACTCCGCAAAGCCCACCAGCCGCTTGAGCCCAACCACTTTCGTTCGCCTGCCACCTCGAGCCGTCACGTACGTGCCTGTCATCGACCCCTCCCGTTCCTGACGGTGATTATATCATTACGCCAATTACTGACGTTCGGCTGACGCGCAGTGTTACTGTGCCCTATAGGATCGCGACCATAGCGGATAACTGTGTGTTACTTCCGCTCCTTAACTTTGGTTTCACCCCTCAAGTGTTGCCCTGCCAGATGTCTCTAGCCCAGCTAACTGCCATAACAGAGGACGATGTCAGTGCTGTCGCTGTATCTGCTCTTGATCGGAGCACAGTCTCACGGTCACCCAGCTCAGACGATGGCATTTTTCGAAACATGATTAAATCGGAGCTGTCGCCTCACCAGGCCGACGCTCTCTGCCAAGTTTTGGCCTCATACAGTGACATTTTCGACACCGACGATCGTTCCTTGGGCCAGACTAAAATTGTCACTCACCGAATCAACACTGGTGACTCTGCGCCCATTCACCATCGGCCGTACCGCGTGTGAGCGTCCGAGCGAGAAGTGATTCAGAAAGAAGTGGCCAAAATGCTTACGAAAAACGTAATCGAACCATCAACGAGCCCTTGGGAATCTCCCGTGGTATTAGTAAAAAAGAAAAACGGCTCATAGCGTTTCTGCGTTGATTATCGCCACCTCAACAAAATTACCAAAACAGACGTGTACCCTGTACCACGCACTGACGATGCCCTTGATTGCCTCTATGGCGCCACCTTCTTTTCATCTCTCGACCTCCGATCTGGCTACTGGCAAATTGCTGTAGATGACATGGACCGAGAAAAGACCGCCTTTGTTACCCCTGACGGTCTTTACCAATTCAAGGTCATGCCATTCGGGCTCTGCAACGCTCCAGTGACCTTAGAGAGAATGATGGACACGCTTCTTCAAGGATTTAAGTGGTTGACATGTTTGTGTTACCTGGACGACGTGATCATTTTCTCACCTACCTTGGCAACCCACCTTGAACGCCTTTCGACCATTATATCCATATTTCGACGGGCCAGCCTGCAGCTCGATTCGTCCAAGTGCCACTTCGGTCTTCGTCAGATTACCGTATTGGGTCACCTTGTTGACGCTGCCGGCGTACGGCCAGACCCGGCGAAAGTACGCGCTGTAACAAACTTCCCAGTCACACGCTCTGTCCATGATGTTCGCAGTTTTGTGGGCCTCTGTTTCTACTTTCGCCAGTTCGTGAAAAACTTTGCGGCACTCGCACGGCCACTCACCGACCTTCTCAAACAAGACGTCCCATTTTCTTGGGGCCCTCCTCAAGCTGACGCCTTCTCTCAGCTAATCACCGCTCTAACGACACCTCTTGTTCTTGCACATTTCGACCCCGATACTCCCATAGAAGTGCGAACAGACGCGAGTGGTCACGGAATTGGTGCAGTTTTGGCGCAAATTCAGCAGGGCAACGACCGTGTAATCGCGTACGCAAGCCGTCTGCTTTCTAAGTCTGAACGCAATTATTCTATAACAGAACGGGAATGTGTCGCTCTTGTTTGGGTGGTTTCGAAATTCCGTCCTTACTTGTATGGCCGCACTTTCCGTGTCATCACAAATCATCACGCGCTGTGTTGGCTTTCTTTTCTGAAGGACCCCACTGGACGACTTGGTCGTTGGGCATTACGCCTTCAGGAGTATTCCTACTCATTTGCTTATAAGTCTGGACGTCTCCATCTGGACGCCGATTGCTTATCTCGCTACCCTGTTGAACAGCCCGACGAACCAGACATCGAGCCTAGCCTCAGCGTCATGTCAATGTCCCAGTTTCTTCAGATTGGTGATGAACAACGTCGTGATGCTTCTCTGCGACAAGTTATTGACCGTCTCGAATCTGCTCCGAACGACACATCACTTCGCATGTACGTCCTCTTGAATGGCATGCTGAACCGTCGCAGCCTCCATACAGATGGCCCTGAGCTCCTTCTTGTCGTGCCGAAAAATTTGCGTTCAACCGTGCTGCACGAGTTTCACGATGAACCAACTGCTGGTCAGCTGGGTGTATCTCGGACGTACGACCGCGTGCGTTGCCGCTTCTTTTGGCGTGGTCTCGCCAGGTCCGTTCGCCATTACGTGTCCTCCTGCGATAGATGCCAACGTAGGAAGCGACCTACTGCGCCCCCGGCTGGACTTCTTCAACCGATCTCCATCCCAACCAAACCTTTCTTCCGTGTTGGTATAGATCTTCTCGGTCCTTTTCCCGAGTCGAAATCGGGCAACAAGTGGGTTGCCATTGCTATAGACTACGCGACTAGGTATGCCATCACTCTAGCGCTCCCCACCAGTACCGCTACTGACGTTGCGGACTTTTTGCTCCACGACGTCATCCTACACCATGGCGCTCCTCGCCAATTACTCACGGATCGCGGCCGCGCATTTTTGTCCCGTGTAATCGACGATCTTCTGCGCTCTTCCTCGACGCACCACAAGCTGACCACTTCCTACCATCCCCAAACAAATGGCCTTATCGAACGGCTAAATCGGACCCTCACGGACATGCTCGCGATGTAAGTGTCCTCCGACCACCATGACTGGGACCTGGCGCTATCTCACGTGACCTTCGCGTACAATTCTTCGCGCCACGACACTACTGCAGGGTTATTCGCCCTTTTATTTGATTTAGGGCCATGATCCGACGTTACCACTCGACACCCTACTTCTAACCACTACAATGCCGTCGACCGAATATGCACGCGACGCTATTGCTCGTGCCGACCACGCACGTCAGATCGCCCGCTCTAGACTTTCGGCTTCGCAAGCCACCCAGAAAGCCATCTACGACAGCCGGCATGCTGACGTTCACTTCTCACCCGGCTCTTGTTCTCCTGTGGTGCCCAGTTCGTCGAGTTGGCTTATCAGATAAGTTGTTGTCTCGCTACATGGGTCCTTACCGTATCATCCGCCAGGTAACCGACGTCACCTATGAGATCATTCCTGCATCTGAGACCACAAACCTGCAACCACACCCAGTGATGTTGTGCACGTCAGCAGGCTAAAACCTTACCACCTGCCTACTGAAGACCGCAGCTAATGTACACCGAGACGGCGCCTTTACCGCCGGGAGGGGGGGGGGGGGTAATGCTACGTAGCTGACATATCAGCGGTGAGAAGACGAAAACGAGGAAGTGGTCTGTCGGTTGTGCGGGCTGTCTTCCATCTTAGTCAACGCCATATGCACCAGTTTGAATATAGATTTTAAATAGACACGCCTCATGTCGTTTTTACGTAACAATATGATGAAAAAAATGCGAGATGGTGGTACTTGGAGTGTTGAATAGGTGGACGAACGGGCACACAGACAGATGCATGGACGGACGCACGGATGGCTGCACGGACGGATGGACGCATGGACGGACGCGGGAGCGGATGCATGGACGAAAGCAGGGACGGACGCACAGATGAACGCGCGGACGCGTGAACAGTCGCACGCACGGACGGGCGGATGGACGCACGGGCGGCCACACAGACGCACGCATGGATGGACGGAAGCAAGAACGAATGGACGGCCGGATGCTTCGCCCCACTATCCATCATTAACTCCGTAGCTTCGCTGCCATTTTTTTTTTTGAAATTGCTATACACCCACCACGTGGCCTTAAAGGAACGTGTGTGCCTTGTGTAGTGGATGGCCGGCTTTAAACCATGTAGTTATGACAATATGTTTTGGCACCCAATGGCAATATACGATTGTACCATGCATTCTTGCTGCAATATTTCATGTATATTTAGGCATGTATACATGACGCATGCGTTTGTAAAGCATGAAAGTAGCTTTCACTGCATCTCCAAGCCGTGGTAATTATTCTCGCTGTACTCACAAGCAAACTCGTGTTGTGTGGTAGAACACCCACTTGCCACGCAAAAAAGCCCTGGTTTTATCCCCACTAAGACGCAGAATCTTTATCATTTATTTCATTTGCGTCTTTCTCGAATTTTCGCTCACAACCAACGACACCAATTCTGGAATATCTGAGAAACGAGCTCTTTATCACGATCGTGTTAGTATGTCACCCAAGTTACCACGAAAAAAAAAAGTGGGGCTGTCGTAATGGTACCCTAGATGTCACAAAATTGTGAAGTCGCTAAATAACATGGCCTCGAAACAATGATGGAGGCGCGGTGTTGCGCAAAACAACTCTAATGCCATGCAGGTCTTTCTGTCACATAGTTTGGAAAGTGCTAGAAAGATAACCTCGAAATTTATGGTTTATATTTTGATAGCCGCAGGTATTGTGGCTCTTGTGCTGGTGCATATGAATGAGCTGTGCTGATATTAACTTCACAAAACATTATCTTTTTAGGCTTCAGCTCTGACATTGTTCTCATCGCCGCAAATGATAAAGTTTACGAGCACCTAACCAGAGATACAAGCTCGCCTGATGAAGGAGCGGCAACAAATGATGGAACCGCATACGATAAACTAGTTGTTGGAGTATAAGGCATGTCACTGAATTGAAATCACCTCGACGTATTATACACTTTGTATGTCATAGTTGCCCGCTTTTTGTTTTACGAATCTGATAGTTGTTGTCGTAGCCTGCGCTGTGTTTGCAAACACAGCGCAGTGGTAACATGTTGACCTGGTCTCGCGAAACAGTGAGATTTTAAGCAGCACAATTGTTTTAGGACGTTGAAAAATTACAACACATTTACCTCTCACGTGCAACGAAATGGAAGAGGCAGAAAACCAGCACACACCAGCGGCAGTGGTCGAATGGCTGGATTAACGGTCGAGAGAAAGAGAGTGAACAAATGCACTACTTCGAGAGTACACTCCTACTCTCCAGGAACGGTTTATATATTGAGGCTGAACCGTTGTAAGGTCGCGCCCAGTGTAACTCTTTTAACCACAGTGTGCTAGAATGTTCCTGAGAACGGCCTCCACGGCTTCGACTAGTTTCATTGTATAGTTTAGAGGTTAGTGATACAATAAAACCAACACGAACATTCAAAGAGTAAGAAAATGAGGGAAAAAAAATAAGCAAACTGGCTTGAAGGAAATTTCGGGGGTGCTTTTGGGTTGGCGACTGCTTGTTGTCGCCAAAATTTAGTCTAAAGGTGGCGTTGGTGTATCACGTTTTCAGGCCCTGAGCAGTCGTAAGTATGGTTCTGCATACTGCCAAACAGCACAAAATCTCCTCTCAATAGTATTGGTAAGACTACTACTATACTGTGCGCTGTGTCCAGGTGTCTCCAATTTGTACTTCAAATTTTTTTCCCGCGCTCATTTAAGATACCATACTTGTTCGCACTCGTCCTACTCTCGCGTGCAGCTACTCGGAGTGGTAGTAGCAGTTGTACTACTGGTACTATAGTCATAGTACCGCTATTACCCGGAGTAGTAGTAGTTCTAGTACGGTCCCACAAAAAGTGTTTCGCATGTTTTTATGTATGTCATGGCCCAAAATGACAGACGAAGGCGCGCTGTTTCATCGTCCATCACTCGGATCATTCGCGTCACGCGTGCCTAAAAGCGAGGGGCCACGAGAGCAGAGATCAAGCGGGGCGCAACTTCTTCCTCCCTCCTTTTCACCATTTCATGCTCCAGTTTGCCCTTGCCTCTTTCCCTGGAATCAGTGGAGTGTGAACGAGAACTAACATTAAGAGATTTCCCTCCTTTTCCACTCGCGTTCACCAGCCTCTCCTTTGGTAGACAGAAGAAATATGCGGAGCGCAACACCCCACCTCATCCTTCGCATAATGGCGGAGATGATTCGTGCGGTTCCAACTTGGAGCATGCTCGTCAGTGCCTCGATAAAAACGTTCAGCACACGGATAGGTATAAGACGTGTGGGATGCGCACAAGAGCACAGTGCAAGTAAATTTCGAGTAGAGTTCAGTATACATGCTACCATAACGGAACCATATACAGTAGCTAGTTTGGACATTATATGCTAAGTAATTTTGCCATAGTCTTAACATCGGGAAGTGCTTTGCTTCGCAGAGTGTTCGAACTAGAAAGCACTGAGATTGTAAACACACATTTGTAGAAGCGTTGAAAGTCAGAGATTTGGCCGTATTTTAAATTAGTATATATGGAACTCCCGTGCTATATTCTGATGCCAGGTTCATAAAATGCCTCTCTTATAAGAGGAGAGAACCCGCCGAACGAAGAGTGTGAACTTTCCGACGAAAGGAAAAAGCCTACTGTTAAAAGTTAGGCTCAGGTGACATTCCATGTCGATGATATAGTATCGCTTCAAGGGCCACTGAACCTCCTCCGAAAATGCAATGAACGGGCATGTTACTCCCTACAGGCGTTTCCAATCTTTTTGGCACATTCCATAACGCTAGCCACCTGTTCAAGTGAGAATAAAGAAATAAAATATTTATTCATGAAATTCAGATAGACATCAATCGTGAGTTATCTCATAGCCTTCTTTACCATGCAGTCGCACAGCAGTTATTTTTTTTTGGTCTAGCAGAAATATATTGCATGAGCAGCGTTTTTCACTTCGTTTTGTGCCTTTTGTTTTACAGCGATAGCGAATATAACAGCACGCAGACAAAAAACGCGACGCGCCTATAGGTTGAAAGCTTAGTGCTAACATTGTCCACGTGTTTTATGAAGAAATAATGAGAAGGGCACAACGTCTGAAGGAAGGGTGCTGAAGGTGAGAAAGAAACCACACTGTCGTTTTTGTACTCGGAGTGGCTTATTTCCTACTCAAACCTCCGTCTTGTCTTGAGTTGTCTGTTTCTGGGTCTCCTATGTAAGATCGCCTTGTGATCAGTCATGACACCGTTATGAGCCTGTAGTGATAGCCACAAAGGCTTGGCCCTATTGTCATGCCATGACCTCCTTTCAAATGAGTTTTACATGAGCGGCTGGTGGTGTAGCTATGAAATCCTGAAGCACTGCATCGTTTTCCTAAGGGTGACGAGTGTAGAAAGGAGGGAGCCGTTAGGAAGTTATGCCATCCGTAACGAACAAGCTCCTCTTTGCCGAATGTCACGCAATGATGTCCAGAAAAAAAAAGTAAAGACGTGTTTACTTTTCCTTGGAGCGAGTGAGGGAGTCATTTCGCGCTGTACGAACTGGTGGTTTACTGTCGTCTAAAGATGCAAGCAACCGTGACTGCAAGCAACTGTTCAGAGAAGGGTGCACACGTTTTCGGCAGCCACTTCCTCGCATCAGTGATTCGCGAGTCCTACTGAATACCTTCAAAGTGTGAACTTCAGGCCACACGTCCTTTTACTTTAAGCGCAGCCGTTTTGCCTCGAGAAACTTCTGATGTTTCGGATGAATTGATTAAATACGAGGATATGAGAAACGCTGGAAACTGTCGGCAGAGAACCAGCGGAAGATAGGTCAGCTCTATCAAACACATGAATTATTTTCTTTTTTGTTCTTACGTATGCTATCTGTTACACAAAATACAAAACAACAAAAAAAAGAGCGTGAGAAGAACCATAAAATTTAGAGCTATTAAGTGAATGATGATGAGTGGGACGAAGTGTCCGACCGTCCGTCCACACGTCTGTCCGCAGATCTTCAACTATAAGAGTATGAAGACCGCTAACGCCGTCTAGTAATATTATTTCCAAGAACATATACACACACAACGCCATCTCATGAGCAATTCGTAAATTAAAGGTGGCTACATACTGCGTACAAACAGAGGAGGGGATGAACCACACCCTAAGGAGCTCTGCCCCTAATACGTGAGTGAAATTTCGATCTAAATAAAACAAAATTTTGGATAAGTCATTACTGGAGGAACAAATAAAGAGAGCTTGAATAAAAAATTGGTGTTTTATCTGCATGTTACACTGCAAATGTCGTCGTAAGACAATAGTCTTGCGTATAGAGAGAGTGAACAAAACGTTTATTTGATGTTCTGCGCAAAAAAAAATTTGTGCATGGTATTTTGGAGGCGCTGCGTTAGAGTACTTCAAGCATGCAGCGGAAGCAGCGAACGAGCTTATGAAGTCACGTCACACGTGCGGCATGAGCGCTATCTGGCAGTTATCTTGGAAAACGAAGCGAGCGCGCCCTGCACGCCCGTCTCGGAGTTGATAAGGTGTAGAACGCAAGGTGAAGGGTAGGTGCTACCTTTTTGTAGTCTCAGCAAAGCCTTGGAAACACTTTTCATGCAAGCACTGCATGGTCAGCGCAACGTGATAAACGCTGCGGTCCATAGAATTAGCTATGTATGGCTTTTCTAGTTACAGAGACACATACAAAATATTGACGTCTCGTTGTGGTGCCTCAGATATGTGCAATAATTGCTTTTTAATTGACAATTGCACAAGTATGAACGATGAATCTTGAGCAATATTGGTTGGCGTTGCGCATAGGGTCGGTCGTTTGGAGTAACGTTTGGCCATTTTGGTGCCGTTTGGAGTACAGTTAAGTGTGGATAAACAGACAAATGTACAGGTAGACAGACCAAAATTTTTGCGTCGAAAGTTCCCAAGAAAGACTATCGTCTTTAAAAAAAGATTGAGCGGCAATTTGAACGCATACAAATGCCTAAAGGGGCCCTGCAAATCGATTTGAGCATGGTAAGAAAACGTTGCCGATCGGTAGTACAAGCTCCCGACAACACAGTAGTCAAATATCATAGCGTAGCATGCAGCTTGCAATTGACAATGAAAAATTGGCCTCATATCTGCATTTAATCTGCAAATGCCGTCGAAAGACGATAGTCTTACGTATAGAGAGAGTAAACAAGACATTTATTTGATGTTCTGCGCAAGAAAGTTGGTGAATGGTATTCTGGAGGCGCTGCGTTAGAGTGCCTCGAGCGTGCAGTGGAGGCGAACTAACGCATCAAGTCACGCCAGACGTGAGAGATGAGCGCTATCTGGCAATTCTTTTAGAAAACAAAGCGCGTGGCTCTGAAACAGGTGTGCGCGCCCATCTCAGAGGTGACAAGGTGTACAACGCAAAGCGACGGGTAGGTGCCACCACCATCTCGTCTTAGCAAAGCATTGGAAACACTCGCCTTTCCGTGCAAGCGTTGCATGGTAAGAGCAGCGTGATAAGCGCTACGGTCCTTAAAGTTGATTATGTATGCCTTTTCTAGTATAAGACGCACATGCAGAATGTAAACTTACTGCTATGGTGCTCCAGACATGCGCAATAATTGCTTTTATTTGACAATTACACTACCATGAAAGCTCCACCTTGAGCAACAATGGTGGGCGCTGCGTATGGGGTCGGCCGTTTCAAGTACCCGATGCCGTTAAGAAAAAACAAACAGGCAAATGTGCACAGACAGACAGACAGACGGACAGACGGACAGACGGACAGACAGACAGACAGACAGACAGACGGACAGACGGACAGACAGACAGACGGACAGACGGACAGACAGACGGACAGACAGGCGGACAGACGGACAGACAGACGGACAGACAGACGGACAGACAGACAGACAGACAGACAGACAGACAGACGGACGGACGGACAGACAGACAGGCAGACGGATAGACAGACAGACGGACAGACAGACGGACGGACGGACGGACGGACGGACAGACAGACGGACGGACGGACGGACAGACAGACAGACAGACAGACAGACAGACAGACAGACAGACGGACGGACGGACAGACGGACAGACGGACAGACAGACAGACAGACCAAAATTTTTGCGTCGAAGGTTCCAAAGAAAGACTATCGTCTTTAATATCAAAGTGAGTGGAGTATTGCATTTTATTCTCTAGAAAGATGACGGAGTAAGCTCTCAAATCCCTCGTAGAAAGGCATCTATCAGTCATTGGCTGATTTGAACATTGTGCGCTTGGTCTTTACAGAAATAGCCGTGAGAGGCCGCAACTTGTCCTCGCGTATGCGCGCGGTTACACACAAAAAAAAAACGGCGTATTTGAAGAAAAAAAGAAGGAAAAAGTGCTCGAGGCCCGTGACGTACGTATTTTCTTTGCGCATGCCATCCCCCCATACTTAGCTTCCAGCGCTTTTGTCAGGGCGAGAGAAGAGGGAATGCGATTGCAGCGTGCGACAAATATTTGTAACTCCGTTCCTATACTACTGGACTGATTCATAAATTTTTTGTGGCATTGAAATCATGAGGTAATACGCTCTTTTAGTGAGCCGGTTCTAGGTTACTTAAAAGTGTTTCAGGCTGCATTTCCGATGGAGGCGGAAATGTTGTAGGCCCGTGTGCTCAGATTTGGATGCACGTTAGTGAAACCACGGGTGGTCGAAATGTCCGGAAGCCTCCAATACGGCGTCTCTCATAATCATATGTTTGTTTTGGGACGTTAAACCCCACATATCAATCAAAAGTGTTTCAGGGCCCCTTTAAGTCAAGAATATAGTTGGTTCATCATGGTGCATCAGTGGCAACGGAGCTAGGCTGCTGACCCCAGGGTCGCAGGTTCGATTCCGGTCGTGGCGGTCGCATTCTGGTGAAGGCGAAATGGCATAAGCCCATGCACTGTGCTGTGTCAAAGCACGTGAAGGAATACTATATGGTCGAAATTTCTTGAGCCCTCCACTACGGCGTCTCTCAGAAGCAAACCATGTAGTTCTGGGACGTGAGACCACAAATTTATTATTGAGAACGTGGTTCGTCAACATCTCACGTCGTCACTTCAGTGTGTATTTAGCGAATTCGCACGGCCTATAGTGCTGAAAGCACAGGGGTAGCAGCTCACTAGTAGACCTATAGCGAGTTGTAAATGCTTTACATAGGCATAAAAGTAAACCAAAATTAACGTATGATGCACCTAGCCCTATAGCCCCGCTGCGGTGGTCTAGTGGCTAAGGTACTCGGCTGCTGACTCGCAGGTCGCGGGATCGAATCCCGGCTGCGGCGGCTGCATTTACGATGGAGGCGGAAATGTTGTAGGCCCGTGTGCCAGATTTGGGTGCACGTTAAAGAACCCCAGGTGGTCGAAATTTCCGGAGCCCTTCACTACGGCGTCTTTCATAATCATATGGTGGTTTTGGGACGTTAAACCCCACATATCAATCAATAAATCAAACCTAGCCACATAAAAAGCCTCGAGGGTCATCACGATAATGTTGTCCAAAGCTCAACAGCAGGATACTGCAAGCAGCAGAGTTACGACAGAGAATTCGTGTTACGTGCGGCTCCGGAAAAGCTCGCTTAGGTTACTGCAGAAAAAATAACTTTTTTTTTATTACACGATCAAGTGCAAGTGGAGCTGCTATTGACTAACAAGATAACTGACCATGACTAGAGCAACTATTCTAACGACGGAACGAGTTGTACGCTCTATACCACCGTATCTCCCGATACTATGCCCTCAGAATCTCCGTTCCCGAAGACGGACGTCAGAAAGTTTCAGCCTCCGATAAGTCCAGTCATGGTATCCTGTTTAAATAACTCATCCATCAATCCACCCCCTCAGTTTATGCATTCGTGTTCCAGCTGCCCATGCGGTCCCACGATCGACGGTGTTGCGTGCAGCAGCCGCGCAAAACGACCGCTTATCGGATCACTCACGCCCCACAAAACGTGGTTTGCACGTGATGCGCGCACTCCGGCCCAAGGTCATTCATATTGAAGGGGGCCCACGCCACAGGCGGGGTGAACACTAACAAATTCCGAAGTGTCGGAGCTCAAACGACGATCGCAGCGCTTCGCTTGCGATATCCCGCCATGGTTCGAATTCGGTCGGCTGTGAGCCGCGGAAGGGATTGGCCACTCGTTTCTATTTGTGCACATCGCGCAGCGCTCGGTATTTTATGGCAACTGCGTTTTTGAAATGTATAATCATTGCTCATACATTTCTCGTGAGCTACAAGACACGCGTGCTTACGCATATCTGGGATCGCATGCGTAGAGCAACTACTAATTTTAGGGCAGCACAAACGAAGGGGATGCAGCGTCACGTAAAAACTTTGATTATATCGGCATGTAAAAACAGCCGGCAATCTGTTCCTTTCTCATGTTCTGTTCATTGGGGCTGTTTTTCGCGGAAGTAGTTAAGAGACCAGCCCAAACTGGTGTACCCTTGTGTGTCACCCGCCATTTTAGTGAATCGTTGCCAGGTACAACTTGGCGATATCGCTACAAACAACCATTACGTTATCCTGGATGACGAAATATCCCTCCATGTCCTCATTGGGTATACTTCGGGAAAATTATGACCACCAGAAATTTTTCTACGGGCGCCGAGTGATTAAAGAGCGGGCTAAAAAAAACAAATAAATAGTCAAAAAAGCAAGCAAACAAACGTTTTCATCGTGATCAGGCCTTTGATGCTATAAAATAGATGCTTGAATGTTATTTGTGAATATCATAGATGACTTCAGTGGCTTTCCATTATCATCTAGGCAACACCCGCTTGAAAAGAAATGCGAGAGTGCCGAGAGTGTGGATGCCATAATATTCACGCATCTACCAATCCCCACTGCACATGGGTGTTACTTTCATAGTGCGTCGTTTATCGAGGAAACGTTGGCAATTCGCGTTCACTGAACAAAATGGTGGCTTGAGCCCCACCCACGTTCAAAGATTTTTCATCCCTTCAAGCTTCCATTGTTTTTAGAACAACAGAGGACCGAGCTGTAGCCTGATGCGTATTCATGTTAGTAGTCTGGGCGCAAAAACAGGGGCACGACAGAGAAGTCAAGACGCCACCATCACCATCTTGACGTCCCTGCCCGTGTTTGCACACATCCACTTCCAATGACCTTCTGCCTTATCTACTGGTAAGTAGCAATACAAAGTTAGTAGCCTTACTTGAATGACGTTCCCTATACCTTGAAAGTCAAATGCGTTACAAAGCAAGAAAAGACGTCACGAGATTGCTTTGTTACCCCAACTAATAACCCATAATTACCTCATAGGATTACCTGATAAATATACAGTGCATTGGCATCTACACATAAGAATTTACGCACGCGAGCGTGAATGTACCATAAATGAGAGCAGATACACGCACACATAGGATGCTTTCACGCGGCATACGTACTTAAACAACCGCTTCGAGGCTATTTATTGACTTTGGGGCAGCACGCCCCCAATTGATAAGTAGTGATGAACTTACCCATATAATTCACGTTTTGGACTCATAACTACACCTTACTACATGCATATACGTGTTTCAAGACGCAGAACAAAACGGTTTGTCCAGCGTAATGGAAAAAAGAAACTCTAAGTTGCCTAGATTATCCAGGAGGTTGTCACATTTGTAGTAGATCATATGACGGCCAGTATAGGAAGTGACGTTTACAAACATTTAACCCATGCAAGTAATAGTTTCTAATAATCCTGTCACAGTAAATAGTAATGATGCTGTTTACTATGTATATAGTACTTCCACGGTATTTTACGCTACTAAGACGTCGGTGGCTAGAAGGGAAGTGGACATAGGGGTATTAAATACGGCCGTTCTGAAGTTTGTACTGCCTCTTTCAATGTTAAAGGTGCACGTGCCTCATTTTGCTCACGGATGTGGTTTAATAAATATTCGAAGCACAAAGTACAACGTACGTATTCGAAGAAGATGACAGTGAATCGACAATGGAAATACGGGACGACGAATACTGATTTCATTGGTCAACACTAGTCGCACGACACTTTCATGATGTGCAGTGCGTACGTTCTACAGCCGGACTGGAAATACCTCTGGATGCACTCGCGTTTTTCGATTACAGCCTCGATTCTTCCTTGATGCCTTCCCGAATCAAGTTCACTTGAAAGTCAGTGCATACACCTATGTTTCTTGTTTCATGGACCTTAATTATGCGCGAATTAAATCATGGCTCATGGAAGCATCGCTCTTGCTGACTCCCACAACGCTTCGCGTCTGCACAGCTTTATTTCTTTAATACCCGCTGAGCAAAAATTTACTTTCTACATGGAACAATACTGCTTCTAAAGCTGCCCCGTTTAGAACTCTTCATGAACACCCAGTCACATCAGGTTTGACTGAAGCCTAATGACGGCGTTGTGGACGCAGACCAGCCTTGTTCTGAACGCCGAAAATTGCTGATGCCAACATCCATCTTTTTCGAGCTTCGATGTCACATTGTCTACTGTCACCACAAAAGCCGAGTTTATGTTAAAGCAGGCTGGTAGAGCGGATCTGCTCACAGACACTCTGTGTATAATAGAAAGATAAAACCCGTGTCACCTGTCTAGGGCAGTTAGTTCACAGCCACTATGCCCTAATGCGAAGTGATGACATTTCACAGGAAGTTTGCCGAAAGCCCGTGCACTTTTGTCCGAATCAAAATCTCTACTAAGCAGCTTTAGCACCGCCAACGCCGTCGATGATTTCGCCGATGATGAATTTCGCCGACGATGATGAAGCACGCGCAATGCGGAGTTAATCTCGCCTCGTGAGCTGCGAAGCGACACGCCGTGCACAGGCTTCACAAGGCCGGCATATCGGCTGCCGAGTAACGTAACGTCGCGTCCGCTGCCCGACAACCATCATTGAGTCACCGCTGCAGTACTGCTCGTATAACGGCTTCAAGTAGTAGCCTCTGCTCGGGGCACGAGCTTCCATGTGCACTGCTGCGTCGAATGCGACGAGGTCGATCCTTTTTGCCTACGCGCGCAAAGACCCACACACGCTTCGATACTTCTGGCTGACAGAATCACGAAGCCGACCGATGCGTTGCTATTTATGACCGAGCAAGACCTGGCTCGGCGCGCGATCGTAAATTATGCCTTGCTGGTCGTGCAGAGAGGGCATCTTCGCATAGTAACCGAGCGTTCATCTTGTTCTGTTCGTGTCTGCGCCCTCAACGACGATGCATTGTACGAAGCGGACGCACTCGCTCGTTGCCCAAGCTGCTATCAAGCCACTCTCACACGCATCGCTGTGAGTGCGTCCGCCTGTGCTTCCGTCCGTCCATTCGCTCGTCTGTCGGTTTGTTTGTCTGATACTGCTGGTTACGCCTGACGCAGGACAACGTTAGACTCTTTGCCTCTAAAACGTATTTAGAAGGTAACCTCCTCAACCCTCTTTAAGTATGTTTGCTCACGTCCATGTATGTGTGCGTATATATATATAAGCACAGCAAAATGTAAAAGTTACGCGAGGAAGCCACAAATTTTCCCACCGGCTACGAAAATGTAAAAAAATTCCGTCATATCCACGAAGTGAATGATGATGAGTGGGCGAAGCTCCGGAGGTAAACCTGGTAAACCATGAATCCTCTGTACATTTTGCCCACTCGATTTTATTACATCGCTCCCCCTAGCGTACGTCGCCGCACTAAATCGAACGATTGCCTTCAACCAATGACACGCGCCATATGTGACATCATTCCTATTTTATAAGATCTCGCGTCTTTCATCAACTACAAGTACCGCTTTCTAGTTTATAACATCTTGCATCTTTTCATCATCAGCTACAAGTACCACCATCTAGTAAACACTACAAGAACTAAACGAGAGGTGGCTACATACAGGAGACGGTACCGCCATCTAGTGAACACTGCAAGAACTAAACTAGAGGTGGCTACATGGATGGATGGATGCTATGAGCGTCCCCTTTATAACGGGGTGGTGACAAGTATGCCACCAGGCTCGACAAAAAAAAAAAAACTTTTTCCCCTTTTTTTTTTATGTTGGCCTAATGCCTCTACTTCGATAAATTCTATCTTAATGGAAAAAAGGTAAATTTTCAGCTTAAGTTCTCTGCCATTTACGGCACACTGTCCATATTTTATTTTTCCAATATTTATTTTTGTCCTTTCTCTCTAATTTTCTGCCACCAATACTCTAACCGTCTCTTACTTATTTCAATCGCGGGTGTGTTCAGCTTTCCATTGTTGTCCCTAAAACCCAAGGCTTCCTGTAGGCTCGTGCCCAAACAAATATTACAATTTACATAATAACGGCGTACGAGTAGGAACGGGGAGTGCGTGAGGGCAACGTCCATACAGTGCATTCTCTATGTGTATCAGACCCTGTTCAGAGAGCTTTGCGTCCGCTGGGCATACAGACCGTTTTTAAATCCACACTATACCTCGGGGCACGTGTTCGCGAAGCTTAAAGTCGGACGATCAGTGCTGGATCATCTCGAAGTACGATGCGAGGATTGCGATTACGTCAGCGAAGCGGGTAGGCAAAGAAATGTCGCTAAAGTCAACTTGTTCGACACTGTTGGACATGGAGTTTTTTTTTTTACCTAAACAATGGGACGACGCTTAGCCATGAACGACAGCAAGGATGGGGAATAAGGGAGGGGGGGTGCTTCTGGAAGCGTGGTTTGTTCGCCCCGACCCTTTAGCTTGCAACAGCCACCGCAGCCCCCTACCAAACGTTTGTGAGGACATGTGACACTAATGGACTGGTCCTCCCTGTATACTCATTTTCTTTCTCGCTCTCTTTGCAAGTGTATGCTGAAGATGCCACCTGCATAGGAGGCGAAGCATCAGTAAGTTTTTTTTATTATTGTTTCGTTAATTCGGAGTAGGCTTTGTAACATCAGTTACAAAAAAAAAAGTTCTAAATTGTTTCGCTGGTTCACTGCCCTTGTGGCTTTCAGCCATTTCTAACTGCTGTTTTTTAGCCACGTGTCTAACACGATTAGCTCGGCGCCTTCAACGAAGGAATGCTCCACCGGTACACCAACAGAGCTAGAAGCCCAAGTGAAAAAACTGCTTATATGCCCCTCCCCTTTAAGGCATGTGAAGTGAGCAAGATAGTGAATTGCAAATGATTGATTTACGACATGTATCTTACACGTAAACTCCTAACACGGTCTTCTGCAGAGAAGCTATACCTCTTAGAGGCATATTCTCCTAAATTGCGAGGGGAATCCTATTGAAAAGTGGAAAGGTGGAGAAGATATGGCCAAGAAGAAAGTTGAAAAAAAGGAAGAAGTGTTTAACGTCGGCCTTTTGTTGTTGGATGATCTTTTATCAAAGTAAGAGTAACTCTAACGGTATTTCCCGTCACAGTTACTGTCTAAAAAAGTTGCAGTGTTACAGTTACAGGTTGCTCTAACATAAATGTTATACTATTAACTGTTAGAATTTATCCCACAAAATTTAACTATTCACTAGCAACCACTTACTGTCCAAGACTGGCAGTAAGAGGCAGTAAGACTGGCAGAAAGACTGGCGAATTATCTTTTTTTATATTTTTACCGAAACAGTATATGTGTGATTTGCGGACTACTAGACGCCGAGCTAAATTTAGTGTTGACGACAGAAACTACCCGCCTGGCGTTACTAAGCAACTTTCTCTGGATCATACATAAAGTAGTACTAAGTGCTGGCAGAATTCGTAATAAATTATAGGAGAAATGCCGAGCGCGAATGAACAGGACGAATAACGGCGTCACAACCCACACATGACCATTCTTGGTTTTCAAGATGTACACATGTCAACGTTGGATGATTGTTGTTGGGTTCTGATCGTTGTAGGTAGATGTTGGAGCAACGTCAACTGTGTTTGAAGTTTTGGCTTTCCGCAAGAGTATCGACTCCGCAAAAACATTACGTAGAACAGAACCACTTATGCAATTATTCGTGTTTCTGTGCATAAGCGAGCTAACCGCTACGCCCCTGTAAGGTATTACGTACATATCCTGATGCTGCATGTGGCTGAAGATGATAAATAAATACGGCTGGGCACATTGCAGTGGGCGGAAAGCATTCCATAACACACAAGTTGCGCAACTAAAATTGTGTGATTACTGGTTGTTGTTTTGTTTACCCTTCTGGCACGCAATACTACGTGGGTTTACGCGATTCCTCGGCCGACATGACCCATGTGCAGGGTCTTTTTTCAAGTGAGTGTCAAGAGAGACCATAGCTCTGGGGTAGAGTACTTGACTGCTACGCAGAGGTACCTGTTTAAAATTGCATTCAAGCCAGGCAATTTTTTTCTCGTTTTATTTTCACATCTCTACGCTATCGACGAAGAACGGGCGCTGAAGCGCAGTGATTTGAAACGACGCATATTCTTTTCTGCTCACCTCTGCGTTACCATTAGATTACATATGAATATTTTAAAGCTCTAAGCTTTTTTTTTTTTTTGCTGACGCACACAACCAGTCGCAAGAAACGAAGAGTCAAGTGAAAAAAAAAAACAATTGTGCATAGGAAATTACAGGTTCAAATGATTCCCTCATGAAAACAAACACAAGCATAGGCGGGGATGGATATGAAAGAAAAAATACTTTAAAGCGGCAGAAATAAACGCGCCCCGACTTGACCAAAAGTAATAAAGGCACGTCTCCTCGAAAGCTGCTTGCCCTAATCAGTCGAACAGCTCATCGCATTACCGGCCATACAGCCGCCACACACACCAACCATTAAGTCCAGGGTATGGGTTGAGGAGTTTGGCCCCCCGGTCTTCCCTGTGAACGTTTTTCAAAGGCTAAGCTAGCGTGAATCCACTTTCATTTATCAATTTAAGAAACGGCTTATGAAAAGACCCACGCATTAGCATGCAGGACAGGTTCAGGCTTTATCGCAGTTGAACAAGAAAAAAATTTATTTACGATAAGGTGGTGTAAAGTCGATGGTCACAGCAACTTTTGTACGAAAAATAATAAATAAATATATACTCGAAACTAAAATTCACCAAGCCACTTTGATTGAATAGGAATACATGTTTTAAACAGATGCACATTCTACGAAGAGCTTGGTCTATGCGGAGTTGCGTGTGTATAACTCGGTCGAATGGCAAGTTAATTTATTTTACATAGAACCTAGAAGTACTCATGAAAGCCTTGAAGAAATACGAAATTGCAAAAACCATTCATACTTCCACGAAAGTTATAATCTCAGTATTTCGTAAAGGCATCATAAGCATTATAAGCTTTTTTTTTTGCAATGATAACGCGCGCGAGGGTTCTTCATATCGTATATCTGCAGGTGACACTTGCTTCTAATTTAACAGTATGTGTTGAAAACGCCAGGTGAGCTCGTCAAGTGGGCTACTATAGCGACAGTGTGTGGATGAGCTGGTGGTGATGTTGAAATGCGCGCTGTTCACGTGAATTAGGCTCTGCACACGTCGACTGCAGCGTTCGACTCGTTTTTCATGGCATACAACGTATTTCTTTCCGCGAAGGTTAATTGTCACTTAACAAAAAATCTGCATAGAGCTTAAGGCACGAAAATGTGCAAACAATCACGTACCATATAGCGAGCTGTTGTGTCTCGTTGTACCGCCTTGCGCATCATAATGTAGTGACGAAGTCCATCTCATCGCATGGCATGACGTTCGTTCCTCACCAAAAAAGACTTGGTATAGTGTGCCACATTCCATGTACGTTACTGTACAAAAGTAATGCTGAAGCATCGGTAATATATTGTTGATCTGTGGTTTCACGCAACATGTCATGTTTTTTAAATCTCCTTAGTGGGTTTTCCTTCACCCTGAAAAAATGAAAAAAAATATCACCTCATGAACATCACTAACATCAGCCTACATAATCGCTACTAAGTCGCAAAAGGTGTTTATGAACACCATGCGTACACATGTGTAAATGGGGGCATATGTGCGCGTTTGAATGGGTTTGCGTGTTAATGAAGGTTTTGAAGGTTTGCGTGTCTGGTCAGCTGTTTGAGGAAGTTTGCTTCAGCTAAAACAATAAATTGCTCGCAGCGAACAGCGCCGCAAAGTGAATAATAATAATAATAATAATAATAATAATAATAATAATAATAATAATAATAATAATAATAATAATAATAATAATAATAATAATAATAATAATAATAATAATAATATAAAAGTAATAATATTATCATTAGGACTTTTACGTCCCCTAACTCCCGTATGGTTATGACAAACGCCGTAGTAAAGGGCTGCGGAAATCCTTACCAACTGTTGTTCTCTAACATGCACTTACATTGCACAATACACGAGCTTCCATCGTTTGTCCTCCGTCGAAATACAACCACCACGACCGGAATGGAACCCACGACCTTCGGGTCAGCAGCCGAGACGCTGAAAATACTGAAAGCATTTTATGGTGTGTAAACCAGTATTGTGTAGGCTGTCAGTGAAAGGTATGTGCATTGCATTTTTTTCCGTTAGCGTATTTGCAACAACACACAAGTCTATTCTACGAAACTCCACAAGCGCTTCGTTTCCATCTAATCCGCAGCAGCACTCGGAACGCGCCTCTTTTGCCGTCTTCCATCTCCGCGTTGTCATGAGACAGCCAGCGAGAGGAAACTGGTAATCAAGCCGTCAAGCAGGGGAATCCGGCCAAGTTTTCCTTCCAATTCTCGCTTTCCATTTCACTCCCCAGATGTCAGCGCGAATGAGCAAAGAGCCGAGGCGTAGTGAGCAAATCAGAGAGAACGTATCGCAGCCGCACCTCAAGGCAGAACATGCTGCTTCCACAGATTCGCATACACTGGCGTAATGCTTGCGAGGGAACTCAGCTAAAAGAAATTGGCTGCTGGAAGAGGGCTGCGAGAATTACTGCTCGATTGTCGCTGGCACATAGAACACTGTTCATACATTCAATCCCAACAAGCCGAGATGAAAGAATAGAAATAAATTTTGTCTTTTTGCGAAAACGCGCCAACACGAAAACCCCTCCTCTGTAATTTGAATAACCTGCGCCGCTTATGTGAGTCTGTTTTGTATGCGCGTGCTAAATCTATAGTCATTCAATTGAAGAAAGCTGTGTTTCGCAGAAGAGACAGACGATATGTTGTGTGCGGCAAAAATGGGCTACAGCGTTGCTTCTCACTGTGCGAGACAACCCATATGCGTAATGGAGGATGCAGTTGTATATGTCAAAAACGCGTGCCTTAAGTACGCACGAGCTCTACAAATACTCTGAAAAATCGAAGGCTTTGGTATTATGTCACGTAATGCAAGATATTTTTTATTTTACCATTCTTAGCTTTCACATGACGTCATAGATACCCGACATTGCTCCAATATGGCGGCATAGATGACGCCAAGTCTGTATAATCGCGTGGCGCTTATCCTGGTGCGATAGCGATATCGGTGGAACGTTATTGGGCCTCTAGGAATGATAAACAAAGAAACCAACACGAGATGGAGTGATAAAACTAATGTGAAATGATGATTGATTTGTGAGGTTTAATGTCCCAAAACCACCATATGATTATGAGAGACGCCGTAGTGGAGGGCTCCGGAAATTTAGACCACCTGGGGTTCTTTAACGTGCACCCATATCTGAGCACACGGGCCTACAACATTTCCGCCTCCATCGGAAATGCAGCCGCCGCAGCCGGGATTTGAACCCGCGACCTGTGGGTCAGCAGCCGAGTACCTTAGCCACTAGACCACCGCGGCGGGGCTAATGTGAAATCTCGATGCTCGTGTTACACCATGTTAGTGCACCATTGTGCCTGTTTCAATGATGTCAATAAAAAGCATATGTAAATTCATAGGGAAAATATAATAAAGATAAAATTTAGAGGCATTTAGAATAAGTTCCGATGTTGAGAATTGGGTTCTTACTCTTTTCTACAATCGCAGAACAAAATAGAATTCTTAAAAGAAAGATTGTAATTTTGATTAGCGAGTGATCAGATTACATCACATCTCATAATGTATAAAATGCTGGTTTTCCTGCAATAAAAATTCATTTGGCAGTCAGCGCTTCTACCATAGTTTTTATTTCTACGTTGCCCTTGTTCCTTTCGCGCTGTTGCCTTCTTTGCTCTAAATACGAGCCAAGTATACTTCTCGTCAGGTTGTTACTATTTTTATGTGACTAAGAAACAGCGCCGAGATCATACCAAGGACTTCCATGCTGCTGTGTCTCTGCCGCGTGATATTAGCTACTTGTGGCGGCAGCCACAAGTTAAAATAATCATTTGACAAGCAGGAAGGAGGTCGGTGAATTATAATCAATGCGCATGCGCATAGTGAGGCTCTAGACTGCACGCACAAATCCGTTGAACAGCTCATGCGTGCACACTACCACGCGCTCGCGGGGTTTTCAAACTTCTGATCACGACTGTAGAATTATTTTGCGTACGAAGGTTACGTGAACACTTGCCAGTAAACAACATATATGAACGAGCATAACAAGGCGCAACCTCTCTACCTGCGGGAAGTCATATGCACATTGTGCACAGATATATCTCAATGACAATTGTTAATACGTACGTCATTAACCAAAATGATATTCGCCGAAAGTTTGCATGCTCACGTATGCGTCGCCGAGATAGACAGTTTGTTAAAAATCAGCAACTTGTCTGGATTTCAAACTTCTTCCTGCTGACGACGGCAGTTGCATCACAGTTACATTGTACGCTTACAGACAATTTTTAGTCAAGGCCCGCCAGGGCGGATGCAATTTACCCGACAAAGCAGAGAGAAACTCATCTAAGTCTCGTTCTCACCAATGACTAGCAATGGTCACGTAATCGAATTAGTCGCAAAGCGACCGTACACTATGACTCAGTCGCATAGTGCAGATTTTTCTGTCGCATATGCAGTCGCAAACGTGTGAGCCAGTCATGTGCGCATGAAGAAAAAAAAAAGGACGTCAGCTTACTTTACGGGGCAATGTCAATGTAAGCCATAAGTGCAAAACGTCTTCTGTGACGCTTTTTGTTCGCCAGTCGCAAATGGTTGTGCAACGAGCGCTGTTGCAAGTCTGAAGGAGCCTTCGCACTACGCATGCATTGCAGGAGAAGGCTACTGACGCAACCACACACAGTTGTCTCCTCGGGCATCTGAGAATGGGGGGGTTCTTTGCAGACGATGTCGCTCTTTCTGGTTCCTCAGAGCTCGTTAAACATTTAGTGAGACGGAGGAAGCTGCAGCGTCTCTGTAAAGTTTACTGCTAAACTGCGCAACATGCCCTCGACAGTTATCTGAGTGTCATAAACTCCGAATGCGCAATATTAGCACCGGCTGTGCGTGCGTTAACGGCTGTGCGTAGTATTCGTGGTTGCCCCCTGTATGCAGCGCAGAAAGCAATGCGACTTTCTAAAACTGTATCGCACACGCTTGTCAGCCGAAGATAAAGTAATTGTGTCATCAATGAGCAAAAAAGAAGGCGGCATTGCTTAACTCAGTGGCTTCTAGGTCATTGTGGCATTGTCTGCAACGATCGTTCCAATAATGGATATAAGAATACTTACGAAGACTGCACTCTGGAACCCAATAACTACTGCAGCGGCGTAATTTCGTGCGCTCGCGTGTAATTTCGTATGATGTATGTATGACGCGCTTGATTTTCTGGAAACTCTCGGATTTCAATCAATCTGAACTACCTTGAACTGAGGCAACTTTTCCCTAACCTGCTGCGCATTTTACAAGCACCTTCGTCTGCCACACCAGAAAGCTTGACTGTAACGACTGTGCCAGCTATACCAAGTGTTTTTTGTCATTTGATATAGCTTTCGAAGTGGTTTGTTAGCATGCTCCAGTGACGAGTCAATTGCACTGTCATTAGTAAGTACGTGGTTTACGCCAGAAGAGCAACAAAAGTGCCACCGAAGTTCGGCCAAGAAAGCTGCCACATTGCGTGAGTGCGTTTGTTATGGCCTCTTTCTTACTTTGTATGTTACCTTTCCCGTCTCCTCGCCGATTTCGCAGTGTAGGTAGAAACCTGGATATTTATTTCCCAATTTACTGCACCGTGGTTTGCCCATCATGTTTTTTCTCTATTTTCCGACTTCCCTCCTAAAGCAGAATATGCTAAACTTTAACTTAGAAGTGTGGCAGCTTGGGCTAGTTGGTATGACATGACGATAGTTATAGCACGAGAGCAAAACAACGACACAGAGACAAGAAGGTCATTCATGTCCTTCGTGTCCTTCTTGTCTCTATGTCGTCATTCTGTTCTCGCGCTATAACTATCGTCATGCTGAACTTCCCAAGCACCACTATTTTGAAGTAATACTTGGACCTACGTCTTCTCCTTCGCAGCAACGCGATTTGAAATTTTCTGGTCAGGTTTCTGATGAACATCAACTTAATTGGTAAGCTGTAAAGTAACTAACAATACAAGCATTGCGTTGTGACGTGCACATACTACGATCGTAACATTTTCTTTTTTTTCTTTACTTTTCCTGCCCTTCTCCTTCTAGGACCCTCTGTCCTCCGTACTCTTCCCCTGTCCAAACTAGCATGTAGGAGCCTTTATATGTTAAAATTAGGTAAATTAGACCTGCTAGAATTAAGAAGGCAGAAAATGAGATTGAAAATGTTTTTCCAGATCTTTCGTGCAGGGGTGAAAATAAACAAAGATGATTATCTGACTTGCTTTTACAGAAGGTTTTCAGGAACAACACGCAGTACATTCATTTAACCAACACACGTTCGAACAGATTTATTCCAATTTTTTCTTAATGCTCTTAAAATGTGGAATTAATTACCGAATGATATGTGGCGCAAAAAGTACATTGAGTGTATATGAAGGTGCTCTTGACAGGCATTTTGTTGAATATGTATAGATTTAGTGTTAATGTATTTTCTTATAAATGTTCTATTATGAATAAACATTATATTGTGAATAATATGAGTCGAAAGCATTTACTTGTGTCTCATACAAGAAGTGTGCCATATGTTACATAATTCATCTTATAAATGCTGTTCACATATTTATGTAACCTTGTGGAACTCAATACTTTACCCTCCCTGTATTGACCCTCAAGTGAGGTTTAACAGTTTCACTAAAATAATAAAAAAGATAAAATTAAATATACGCTAGCAGAATTCTCTGCTTTTCTTTAAAAATATTTCGCACCGTCTTTATAGCAAAACAAAATATTCAGAACACGAGAGCCAGCCGACTGCCCGGCGTATTATGGTTGCAGAAATTACAGATCAAAACTCGGATAAACGCATGGTGCTTGTTCATTTGGAACTGTCTGTACTTGTAATGCAAGATCTTACAACTGTACAACGCACGAGGATATGGACGGACTGTTCTGTACAATGAGATAACTTTCTAGCTTCTGCGTTTCTGCAAAGTGTACATACTTCTCGCAATAGCCGCACTCCATCAAATTACTCAAAATCTGAACTAGTTATTCTGAGAGATTTGCCAGAACACAAGGAATTCCGTCGAAGTCTGTTGATACTTTTTACAGTTGCGTAGATTCCTTAGTTTACCTACATTTCTTAATTGGAATGTCGCAATTACAGCGTCGTCGTTTTCGATGGTTGCAGTGCCACAGCACGCTCACTTCGCTGTCTAACATTAAATACAGTGAAAAGCCATTTCTGCAAGATTATAGCACTTAAAAATTAAATGATGGGCTCTAACCCAAGCTTGTACGACTAGTACCAATTGAATATCATTTAACCAGAGTGCCCAGCCTGCAGCTTCGGCGGTCGATAAGCAGAGGCCCACGCCGTAATCCTACCTAACATAATAAAACTGCATGCTAGGTACTTACGCTACATCGCAAACATGAACGGAAGCTTGTAGTTAACGTGGGGTAGCAGCTGCACCCAAAGCGGCCGCAGTCGCCCGCTCCACTATACTTACAAGCGCATGAATGTAGTTACAAGCGTCCTGGTGTTACTCAAGACAATGTTTCAATACAACAGCGCACTTCGGACAGCCTTTACTAAATACCGCTGTAGTATCACGAATAGATTTTAAAGAAATAAACGTGGCTGATTCCTCTTTCTAGGAATCGGTATACACGAAAGTGAAATGTGCCTTCACAAAGGTAGTTGAGCACTTATTGTGCATTGTTTTGCCACAAGGACGAATGAATGAATGCTACAGCAACAAATTGAAAAGTCACGTGAAAGAAGGCAAGCAGCTCGAAACTTGCAGCGCGCACTTGGAACAGAGAGCATGCAGGAGATGAACATATACAGGACGAGCGCGGACTAAGCACTGTCACAGCTCGACACTTGAAGCACGTATAGTTTAAACAGAAAGACACACGAGACGAACGCACGACAAGCGGGAACAACAGTCACAATACTTCTTCGTGTGTGAGCAGCGTGGTCCTTAAGTGAACGCGGCCGCGGCAGCGAGCGGACTGACCTTTGTGCCCCTGTACTTTCTCGAACCGCGAGTTGATAAGCGTGTAGGGTATAAGCGTTGATAAGCGTTGGTCACAGAAGAGGCCGTATGCTCCATGGAGGCGGCGCTTATCGAAACGCCAGATGCATGGAGGAAGGAGGCGATGACCATCAGAGCACGCCCAACGGCTCCAGCGTAAGCTCGTCGCACCATCCCGCTATTGAAGGCGAAAACGCATTAAAGTTGCGTATGAAGCTCTGAGGACTGCCAAGCGGCGTACGGGACGTGGTCATGACGGAAGAAATTTCGGGGAGCAAGGAAACACCAAGACCTAATTGATTGTGGATGTTAGTTGCGTTCGTTTGCGTGCGGCTGAACTGTTATTAGCCGCAGCAATGAAAATTTGGTTGTGATGGTTGTCTCTACTTCTTTCCTTCTGTTCTTATGCCGATGTTCTTAGCAATTTTAAAATTATTCGAAGGCACAGCCAGTACATTATCAGAATGAGACTTGTGTTTAGGCTTCTTCACTGATGACCCAACTTGAATAATAATATCATTACGTAAATTTTGCAGAAAAACAAGTAGCACCTTTAAGATGATGTAGTTCCGAATGAAGTTACGCTTTACAAAAAGCATAAGATTTAGGAATGAAGACAACGTAACGCACCTCTAACATGGTTGATGTAGTGCTGAAAGACGAACTAAAAAAATGGCAGCATATCCACGGGGTTATTGATGGAGAGTGGGGCGAAGCATCAGTTCATCCATTCGTTCTTGCTTCCGTCCGTCCATGCATCCGTCTGTGTGAACGTCCATGCGTCCGTCTGTGTGAACGTCCATGCGTCCATCCGCCCATCCGTGCGTGTGTCTATTCGTGCGTCCGCACGTCCATCCGTGTGTCCGTACTTGCGTTAATCCATGCATCCGCCCCTGCGTCCGTCCATGCGTCCAGCCGTCCGTGCAGCCATCCGTGCATCCATCCATGCATCTGTCTGTGTGTCCGTTCGTCCATCTAGTACCACCATCTCCGTTCGAGATGGTGGTACTTAGTACTCCAAGTACCACCGTCTCGCATCTTTTCATTATATATTACGTATATAGAAGCACCGCCATCCAGCGGACATTCCAAAAACTAAATGAGATGTGGCACACGCACACTTTCTTACGGCTTGCGCTTCGTGTCTACTTCCCACCTTTAACCACCTCGAGTTCATAGTATATACTTGTTCACTGTATTCACAGCACTGCGGCTCAACGTTCGCTAAACCTTTCTAAAACCAAGGAGGTTATGCCCAGCGAGTATAACCTTGCAACCCTTTCTTGTCAGATAGTGCTTAATGTACATGCCAATGGCTGCTAACGGGGAATGAAAGACAGGAGAATTCGGCTTTTAGCTAACGGGCACGCTGCGAATTTTTTATTATTCAAGAACGCACAGGAGAAATCTTCCACCGGCACCACCTTGCAGGTCAAAGTGTAAGACATGTTACGTACTATGTTGAGGGACGAGCGGGTGCCTCTTTAAGGAGCTTTGTCCCTAAAAAACCTCAGCATTTATGTAGTGTATGAACAGTTATTAGTACAATGGACTATGGACATCCTACGGACTTGGACACTTTTGTTTGAATGTGTAATGTATGTTGTGCTTTGTCTTTTTTCTTTGTTATTGTGCCTGTTATACAGACGCTTGTCCCTCAGGTTTGTTGCGTCCCATGAGAGAATAAACTTTTTCTAAACACAAAAACCTCAGGGGGTCCCATATGCTTTCCGGTCCGCGCTCTTTCGGGGCCGCACCAACAATGCGGGTTCTCCACTTAGCCCGACTTCATTTACTATAGCACCTCTAATGGACGCATGATACATAAGCGTAAAAATCGTTTTCTATAAAAAACGCAGCTGACGCACGGAGTCACTACCATCATCGATTTTTTTTTCAAAGTGTATCCTGCGTGACCACTTTTTCCATTTCTTGGCGCCCTTCAGAAAATGCGTGAAGCACTCTTTTTCAATCTCAATGACTTGAGGTCCCGCAAGGAAAGCCAAATAGGGCATTCGCATTATGCACTCTGGAGGATGACACCTACTAAAAAAAAGTAACCATTTGACACTAGCCACCGTCTCGAGCACTTTCCTTAACGCTGTGGCAACGCGAAACGCAAAGATGGAAGCAAGAAATTGCGAGAGCGCATCTCGATTTCAAACGGAGTTGGTGATGGCCAAAAGACAGTCGTCACGGGGCCCGTCTTCTGCCAGAACACCCCGTCATGAAAATCTTTCGTTGATTCGCTTTCTGCCTCTGTTGTTTCGTCTCGTGCGGTCACTTCAGTCACGACGCCCGCTCCTATACGATCATTCTTCTAAACCGGTAACCTCGTCGCAGGCTTTGCCTTCTCGTCTTTCCGCGTTTTTGTTTTTTCGCCACGTTTTTTTATCTATGCAGCCGCACTCTATTTTTTCTGTCCTGTCTCTTTCGCGCCCCGATGGTCCAATCCGTTACAACCCGTAGGCGAAGACGGTCCCTTCACTTTTACAGCGCAAGAAAGATAGCACAGCGTGATGTAAGAGAGTACCGATAGGATTTCGCCTCCCGAGTTGCAAGGACTCTATGAACAGCTAAGGCCTGTTTTTTACAACACGCTCACCTCGATGTCTCCCCATTCTATTCCGATCATTTTTATGCTTTTCTTTTTCTTTATCTTTTCTTTCTTTCTTTCCTTTTCTCCTCAGATGGTTCGAATAACGCTGTTTTCTGTCTGAGCAGATCACATCAGATTGAGAATTCTTGTATATCTACGCACATGATGAAGATGACAAAGACGCAGTGAGCAAGTAGCAGGATCGTTTACGTCTGCCTTTTGCGTGCGTTTCTTTGTCTCCTTGTCACTTTTAGTCTCCATGTAGCAGATTTGAGATATTGCCAAGAAGCCCAATATCATTGTTAAAGAACGACCTGATGATGATGATGGTGATGATGTTCATGTACAAATAGAGATGAAGAAAAAAAGGCAGAATAGAGACAAGGAGGTTAGCAAATTAAGCACCACGACAATGTCTCCGCGGACTCTGCATTTATAGTGAGTTTGTTCTTGGCACTGAATTGCACCGTATGCATCGCTCTGGAACACCTTTTGTTGTACATGACACACTTGGTGTCTTGCAACATTTTAAATGTTGCCTTACTGCAAATTAGTGCATAGCTTTACCTTTGCGCCAGGGACGCCTTTTAGCTCTGCCATAGTAGAGTACCGAGGACTCAAATCGTTAACCTCTTCTCCTAAACGCACAGTACACCATGGCTCATTTCGGTAACATGAAGGTAGAGTTAAGAAATAGGGGCACAGCTCCGCCTTTAAGTGTCGAATGCGACAGTGATATCCTGTCCCTCGTGCGCACGTCAACGAATTAGTGCATATTTTTTATTGTATGATGTTACCCGAGAAGCTCGAACTGTATATTGCTGGAATATAATTAATAAAATTCAGTAAAAATTTCGCATACGGCTGCGTTCTTTGTAATGGGTAACATGGTTTGATCTGCTAGCACTTATGCGCGTGAAATGTTTTCCAACTTGCTATGCACTTACGGGAATATGCACAGTAACGTATTTGGCTTTTGTAATGGGTGTCCGGCTCTAAACCGCGAAGTCATCATGATAATCACATTTTCTGACTCTCGATGGCACTCTACACTTGTACCACGCCATATTACTGCGATATTACTTGCTGTATTGTGAAGCCTGTATACAGAAGACCTGTGTTTGCAAAGCATGAAAGTTTTTTCTTATTCAATTGACCAATCATTTTATTTACCACTGCTTTAAGTAGAAGGCAGAGGAACAAAAAGCTTTTGTGAGCCAGACAAAGCTTCTTAGCAGGTCACAGCTCAGCAAGCAGTGACGGCATACAAAAACTGGCATACTTAAGTATAAGTACAAAGAGAGCATATATCATTCTTGCACATGATCACCGAAAGAACACAACACGTACACACAATTCAACGAGAAAAATTTACACGGTAATGAAAACACTACAGAAAAGAATTAAAGGGCCCTGAAATACTTTTTCTGGGTAACCACAAAATTAATTCACTGAAAAAGCGTGTTACCTCACAAATTGAACGCCGCAAAAATTTCAAGAATCCATCCAGTACGAGCGGAGTTACAAAGATTTGTCACACGCTGCAATCACATTCTCTCTTTTCTCGTCGCGACGAAAGCGCTGGAAGCATAGCAGGGAGGGATAGGAGGGGCAAACGAAAAACGTCACTCGCGCCTCGTGACCTTGAGCATTTTTTTTATTCGAATACGCGGCTTTTTCAGTGTGATCGCGTGCGCAGGTGTGGGCAACTGATGGCTTCTCGCGGCGACCTCTGTAACAACCAAGCGCGTCATGTTCAAAACAGCCAATGGCTGATAGATGACTTACTAGGGATATTTTCTGTGATATGTCGAAAGAGGAGAAAGCTATTTCTAGCTTATTTTGATAATTTTATAGTCAACTCAAGGCTGCCTGCTACGCTATATTATTTGGCTCGCGTGTTGTCAGGAGCTTCTACTACTGATCGGCAGCGTTTTGTGATCATGCTCAAATAGTGTTGCAGGGCCCCTTTAAGTTCAAAACTGACATCTTAAATATAAGCTCACGAAGAAAGCATAGACAGCAAGCCTAAAACAAGAAATATCAAAACCGTTTTGTGATAAGGTAATAAACACAGGGGGGCAAAGGTTATCTTAGCATCTGGGCCCCTTAGTTTGTGCGTGGTGTTCTTGTTTCGAACTATGTCATGAGCTAAGTTGGAATACAAGGAAGAGTATTCGGCTCACCTAACTGTGCTAAATATGCAAGCATTAGAATGTTGTAAGCTATAAGCATTGAAAACTCTTGTAATATCAGAAGCTTGGAAGAGCGGTGCAGAGTTGTGGATGATCTCTGGCTGAGTTATAAATGATGCGTAAAACTTTTTTTTATAAAACGGGGAGGTTCTAGCTGTGATTTTCACTGCACTCCAAAACAGAGAAAGTTATTTTCACTGTATTAAATGTGAAGCATTCCTTAGCGAACTTCGGTGACCTTCTATCTATCTATCTATCTATCTATCTATCTATCTATCTATCTATCTATCTATCTATCTATCTATCTATCTGTCTATCTATCTATCTATCTATCTATCTATCTATCTATCTGTCTATCTGTCTATCTATCTATCTATCTATCTATCTATCTATCTATCTATCTATCTACGTGTGGGTGCTCTCGTTGTCACCCCCTTAACTTAGCGTGAACCAAAATTAGCATGGGAGGGTAACACAGTTTGACGAATGTGCAGCGCTGGTCAAGACATCAATAATGTCACAATCCCGTCGCATACGTCGTCAAACACTTCCCATCAGACAGTGGCACATACCCACGGGTGGGTATGTGCCGCTGGTATGCAGGTATGTGCCACAGGCGATTGAAACTTGGTATCTACCCAGGAACGACGAGAAAACACACGGGCAATTCTAACGCGTGAGTGGTAAGAAATACCCGACATCGGTAGCGTCGACCCACCGAATGCAAAGAATAAATGTCAGGGTCCCAGCTGGAATCGAACCATCGAACCCAAGCAGTCCGCGTGACAGGGCAGCATCTTACCACAGAGCTACGCCACGTCTCGGAACTACTTTTCAACAGACGCTAATCTTCGTGAAACGTTAATAGTGGTTACAGTGCTGCCTACCCAATTCATAAACATTACATATGTACTCCTTTGATATAGCCGTCACGTCAGGTAACGTCACTTGTAGTTAGTTGTCATGCGCTGAAGTTGATTTATGTAGCAGTGTTTAGGGCCAGCATCCTCGCGAGCATCAGCGCTTCATATCAGCTTCTGGTGTTGCTAATACGCATGTTCCAGTTGGCATGGTTACGCAAGTGCAAACAGCTGGGTATATGAACATCTGCAACTCTTCCAGTTATGTCTGTGCGTGAAACATTTTTACAAATATTTAGGGTCATTTCATGACGTGTCGCCTAATAAAAAATTGCAACATGGTGCCCTTCTCTCCGCATGCTTTGCATAACGTCGATTCCCAAGTACGTGTGATCTGCCGAATTTTTTCAAGCAGACTTATGGCTGTGCAGTAGAACACCTTCTTGCACGCAAACGGCCTGGGTTCAGTCCTCACTCAGGGCCGGAAGCTTTTATCATTTATTATATCTGCATGTTTCTCAATTTTTCGGTCAACCAACGACACACACGCCTACACTGACACCGACCCCATAATTTCTGCGAAATGAGCTCATTAACGCTATCGCGTTAAAAGAAACTATGTCGCTTCTGTTGGTTGGACAACAAATGGGGTCTTCCGAGTGTGCTTCTAAAAATAAAAGAGCACTTGAAATCATACTCTATTGCGCATAATGAAGATGTCTTGAACAGGGCCACACTGAGGTGTATGAAAGCTTATTAAAAAAGGTGCATTGATTTATACTTCAATCACTGTTACAGCATAATATATGACTGAAAATGTGAAATACTTCTGCTTACACACATCTTAAGCTATGTGGTATTTTTTATTCCCAATACGGTGAGTTTTTGGTCATGCTATTCAAAAATGATAGGTCATACAGTGAAAATAATATTTTCCGTGGGACACTTCGTACGACAGGTGTCAAATAAAAGACACGGGTTTGAAAAACTAAACATAATCAAAATAATCTAAGCACTCATCACCAGCAGGATTACATAGAACTCCTGACTTGGACCTCAAGATTTTCGAAGTTGAAAAAAAACTGAATATCCTATTATGAAAGGCCATCAAAACTGCCACAGGAATCTTGGAACGTGATGAAGAAGGCTTCTTCATCACCAAGCAATCGAGAAACAGCACAGCATAGTGTATCGGTGGATACCAGATCATTGCAGTATATATGGCAATGACCACGCAGATGTGGCCGCTAGATCTGCACAGGACGGTACCCAATACACAGCCATCCTGTTCTCAAGAACCAACGCAGCTACAAGACTTCGTTCGCGTTCGCTTGCACGTGACGTCAAACTGGTACAGTGCACCTCAACAGACTTCACAAACGCGGGCCTGCACAACAACTTGCATCCCGGTCTGCAGCTTCGTCTTCCCTCAAGGATAGCTGAGGAGACTCTTCTATGCAGCCTGTGGCTTGGAGTGGGCTTCACAAACGCATACTCTTTTCTCATTGGAATGGCCACCTTTTCTACATGCACTTACTGCATATAGAAAAGCGTACCGCATGTACACGAAGAAACCATCGCGCACCTTCTGTGTGAGTGCACCCATTTCAACGTGCAAAGACAAGAACTCACTGCAGCTCTGGATAGAGAGGACCATTGGCCTTTGTCGGAACAAAGGATTCTGGGTCATTGGCCGGGCCCATCCTCAGACCAGAAAGCTTTAAAAGTTTTGCTTCGCTTTTTGCGGACAACTGGCTTCAGAGACAGCCTTTAGTGTCTTATACTCTTTGATGTTGCCTTTCCTCTGTCGCATTTTTTTGCATTTCTCTTTCTCTTCGCAACATTTCTTTTAACATCTTTTATTCCCCTCACCCCTTTACCCAGCACAGGGTAGCCAGCCGGTCTAAGAACTGGCTAACCTCCATGTTTTTCCGCTTAAACTTTCTTCCTCCTTCCTCCTCCTCGGAACGTGCTTACACACAGCGATTACTACGCTTATGTCTCCACAACACCTGAGAGGAGCTCGTACACAAGGTAAATCAACTAGAACGGCTTATACAAACAGAAACTGGGCGATCGACACTTCGAAGATTGGCACATAGACATATTCCATGTTTGTAAACAGAGGTAGTCTCTGTCAATGTATGCATATAGGTTCATTGCCGTCACGGTGCATAGGCCCCGCCGAGCTGTCCCAGCCGAAAGCGCGCTACCATCCTCGATGAATACGTGACAACTGGAGCAGCAAGGGCAAAAACTGCTTCCGAGCGCGGCACGTTGGGATGCTTCCCGCATGCTTAGGTACTTGCAGTGGCTGTAAGAGCGGCTCTGAAATGAACACATGAGCCTTGTTGATGTGTAGCCCTAGCTTTCAGAACCTCATCAATACATGTGGTATATTAAGGGTTGGAATATGGCTCACTTGTGGAATGTCAGCGCCGTTTCGGCAGTTTACGTCATACATGTGCATTTCAATTTGTTGACTAATGCGGGAACGACAGACACAATTCAGCAAGAAGATCTGGGACACGATATTTAAATGCGTGCTCCAAACATACATAGCCACGAATAGTTTCAGTAAATCCTCACATATGACAAATGTACCGAAGAAGTTATTCATGCAAACAACCAGGGGCGATCTCGGTGACACTGATCCTCAATACGCTTGCGGTAATGCTTCAACTACATGCTGGGGAAATGTGGTTACGTACTTGTCAGGTTCGCAGCTCAATTCTTACACTCAAGTCGAGGCCGCGAAATGCGTACAGACCGCAAATAAGCTCGGCCAATTTCCCTGATTTCTGTTTTTCTGGGAATTATCACAGACATGAAAAGCTCGTGTCTGAAAAGCTCGTGAAGTGCACCGCAGCCAGAACAGCTTTGCCCGATACACGGTGTGTCTGATGTGGGACTGACGCTGCATATAAACAGGAAAATGATTTTCCAAGTAATTTTTTAATTTGCTGCGGCTTTTATTAACCAAGCCCACACATGATTCATGACCGAGTAATACCTTTAGATCACGCAAGTAGAACGAAATTGCTTTGACGCGTCTGAGATCTCTGCAGTTGCATCAACAATAGGAAGGACGAAAAATAATTTGCATTTTTTCGCATATGACAATGCTATCCACAACGTTGACGCACCGCTTTAAGATGAATATACTCGCTGTGCCTCCATACAAGGCTTATCTTAACAGTGTGGTGCGCACATGCAATGACAAATGCTTGACTGAGCTAATCGTCTTTGCTGGGTAAGCTCCAAAACATTACCAATGAACTGGCGTCGAAGACAAGTTCTCGCGCGGTAAATTTTTTTGCGAGGTGTAAACGAAAATTGAACAAGAAAAAAAACAGACCTGGCACATCTTTCTTGTGCCTTCCTGCGCATATCACCATAAGGTCTCGTCGGTACATATTTGTTTCTTCTTTTCACGGCAACAAACAGCGCACGCACCAATGAAAGCACAGCAGCAACCGCGGTAGACGCAGCGAATTTTGCCTACCATGCGAAACCATACGCCCGATGATAGCGCCACCACATTTTCGTGACTTGTGCATGGTGGAGTTTGTATATTCAGAAACCACGCAAGAATTTGTCGAGAAAATGACTATTGCAGCAACAACTAGACAGTACATTTCAGTAGTTTGCATTCCATGAAAAATGCATCCTACTGACCATCTCGAAAGAAAGAATCAAGAACAAAGAAGCTTCAACAAGACTACGGTCGCAATGGGGACACAAGATGCACTGATGCAGCAAAATATTCAGGAATTTCAGCCCACGCTCTCAGCGTAGTCCACAGAGAAGATGCAGATAGAACGGCAGCTAGTATTGTAACTGCAGAAGTTGACACAGCAGAAGAAACAACGATAGTCCTAGCAGTCCCAGCTTGTTCTGACACAGCAATGAAACTAACCGATTCCCAAGCAACTTGTTGAAACTTTCAGAAAGGAAGACTTTCAAAGGAAGCCTTGGATATTCTCACCACTTCAGCAAAGAATATATATCTGAAACGTGCATCATAAGGACTCTCGGTCACAAGTCCCTGATGGGAAATGAGGCAGCCGACACTTTCGCCCGAGCTCATGTTCACCGGGCCCTCCACAGGACGCACTAAGAAGGAAAGAAGATGTACCTAAAATGTACAATGACATACTGCAGCACTAAAGACTAAGTAGAGGAAGGTATCCGTTAGCTCAAATTATCCTGACAATGAAACAGGCAGTAACGCTCAGAAGGCTGCAAACTAAGACCTATGGTCATGGTAGACTACTTCACCGCATCTCACCAACTGAGTACTCGTACACCCGCAATAACTGTGATGTCCGCAATAACAGTGATGCAATAAAGGAGATGCAGACAAAGCCCTGAAACCACTACACTAATTGAAGAGCAGCGCTATGCCAAGTTATCGTAACCGCGCCTGAAATATTGGCGAAACCTGGTTCATCGGGCGCGGGAGATGGCGAAGGTCTGCGGCTACCTGGAATAAAAAAGCCCCCCACCCCCACCCCTTGAGCGCATTGTGCGCTTGCTTAATTAAAAGTTTATTTTTACTCTTTCTGTCCATAATAACTATTCGGCTATTACGTCCCATAACCAAGACATCATTATGAGGGACATAGTAGTGCAAAGCTCAGATAATTTGGACCACGTGGGGCTCCTTACTGTGCACGTAAAACTAAGCTCATAGACCGCAAGCATATTCGAATTCACTGATAAACCCACAGCTTTACCACAAAGGCGAAGAAGTGAACGCGATAGCAACAAATCGGAAGGTCACGCGCAGAATGGCAAGCAGATCTAAGCGTGCCCCGCATTTCTCACACACAAATCACGCACGAAACGTACTCACAGGTAAAGATGAACGCGAATAAGCGTTTTAGTTGTTACTTCGCTGTGTCTGAAAAACGCGCTCTTTTCGCAAATGGAGATGGTGCAGCGAGTGCAGTGACCATTGTGTGCCCAGTAACTACAACAAGATCGTTCCGATGAAACCCCAAGGCCAACCAAAACGGACGGTCTTCCCCACCGCGAGATAAAGGTGCGTGAGTGAGCGTCTACCCCATCCTATCCGTGGAACAAGTTACGTGTGGGAGATGAGAGTGCGTGCCGCCACGTCTCCTGGCAATGTGGCAACGCGCGCTCATTGCGCCAGATTGCTGGTAATTCTGAAAACACGACAGTCCCCCTCCCCCCGAGATGCCCGTCAACAGCGATAAGTGGTAGATAATAATATCTTGTCGTTTGAATGTTGAAGGACGCGTGCCTCTCGGTGGCTCAGTGGTTGACGCCTCGCACTCTCGTTTCAGAGGTCTGAAGTTTGATTCCGTGCACCAGAGTATTTTTTTGGAATATTTTTTTATTTTTATTTCTAGTATATATATATATATATATATATATATATATATATATATGGTGAGTGACGCTGACGCCCACTTCGACGTCATCGCTGGCGAAAAAATTGAGCCGTTCCATACAATTGCTATCGCAATAAAATGCAGCTGCTGTGGCAGCGTATTTACCCCATGACCTTCAGGCTTCAGGCTTCAGGCAGTCGAGCTCTATAACATCTATGTCATCGTGGCAGTGTTTCTTTCTGTCCATCAGATTGGTGTAAGTTGTTGCAAATAGCGATAGCTAACGTAGAGGTAACAATATGCCGGGTTCGCAGTGCAAACGCTGCCGGTGAACTTACATTGCTTTGACATGTTATTGAAATGTTTATGCACAGTTGGCTTTGAATTCTTTGGGACACTACCAAAGATCGCGTGTTTTCAGTCAGGATATACACCTGCGCATGCTAGTGCTGTTCGGAATTATTGATTGATTTGTGGAGTTTAACGTCCCAAAACCACTATTTGATCATGAGAGACGCCGTAGTGGAGGGCTCCGGAAATTTTGACCACCTGAGGTTCTTTAACGTGCACCCATGTTCAGAAACATTAACCATAACGAAAGTCAGTATGATCGAAGAAGTCAGTCAGAGAATGCTCTGAAGGCACAGACCATGCTGGCGATGCTCAGCGTAATACACACTACATCACTTCTTATTGTGGGTTCCGAAGGTTTGCAGAAGCTGGGCCAGCTATCCAAACATGTAATACATGTAATAACGAATACTTCGTCTAGGATCTTCGTATTCTACTGCCCTCCGGAAATGTAAATCTCATAGCGCGAGCATATCTTGCCCTGTCATTCTCTACGAAACATATTTTTTCATTCTACTGAAAAAAAATAAGTAAAAAATGAGCCGGCTTCTTCGGAAACAGATTCTTTTTTAAAATAAAAAAAAAGAATCTCTCTGATGGCTGGCCGGACGAATTCATATTCTGCTGCCTCTATATTTTTATTTCGAGCGCATCCTCCGGTTTTTTTTTTTTGATGGTAGGCTAAGAATATGAATGTGGCACCAGAAATTCTGTAAGAGAGAGAGAGGGCGAGAAAGCGGTTTTCGTGGAACAATCGGAAGAAGTGTTTCATTACGGTGCGCCAGAGATAGACATTTGTCACTGCCCCACATCCACTCTACTTCTCTCGCGAGCACAAAAGCTGCTGCTTGTCGCGTATGCATGCATGAGCGTGCTGCGTATGCAAACATCGAAAGGCTGGATAAACGGATGCGGGTACCACCTGACGGTGAAACAAGGACACCTTCCGAGACATCCTTCGCCGATTACGCTGGAAGTACGAGACAGGAAAAGAAAGGTTCTACTTACGCTACAGACAAATTGAAACAGGATTGACGTCTGGCCACGAGTCGTATGCGGGTCTGTGAGTATACTGGTGTGTAGGGAAGGGTAACACGAAGTGAGATATTTTCATAGAGTCGGTGTTTAAAGTCACCTGTTCAATGAAGCCTACTCTGGGAGCTTTAAGTAGTTAGTATATAGCAAAATAAAAGATGACATCAGAGCGGACATGTTAGAAAGCTTGTTTCGAATATCTTTAGAATCTAATGAACTGTATATACGAGTTCCACCATGAATACAACAAAAAATACACTTTAGTGTTGCAAACGTTGGAGGTGCTCTAAGATACGTGATCTAAGCCTGGATTCACGCATATTGAGCTTGTAAATGCACGGTAAGACCACAACCTCGATCAGAATGCTATACGACATATGACAGAACCAACAGTGGCAGATCAATGCCCATGTCTCTGCGTTCTAACGATGTCTCGTTGTAACTTTAGTGTAAGTGTTAAATTGTATAACTGGAAGGAAAACAGAACGCCTAATATAACAGTGTCTTCGAGTTTTTCGTGACGTTGCAGTGTTATTTCTATAATTTCTATACTTGTGAAACGCTCGCATTGCCAATGTCATGTTGAGTGATCATAAAGTTTTCTTTCTTCCTTTATGCCAGTTTGGGTAGCTATAACATTACTACAATTACCATACCATCACTAATTAGCTACTGATATGATGGACTGAATATAAAATTATAACCATGACATGGACAGAACACCGAAAACTTCGTATCTTACTTTTAGAATAGTTATGTTCCCGTAGACTTCATACATCGTAGAATAAAAAAAAAGCTAAAGTAGCTAAAAGCTAACTCTAAACTGAGCAACTCGAGGTATGGCAAAAGGTATTTCTAAGAAGATGCTGACGCTCAGTAACGAGTAGTTTCTCACGACTCTACACACAAATTCTGGCAACTACATGCTGAAATTACTGATAACGCCAGACTGAACTTCACGCAATCCCATCACATTAGTACTCAAGTTCACAAGCCTGTATACAATTGTGTTCGTTTTGGCTCATGAAGTAGACTAATTTTCGATTCAGATAAAATTATTAGTATTACCTCAAAGACCATTTGAACGCGTTACCATAGCTAAGGGGTGGTTACATGATGAACAATAGCGAATTCCAAAACGTGATTTTCATAATGGTTATTATAAAGTGTTAGTTTAGCATTGCATGCTACAATTTTAGTTTCAAAATATTCATCGATAATCGCTCGCATTCACCGACATGCGCGCTAAGATACAGGCATTCATTAGCGCTCAGAATCACAACAATGTACGCAACGCCATGCGTTCTGAAGTTCACACTGTACTATCATATTCAACCCTTACATTTTCACTGTTTGAGTGAATGCGCTGACGTATGGACAATGTGCAGGCATGTCGGCTTCAGTGTTCGCTAAATTTGTAAATTTTTGCGTCTCCCAGATCACTGCAATGCATTGGATGTATACACGTCTGTTTTTATGCCTGCAACCAAGGTTCCCTTTTCGCCCATAAAACAGCTTTTTTAGTTCGCTCATTGAATGTCACTGAGAGAAAGCAGGCATATAATGGCCTTCTTCGATAGTGACACAACGGAACGCATATTCTCGTGCAAATGCAAAAAAAAAAAATCACTCTAAGCTGAGGGAAATGTCGTGACTTCGGCATATAAAGATTGGAAATGCTGTTCTAGCTCCTCCGTTTACCGCATACGTCCCTTGTGTGATACGAGCGTCGGAGGGCTTTCGACGTGCATCATTGAGGGGCCCGTACTGCGTCCGCAGAAGAGACATCGGATGACCTTGACATGCGCGCCGCTACACCGCAAGAGGCCACTCCGTCACTCGCCATGAATGAAGAGAGAGGCCTGAGTGAAACACAGAATCGACAAGTACTCGACCTTGGCCCACTTCATGAAACAGAGAGCGTTATCTGTCTTCATTATTCTTTTAGCGACTACTAAACAGCACAACATGCGCCGCGAATAAATTGTGGTTCTCTTCCTGGAGATCCCTTCATATCCGTTAAAACGGCGAAGATTGAACGCAAACAACGTCGCTTCAGCTCCCATAGTGTAACTACCATATTCATAAATGCGTAAACATGACGGTTATTCGGGCCGAGGCATAATTTTTTTTTGTCGCAGAAGGTATACATCAATATTATTCATGTCTGTGAGCACTCCTCTCCATCGCTTTAGGAAACTGCCTCAAAGAGTTTCACAGAGAGCAAAGCCCAAAGCTATAAGCATGAGACTAAACACCAACAACCAAACATATATTTAGCCAAAAGCCTCATGTGCCTTATAGTTAAAATGGAGAATTGTCCACTGGCAACGGTGCCGTGAAGATAAGTGACACGATAGCTCAGTATGTGATGATGTAGCAGATAGCCAAAATTTGTGATGTCACGTGATGCTGTCTTCACATTACCTTAGGTAGAACCACTTTAGGTGAGGAAAGCTTTGAGAATGGTATGGGGGAAGATGAACGCATCGATTGAGAAGAAAAAGAAGAAGATTGTTTTAACCTTTGGGTCGTCTTAGGCGATGTATCTCATTCAGAGGTGCGTACGCTGTCCCATCTAACGATGGTTATGAGTTAGTCTGTTTAGGTTAAATAAAATTTATAAGCAATTATCTGTTTAGTTACTAAAAAATAGCATTTGTAACAATAAAGGTTACCTGGCCTAGCACTCTTTAGGTCTAGTAACCCCGCGGGCAACACAAGTGCCTTCTATTTGTTTTATTTCCCTTAGGGTTTGGTAACGTTAGCTTCTTTGCACGACTTCTAAACAGGTGAAAGGAGCACACACATAGAAAATAATAGTTGATTTGGCAGACAGCCCGTTTCTTCGTAGGTAAAGAGATGACTGATCCCACACGTAGATATCCTAAATATTTTAAAGGTCTCGTTTCAGCACGATTCATGCCAATTTTCACTTTATACTGTATTTTGTTTTAGGGACACGGCTGAAACAGCACACATTACAGTGAGTATTAAGCTTGTGCTATTGGTGAGAACCTTTGAATGAAGCAAAAACATCACGTGTAACGTTATGAGCACATCTTTCCGATATATCTTCCCGTCGGAACATGTGGCAAGGGGATGGTCTCAAGGCGATTCGTTATGATCCCATTGCCTATTTCTGAACCCACGCCCACCTAAACGTAACTGCCGAGTAGTCATGCCGGTCCGTCAGCGAGCACCTGCCGCTGTCACTCCTGGCGGGTGTTGTCTCTCTCTCTCGCGTGTTGTATACACGTGCAGGCAGCTGCTTGGAACGACTACTGAAATATTTGCCGCGAGGTGGCGTGAACTCTGCGTGGGATGCTCCTTGCAGCTCCGTAGGCCGATCACGTGCGTCCTGATTTGGCGACGGCGCAGCGAGTGCGAGGAGCCCGACAATCACGCCGAGCAGGAAAGCGCAGCCATGAATACCGCATGTGCAGGAAATCAAGACGGGCGCTGTGGGACACTATCCATCTCTACGCTTCGCGCTACCGGCGCGGTCTTGTCAGGTACAGCGCTCGCTCAGGTCTGGAACCACTTATAAGCAGGCATAAGATTGACACAGGTATATCGAAAGGCTACGCACCATTTCCCGAGTGGCACGAAAAATACACCGAGCATATATAAACCAGCCAACGAAAGATAAGCTCCATCCACGAACTTTGCAGCCCCCGTGAAAAAATCTGGTGCCACCCTTAATCTCAATCTTTGTTTATTTTAAAAAATGCAATATGCAGCAGGTAAATATCCAGAAGCATGTCCCAAGGTTGTAAACAAACCGCACACGGGACCTCTCATGTTTTAATGAAAAAAACTAAAATGCGGCGCATGGGTAACAAGGAATAACACGAGCGTGTTTTTTTTTTTTCGGGTTACCAGTAACACTTAACCGCAGCTAGTTTACCCTGCTCGAGAAAAGCACGCGTTGGTGTTCATCCCCGCATGTACTAATATTGGTGTGACTCAAGTGTGAGTTTGTGGTTTTACGCGAAAGGTTTTTTCATCCATGTAAACGAAAACACGCCAAGGACTAACACATAGTGTGCACATGGTATACATACAGTAAATGAACGAACAATACTCAAACAGGCGTGCCAAACGGGATGTACCCTAAGCAATGCATCAGTGTGCATGTGGAACGTATATAAAGTTACAAATATGTGAACTGCATACTTTGATGTTATCTTGCTTTATTTGATGTTGCTTCGTGCGGTGGTACTCGCCATGTAGATAGGGTTGTTATGCAGCGTTCCCTTCGCTGTCCGAAAGCTGGGAGGTATTTGAGGCACCAGTTTGATATGAGCACTGTACATCACCAATTATCCAAGATATTGGTGTTAAAGTGCACTGACACCATGACCTAAAAACTAGTTTACACTAACGCGCTTATGCGTTGGCTAACTCAGACTAACTTAGACTCAGTTCGAGCCGTGAGTTTGAGTGCGAGTGAATTTAGCTGAGGGTTTTTAGATTAAGTTTGGGTCCTAGTGACCCTAAGCACATTTTTTTTTCTTAAAAGGTCTGAGTAGGCTGCACTGTTTTTGCCATTCTATGCCTACTACGGTGTACTTTACAAACATGACGTGGCTTTGAACGTAAAACTGAGGAAATGGTTGATATATTCCTGTCGCATTATTTCAAATACTTGAAGTGCTGCCATCTGAGCTCAGTGCTCTTGTCATCTTCTTTGCACCTGGAGGGGCACAACGCCCTACTTACCTACACAAAAAAAAGCCTTTACATGCCCGTTATTGTATACATGTAAGCCTTCCGCGATCGTTGCTGACTCGGCGACATTGACACCCACTTTTAGGGGCGAAGCTCCTTATGGCGTGGCTTGTGCGTCCCTCGTAGTACGTAACCACCAGAGGTACACACCCGAAATAGCGGTCCCTACGATTATGACCTCCAAGGTGGTTCCGGTGAGAGATTTCTTGTGTGCGTTGTTGAACAATAAAAGATAGTGCTCAATGCACATGTTAATGGCTGCTAAGGGGAAATGAAAGACCGGAGCATTCGGCCTTTAGGTAACGCGCACGCTGCGATCCCCATTAGCAGCTATTGGCATGTACATTGAGCACGATCTGACAAGAAAGGGTTGCTACGTTATACTCGCTGGGTGTAACCTCCTTGGTTTTAGAAAGGTTTAGCGAGCGTTGGGCCGCATAGCCATGAATACAGTGAACTAGTATATACCATGAACTCGAGGTGGTTAAAGGTGGGAAGTAAACCTGAAGCGCAAGCCATAAGAAAGTGTGCATGTGCTACCTCCCATTGAGTCCTTGAAATGTCCGCTAGATGGCGGTGCTTCTATATGGAGAATATATGATGAAAAGATGCGAGATGGTGGTACTTGGAGTGCTGAATAGATGAACGAACGGAAACACAGATGGATGCATGGATGGACGCATGAACGGACGCAGGCGCGGATGCATGGACGAAAGCAGGAACGAACGCACGAACAGGCGCATGCACGGACGGGTGGATGGACGCATGGACGGTTACACAGACGTACGCAGGAACGGACGGAAGCAAGAACGAATGGACGGACGAATGCTTCGCCCCACTCCCCATCATTCATTCCCTGGATATGCTCCCAATTTTTTTTCATTACTTCAGTGAGCCGTCAATTATCGAGTCACGAAACTGGCTAAAAAGTACGTCACTATTTTACGTTTACGTAAGCTGCCTTAGCTCAGACTCTGTTGCAACACCTTCACGGGGAACGTTTTTGTCTCTGTTCTTAAAGCAACTATGCTACTGTGTCTAGGTTATTGACCCCGCGCCGAACGGCGCAACAGGATGCTGAATGAGCATGTCGAAAATGAAGATGACGGGTTTTTTTTTTTTTGCAAGGACACCTTTTCACCTGAAAAAGCTTGGAAAAAAATTAGAAGGGGCATAGACAAAAAATAGATATTGAGCAAGCGGTTATTACAAAACGTGTGATGTTCCACCGCTGCAGCAGAAACTCGGGAGCAATCGTAACTCAAACTGTCCAAAAAATTTTAGGCGCTTGGTTGAATTTGCTTTAGAGCAACTGTCAAATGTGCCGGGCAAGGGGACATCTGGGAGATGACATTAAATTTTTGAAGTCTGAAAGCAACCTTTGCGAAGATTTTTCAATTTAGGGTAGACAGAACGTTAAAAACTTAACCTCAAATAAATGTAGAGACAAACGACAGCAATATCTGTTGCATGAGCTGAATCAGTTAAAGGAGCTTGATTTCGAAAGCTGTAAAAAATATAATTCAGATCGATGTTACGCTCATTTTAACAGAATACAGCGAGGGTTAGATACAGAAAGCCCTGCAAACATAATAGCTATATGTACTTTTAGGTCTCTCCATCCACAGCAATCAGCGCTGTTTGACTTATAATGTACTTCTTGAATTGTTTTAGTCGTCAAAGAAAAAATAAAGCTGAAATAGAAAACAGCAGCAACACGCAACCAATCACTGCATCGCTTAGAGGCAGAGTAGGTGTGCAGTAAAGAGCAGACAGTAGTGTCTGTTCCTTCTATTAGTTGTAAATATTTTCCTTAACACTCGAAAAAGAAAAGATGCTCAAGTTAGTAAAAGGTTGTCATAAAGATTGCGTTCTAACAACTCTGTATCACTGGAAGTGGTGGCTGTCGCGCGAAGTACGCAGAGACAGTCACGTATGGTGAAAGGATGTCGGGCTGTTCCTGACGGCGCAGAACTCCAAGATTCAGATTCAGGCTCAGTTTATTGAGCATTTTCAAGAAAAATTTCAGCAGATGAAAGAAAAAGCGTAGAGATGAAAAGTCAATGAAAATGTAAAAGTGGTACATTCCAAAAATGGGTTGACCAAATTGTGCAAATAACTTTTTACTGCACATTATATACAACGTCCTGAAAATGGTAGCGCAATAAGTGAGCGCATTCCGTATTGTGGCGATTGAGGGTTCCAGTATTCAGAAACTGACAGTTCACTGCAGCGTGCACGATTGGAAACGAACGTGTGGCACCAGTCTCTTCCAGCGTTAAATATTAAATATACCCTCTGAATAAATAGACCTGTCTATCAAATAATTAATACACCATATGGTTCTTTCTGCTGAAATCTCTCAGTCCCCGTCCCGATTCCTATACAGAGTACCATCACTGCAAAATATAGATGTGGGCAAAAATTTCTGTTTTCCTAATAAAAGGTCTCTCTCTCTCTCTGTTTTCTGGTTTCATATTACTGAACAAAAAGCCAGGCCGTCAAGAAAAAGTGACGCACAACCGCAGGAAGGCCCAAAACTCGTGACTCACGCAAATAACTGCTCAGACGACATGCCAGCAGTCTTTTTTTGCCTTCGTCTCGAAAACCCTTCACACAAAGCTTATTGTCATTTCTAAATGCGAATACATTTTTTAGTTGTTCTGTGTCGGGCATCCGGCGTTGTCCGCATCGTCCGCAGTGGTTTCCGCGCTCCAGCAGGTGTTATCTCTCTGCTCTTACTCCCTCTCCCATAGCAAAAGCTGCGGGCGCTGGTGCTTATCCTTGCCCCTGGCAACCGGAGCACATGGTGCGGGAGAGTGTAGGGGAGGGCATAGACTTTCATAATATACACTAGAGGGAACTCTGCCGCTAGTGTTTATGGGAGCTGCAATGCACGGCGCTTCAGTGAGCATGGAAACGATGGGTAATACACGCATTTGTCTATTCTTCGTACATCTGGCCTGCTTTGGCTCCGTGTGTGTTCGTGTGGCTTGGAGCTGTTTTTTCACAAAACAAAAATCAGCAAATGTTCAGCGGTTACGCTTCACCACCTTGTTCTTTTAGACTTACCTTTCCAAATCGGGTCATGAAGTTCAAAAAGGTTGAATCTTTCTTTGAAAACAAAACCGAAACACAGCAATAAACGAAGCCGCAAGTATGATTCTCCGCCTGCAAGTACGAAGGCTAGGCAAATGTGTGTAGCTACCCATCATTCCCACGGTCGCTGAACGATTGCAGTGACAGAGTCCCCTCTAGTTAACTTTAGGAAACTCTATGCGGGAGGGTAGGTGCAGTGCTTCGTCGCTCCTTCTCTCGCGGTTCACTCTTTCTCCGCCCTGCTCCCTTCTTTTCCGTCCGCTCGCGCCTCACTCTCGACCTTTTGCTGGCTGGGCGCCGCTCAAAAACAACTTCAAGGGCTTTCCTTTGCTTTGTAAGGGTGCCTCCTCACCGCGAGGGAGCACCCACGTGCCATGAGGGGGCTCGGCCCCCACGCTATACAGTGGCAATAAATGTTTCTACCACCACCACCGCTCAAAAACATTCGGAAATGTGTACTCGAGACGCCACTGTGAAACGCCAACGCCGAGCCGCGAACTTTGTTTGTTTTGTTCCATAGAGTTTCATACAATAATACCTAGAGGGGAATCGGGCGCTAATGTCTACGTGGGCTCCTTCAGCGGCACTTGTATCCCCATGGGAATTATGGTAAGTACGGGCTTCCGATCTGTTTCTAATGAATCACGTTCTTGAGATTCGCGACGCTTGTTGGCTGAGTGTAAAACAAAATTATATGAAGTTATGTCTAATTGAAACTTGCTTCATTTTTTGTACACATACTTTATTGCAAAAGGTTTTTGCGACTAGGTGGCAGAAGTGAAACCTGGACAAATTTAACCACCACCGTATGCATTGCTCTGCCATTACGTTCCAGATTTGGCATCAAGATATAAATGAATTATTCTTTGCAAAATTTCAAAACAAACATTCTTGTTTTGCCCTCGAAAGTACGCAATATCTATTTATGAAAATAGCAGCACGCTATTAAGTGAGAAACAATGCTTCATCTGCTGCAATGCCAGGTGCGTCTGTTCAAATGGTCCACCCGAACGCACCTCTCTTTTTGTTGTGAAGTAGAGTCAGATGGGCGGGGCGGTACGTCTACGTCACTTTGCCGTCATTTGGCAGTTGATGTCAATGAGTTATGGCAACATGCACTAAAAACAAACGTGAACTCGGTGTAATATCCTGCCCTGGCATGGGACGCTGCATAAGTGGACGACGCTTCGCTTAAACTGTCAAACACGGCTTATATAGCTCCAGCGTTGCAGTAAATTCAGAGACCTAGCCGTTTTCAGCTTCTTTGAACAGCAAAGGCGCTGATTCAGGCTTTTTCACGGCACGCAACTACTCACTCTACGCGAAAAACGAAACTGAAACGCTAAAAAAATATCCGTAGACAGTTCACTGGCTAACGCGATCCAATCCGAAGCCTGTACTTCTCATAATTCTCATGAGGGTACATGATCGCAGGGCCAGATTCCTCTCTAGATAATATTGTATAAAACTGTATAGTTTTGTTCACTTCATAATATTTTTAACCGTGCATGCTAGCAACTAGAGCTGGAAACACATACCGCGTTTCTCGCGACAGAAAAACGCCACGTGCGGTGAACGGCGCTATGACTGCACCAAAAGGAGACGCTTGCTGCAATGTGTAAGAAAAAAAAAGAAAAAAATTATCAGATCCCACGTACAGTGGGAATCTAAGATAAGAAAAGCACGAATACTAAAGGTGGATATGCCACTTTAAAATCAGCACAACGTTACAAGGTGGAGGTAAATGATGCCGTACATGACTTCCGTGCCATGATTATCATGCTTGAATTTGCCGTTTACCTTCGTAATCTGTTAACGTCATGAGATATCAAATTTAGTATATGTGCAACTAGCCAAACGGCCACGAGCATGCTCTTAGCGTGGTATGTTGTCATGTTCTTACATGACACACATGTCCGGATTATCATGTTTGCACCAGTCGTACATTTCGTCATTCATTGACGTCGGGTAACACCAAATTTGGTATACATGGAGCTAGCAAAACGGCCGCGAGTGCATCATGAAGAGCCCAATATACTCCATTCTTGCATTGACGCGCACGGACGCTGGGCACAATGACGGTACGTTAGCAAAACGCGAGCACTCGATAGTCGGACGCCAGGCGCGACCGGCGCGACCAGCGTCCATCGGCGCGGCCCGACGGCAACCGGCGTGAAATTCGCGCCGATGCGTTACCAAGACAACACTGCGTCTTCCTATTTTAGTGACGGAGGGATGCCAGACGCGCTGAAACGCGCATGCGTCAAAGCAACGCAGCGCGGCGCACGCCTGCGAGTATATGGCAGAACTGGCGTCTGGCGTCGCCACGCCGGCGTGACGCGACGAAATGAACGCCGGCGAGCACGCGCACCGCGTCACGTCGAAATGTATTGCACCTTGACTGTGGCATGTAGTCTAGTTCTAAAATGACACGCATTTCTTGATTATCATGTTTACTCCAGTCACATACCTTCGTCATCCGTAATACCAAATTTGGCATATGTGAAGCTAGCGAAACGGCAGCGAGCGCATCATGAGTGTGGCATGTAGTCATGTTGTTACATGACACGCATGTTGCAAATATTATGTTTGGAGGTGTCATTTACCTTCGTCATCCATTCGCGTCCCGTAATACCACATTTGATATACGTGACACTAGCGAAACGACCGCTTGCGCATCATGAGCGTGGCATGTGGTCATGTTGCTACATGACACGCATGTCATGATTTTCATGTTAGGGTCTGTCGCTTGTGTTTGCCATAAGATCATGTCCTACTATACCAGTTTTACAACATGTCATGTGAACGAAACCACCGCAAAAGCTGGAGGACCATAAAATGTAGATCATGACATTCATGTCATGATTTTCATGTCATGACTAGTCATATACGTTCTTCATACAGTGATGTTATACCAAACCAAGTTTGGTATTTATACCATCATCCAAACGGCCAGGAGAGCTAAAAGAGATAGGCAGCTAGATAGATATAGATAGATAGATAGATAGATAGATAGATAGATAGATAGATAGATAGATAGATAGATAGATAGATAGATAGATAGATAGATAGATGGATAGATAGATACGCTCAAATTCGCCGAAGTTCGCCAAGAAATGCTTCGCATTTTAAAAGTCGTATGCGGCTAGATAGATAGATAAATGCTCTCAAAGTCGCCGAAGTTCGCTTAAAAATGCTTCGCATTTAAAACAAAATGACATCATATCCACGAAGTAAATGATGACGAGTGGGGTGAAGATTCGGAGGGTTTTATCGGTAAACCATGAATTGTCCGTCCGCTGGCCGCGACCGTCCGTCTGTCTGTATATTCATCATATACAAGTACCGCCATCCAGCGGATATTCCAACTACGCACGATAAGCTGTTAACGATTTAGAGTACTTGGTACTCTACTACAAGAGAGCGAAAATCCATCCCATAGGCCTCACATGACTGGCTTCAGCTTTGTGTTTAGAAGCTTGTTTCACGAATTAGAGAACATAGTACTATGCTATGGGGGAGCATAATGCCGTCCCCACGATGATTCAAATTTAGAACTGTGTGTTTAGAAAAAGTGGTTCATGATTTAGAGATCTAGGTCCTCTACTATGGGAGAGCTTAACACCGTCCCGCGGCAATATGGGCACTTTAAACGGCCCTTAAATTTTGAAATGTGTTTAGAAAGGTGGTTAACGATTTTGACCTCATAGTTGGACTAAAACTTCACTTCTAAGGACCATTCCAAGGTCCATTCCCAGGAGAAACATCACACACGGTTAATGCAACAGCTACGTAGCGCGCAATTTTGAAAACCCTTTCAAATGGACCCTCAAGCTACCACGCCTTTGGGCCGCTAAACAGAATAATTATGCAAAGCTATTTTTGCGTAGGTGAATTAGAATGGTGGTACACTCCAGACATCTAAGCTCAAAGTATGTTTCTTTTATTTAAAAAATGGACCGAGGCTTTTCACCTTTGTGTAATTAGACAAGTGTCTATATGCAATGATGCATACGTGCACTATACCGACAAAACAGGCATCCCAACATCGCGCCCTCACAAGCATACGCGGTAACGTCAAAAGGCGCTCGCGAAAGGGCGGTCTTCTGATGATGATGATGATGAACAAACTTTATTTAATTAGCAGAAAGGTCCTCCTCCCCTTTCAGGTGCGAAAGGAGAAGGGAGGACCAAACCTAGACGACGGCCATGAACCCATGGGCCCTGGCGGCGACTTCGGCCTGCCGTATTAAGCGGGCTTGTAATTGAGAGTCAGAGCTGAGGAGCACGGCATCCCATCCACTCCCGTCTGGACATTCACCTCTCATAGGGGCCCGCGGGCATGTCCATAAAATGTGGCTCAAGTCCGCCCTGTTGTGGCAAAATTTACACTTGTCCAAATAAAGTTGCGGCGCGCAGCAGTTCATTGTTAGCGGACTAGGAAACGTGTGGGTCTGGAGTAGGCGCCACGCCCCCGCCTGTCCTTTTTTCGATGACGAGTGTGCGGGAGGATAAATTTTCCTGCTTAGCCTGTAATACTGCGTAATATCTCTGTAAGTGGTCATCCGCTCAAATCTCTCATCGCCCTGCCCGTTCGACCAGGGCACTCCAGAGGCCTGGTCTGTAAGTCCTCGAGCAGTCTGGTGTGCAGCCTCATTGCCGGGCGAGAAGGAGTGAGCGGGTGCCCAGACTATTTCTATTGTTCGTTGGCCTTTGCATCCAGCCAATATTCTTAAAGCTATTTTGGATATTCGCCCTCGTGCAAAGTTTCTCACAGCCGTCCGCGAGTCGCTAACAATGAGTGAAGTCGAGGTGGATGTTATGGTCATTGCAATAGCTGCTTCCTCCGCCTCTTCGGCAAAGCTTGTTCTCACCGAGCCGCTGACTTTATGATTTCCTTTGTAGTCCACTACTGCTATAGTCATGTTGTCATTTCCTTTGTATTTGGCCGCGTCTACGTATGTTGTTTTCGGTAAATCTTTTACGTTGTTATGTATATTTTTCGCTCTTTCAGCTCTCCTTGCTTTGTTCCTCTAGTATGGCTCTGCCTGTTTTACTTTGCCTTATTCTTTCATATTGTGCAATTCTTTGAGCTTCTATAAGCTCTCCTGATGTGTTGTGATGCCCTAATTGAAGTAATTTATTATTATAGGTAGTTATTGGAAGTCCGATCGCCTGTTTAAAAACTCGTTTAATAATTCTGTCAATCTTTTCTCTCTTGGCCACTTGCAGTCTAATCACATCTACAATACGACTGATGACAAAAGCCTGTACCAGTCTTATCATAATATTTTCCTCTATACCATAGTGCCGGTTTGCAATTCGTTTGACGAGACGCAAAATTTGCTGCGCACTGGTCAGGTAATCTAATCGCCCTGACATCTTGCAGTCTTCCAAAAAAAAAGGCAGCAAATCCACGGAATGAATGATGGAGAGTGGGGCAAAGCATCCGTCCATCCATTCGTTCTTGCTTCCGTCCGTCCATGCGTCCGTCTGTGTGACCGTCTGTGCGTCCATTCGCCCGTCCGTGCGTGCGCCTGTTCGTGCGTCCGCACGTCCATGTGTGCGTCCGTCCCTGCGTTTGTCCATGCATCCGCCCCTGCGTCCGTCCATGCACTGTGACTGTCTGTGTGTCCGTTCGTCCATCTATTCAACACTCCAAGTACCACCACCTCGCACATTTTCGTCACATATTTCGAATATGCACCGCCATCCAGCGGACATTCCAAGGACTAAATGAGAGGTGGCACACGCACACTTTCTTACGGCTTGCGCTTCGTGTCTACTTCCCACCTTCAACCACCTCGAGTTCATGGTATATACTAGTTCACTGTATTCATGGCACTGCGGCCCAACGCTCACTAAACCTTTCTAAAACCAAGGAGGTTATGCCCAGCGAGTATAAAGTAGCACCCCTTTCTTGTCAGATAAATCTCAATGTACATGCCAATAGCTGCTAAGGGGGAATGAGAGACAGGAGAATTCGGTTTTTAACGCGCACACTGCGAATTTTTTATTGTTCAACGACGCACAGAAGAAATATCTCACCGGCACCACCTTGGAGGTCAAAATGTAAGACTGGTTACACACTAATACTACGACTACGAGGGACGAACAGGTGCCGCTATAAGGAGCTTCGACCCTAAAAAACGAAAACTGCTACAAGAACGCGCACTCCAAAGGCCAAGAATACCATCACAACTTAGTGTTGAGATATGGCCGCGGTTGAAAAAAATGTTTTGGCGTAATTATGGTGTACGGCATAAGTTGAATAAAGACAAAGTGTTCAGTCTCCTGTATAACTACCAGGAGTGCTCTATGTAGAGGACCATGTGTCCAGCGCGTTAAGTCATGTGCTTGACGGCCGCGCTGGTGGCTGAGGAATGTGCCGTATGCGTGGCAGCCGAATCTCTCGTCAGGAAGCACAGTTATTAGGTGCCGCAAATTTTGGTTGTGGAACCACGTGGTTCCACGACCGGGACTAGCGGCAGCTGAGGACTCTGCTTCCGAATAATATTGTCAAACAGAGATCAATACAGTCTGAATCAAACGCAAAAGTTGGCATTCAGTGGGGTCAGTGCGGATGAAGCGAGAAATCATCATATGATTTTGTTGCATGTAACCACATTTGTGGCGTCACCCCACAACATGATCTCTTAGTTGCTGTTCTGAAAAAAAAATCGGCAGATCGCACGTACAGTAGGAATTGATGATATGCGAAGCACAAAGAAGAAAGGTTGATATGTCACTTTAAAATCAGCACAGCGTTACGAGGTGTAAGTAAATGATGCCGCACATGACTTCCATGTCATGATTATTGTGTTTGGATGCGTTGTTAACTTTCGTCATCTACTCCCCTCACGTGATGCCAAATTTAGTATGTGTGGAGCTAGCGAAACGGCTGCGAGCACGCTATTAGCGTGATATGTGTTCATGTTCATACATCACACGCGTGTCAGGATTATCATGTTTGCGCCAGTCATACATTTCGTCATCCATGGACGTCACGTAACACCAAGTTAGGTATATTTGGAGCTAGCAAAACGGCCGCGAGCGCATCATGAAGGGCCCAATATACTCTAACGTAGCGTTGACGCGCGCGCACGCTGGGCACAGCGAATCAACGTTAGCAAAACGCGAGCACTCCATAGTCTGACGCCAGGTGCGACCAGCGTCCGTCGACGCGGCCCGACGGCAACCGGAGCAACCTGCGACATGCTGAATTTCGCGCCGATGCATTACCAAGACAACACTGCGTCTCCCCGATTTCGTGACGGAGGGACGCCGGGTGCGCTGAAACGCGTATGCGTCAAAGAAACGCAGCGTGGCGCACGCCTGCGAGTATATGGCAGGACCGGCGCCTGGCGTGGCAACGCTGGCGTGACGCGACGAAATCAACGCCGGCGAGCACGCGCACCTCGTCACGTCGAAATGTATTGGCGTCTTGACTGTGGCATGTAGTCATGTTTTCACATAACGCGCATCTCACGATTATCATGTGTGCACCACTCACATACCTTCGTCATCCATTGGCTTCGCGTAATACCAAATTTGACATATGTGAGATGCCTGTCAATCACACATTTGTTCACGTTCTTCGCTGGAAAGAACTGGGGAATATCCACAACTGCTATGTTGCGACTATACAGGTTTCTTTTCCTTGGATTCCTTCGGTACAGCCTACCTGTGTTAACCAACGCAAGTAAAACAAGCATACGAATGCTTCAAAGTGTCCAGGCTCAAGCACTCCGGATATGTTTAGGCTTGCCCCAAAGTGCATCAACAGCGGCGACTATCGCCAGCACAAGGGACAACCTCATCAAGACCCACATTAATGTGGAAGTGCTGAGGACACATATACGACACCTTGCTCGAACCCCTCGACATCACCTAGCCTTTCTACCAGGGGTCCGACCATGCACATCTTACTGCAAAACAGTGACCGGACATGGTGAGTCGATCCCAACTTCGTTCTCTCCTGCCGCTAGACCTGTGACTCCGCCATGGTGCCTCGCTCAACCAATAATTAATATTAACATACCTGGCGTCGAGAAAAAGGCCAATTTGTCGTCACCGGCTCTTAAACAGCTCACACTACTTCTCTTGTATGAGAAATATTAAGACTCCACACATATCTACACTGACGGATCGGTTCAGCCGTACAGCTCTGCAGGAGCAGTAGTGATACCAAGGTTGGCCAGGATAATTAAATTCAAGACATCTCACGCAACAACATCAACGGCAGCAGAATTGGCAGCACTTCGAGCCGTGTTGCAATTTGTAGTTGATCAACCTACACGCAAGTGGACTATTTTCTGCGACTCGAAGGCGGCACTGCAGTCTCTACTATCAGCCTTACGCCGTGGACCACACGAGCAGCTGGTACTAGAGATAGCAGAGGTTATACACCACCTGACTGAAAAAAAAATTGCCCGCAGCTTCCCTCGGGGGAACACTGAGGAGGATGCGGAGCATATAATTGGTTAACGGGGTGTTAAAGTGCGACTTACTTGGGTCGATGGCTAAATTGGTTAACGTGGTTGTGAAATGGGGTGTTAAATTGCGACTTACTTGGGTCGATGGCTAAATTGGTTAACGTGGTTGCAGGAGGGGGTGTTAAATGAGTGAACACGTACACACGTATGCGAAAGGGCGGTGCTGGTCGAAGGGACGTCGATCATTGTGTTTGTGGATTCGTTGGAATTTATTTCACCGCGGCCTTGGACGTCGACGCACTGTACAAACCAACCGACGAGCGGCAACTGAGCGAGCGAGCGCCGACCTTGAGTATATATACAGCGCGACGGCGCATGCACTGTCAGCTGTTGAATGTTCTCGAAGCGCGACGGCGCATGCGCGTCCACTGGAGAATCAGGAGAATTGTAGAATGTTCTCGAAGGGGAGAAGCGCGCGCGGCACAGATGGCGGGTGACGGTGCATGCGCGCGTCAGCTGCCGATGTTCTCGAAGCGCCACGGCGCATGCGCGCGCGTCAGCTGCCGATGTTCTCGAAGCGGGACGGCGCATGCGCGCTACATTATACAGCTAGCGAATGTTCGTGAAGAGGAGAAGCGCACGCGGTGTGTAGAGGAGGAAGGGTGCACAGATGGTGGAGGAGTGAAGCGCGCGCGGGGTGTAGAGGAGGAAGGGATGCACAGATGATTGAAGAAGGAGGAGGAAGCTTGCGGACGGCGCCGCACTACAAGCCTCGAGTATTAGATGCTCCGCATCTAAAAGGGCACCAAATTACATTTCAGTGGTTGCCCAGTCACTGCGGAATCATCGGCAATGAACGGGCCGATCAAGCTGCCCGCTCAGCCCACACAGAAGATCATAAACTGCGACTACCACTTTCTAGGACAGATGCTGCACGAGAGCTCCGCCGACTTGCTCGCCGGCAAACCACATCGCAATGGAATCAGCCGCACTTCAAGCATGCCCGACTGTACTCGCTTGACCCTACGCTAAGTCTTCAAGTCCCGTCGAGGCTTCGCCGAGCCGACCAGACCCTGTTATGTAGGCTGTGGTTGGGCGTTGCATTTACCAACGCCTACTCTTTCCGCATTGGGATGGCCGACACCGCAGCCTGTGGCCACTGTGGCAAGAAGGAAACCATTCAACATGTTCTTTGTGAGTGCCTAGCGTATAGTAGGCGGCGACTATGCCTTCGCAGGGAACTCAACAAATTAGATGATCAGCCTCTGTCGGAGCAGGAAATTCTGCAGTATCGTTATGATGCGACTTCACAGAAGAGGGCCCTGAAAGCGCTGCTGCACTTTTTGCGATGGACCGGCCTTGCTGAACGGTTGTAGCTGGGACGGCCTTCCTGTGTGTGTTTTCGTTTTTTTTTATGAGTGCGCGTGCGTTTTTTTCCCTCTATCTAACCCCTCTTTCTTGCCCCTACTTCCCCACCCCCAGCGCTGGGTAGCAAACCAGATGCCAATATCTGGTTAACCTCCCGGCCTTTCCTTTCTCACTCACTCTCTCTTGACATATGTGAGGTTAGCGAAACAGCCGGGAGCACATCATGAGTGTGGCATGTAGTCATGTTGTTACATGACACACATGTCATGATTATCATGTTTGCACCAGTCACATACCTTCGCCATCCATTCACGTACCGTAATACCAAATTTGGTATATGTGACGCTAGCGAAACGGCCGTGAGTGCATCATGAGCGTGGAACGTAGTCATGTTGATACATGACACGCATATCAAAATTTTCATGTTAGGGTCTGTTGCTTGTGTTCGTCATGCAATCATGCCATACCATACCAGTTCTGCAACATGCCATGTGAACGAAACCACCTCAAGAGCTGCAGGACCGTGAATTGTAGATCATTACATTCATGGCATACATGTCATGATTTTCATGATATGACTAGTCAGATATGTCCTTCACCCAGTCGTGCTACGCCATACCATTTTGGTATCGATATCATTATCGAAACGGCCAGGAAAGCTAAATGTCGTAGGCAGCTAGATGAACAGATAGATAGATAGATAGATAGATAGATAGATAGATAGATAGATAGATAGATAGATAAATAGATAGATAGATAGATAGATAGATAGATAGATAGATAGATAGATAGATAGATAGATACGCTCAAAGTCGCCGAAGTTCGCTAATAAATGCTTCGCATTTAAAAAGAACACTACTCGTCTAACGCTGAGTTCTCACGTGCGAAACTCAATTATGGACGCTATGCAATGCGTTCCCATTCCCTCACGATTCCCTTCCGGGAAGAGGGGGGCATTTTTTTAGCCTTCCCCGGAAATGACACCGAGAAGGTTCGCAAGCTTCACTCTGCGCACGAAAATGCCGGCGCACACAAACAGGAAAGATGCGTCTTTTTCTCCTGAATGTTTGCGTGAGGTTTCAAATTCTGTCTCGTGAGTCGTTTCCAAGAGGGGCAAGAAAGACTGAGCCCTTCGCCACGAGGTGAAGTTCTCATCGATCTCTTCCAGTGTGCTTGCTACTTGGCCAAAATCTGGGCATGCCCTGCAGGGCCAGCAAACAAATCGATTGTTCTGTCACTCCTCGGTGAGTGTTTTGTCTTTCCCACGCCGCATCCACCCAACTATTTTTTGTTGTTGTTGTTCTTCGCATTTCTAAGGAAGCTGTTCATCTCAGACACCAAACCTCCTCAGATATGTTCCTGCTTTTACTTTTTATCATCATTCATGGGCACGCTGTTTTCAAATAAGCATTTTTTTTCGCGTGACAGAAAGCTCATCCTCGGAAGCTTTATGTGTGCAAAAATATTTGTTGCGAAAGCGCGAAAAAACTTGTAATAGGAACTTTTGTCGTGTCATTTTTTTTTGAATAAGTGAAAGCACCGACGTTAGCAACAATCAAAAGTAACAGCATATGCTGACAGCCAAACTCGTGAATTGAAGGTGAAAAGAGGGGGATGATTCTCGCAGTCATAATTGCAACTTTTAACTATCCACATTTTGACACTTTAAGCACTCTTTGAAAAAGAATAACTGCTTCACTAAGCGGCATTGGCTTATCCAACTTCAGACATTTATATAGAATCGCGTCCCCTCTTCGAGGGTTCCAATGAATAAACGTGGTGCTTCATCAGTTGGCCGCATCCTGGTGACCGGCAAACTAAGTCATTTTATTGACAACGAAATCGTGCTGGTACACGTATCAGTGTGGTAGCACCATTCGCGACTTCAGCCTGTGCACGTTCGCAAACGAGTTGTTGCTCAAAACTCGCCCTGATTTGTAAATGGATGGTTTAGCTAAAGTGGTTGATTGGGTATGCTAGTACGACACACTGGAGGGAAACAGCGCTAAAGACGAGAGACCAAGCAGAGGAGACGCACAACAGTGCATTCAGTCGCCCTGTCAAAAAAGGAAGTTGTGTTTTTATCAGGTTGACTGCACGCGCAATGAGCGTGTTTTTTTTTAAAGATGTTGATATGCCATATACTGTCATTTTCGTTTCTTTTTTTGTTTGTTGAGCTGTGCAGGTATATATTCCATGGTTTTAGGTATAAACTCTTGTTGTAGGCTAGCGCTGTTGTAGGTGTCTTTCTTTGCATGGTCCCACATCTTTCGCACTAATTTTCCCCAATGCGATAGTTTTGCTCACCTTGTTTCCTTTTTATAGGTAAGGTAGCGAAAGCAACAGACAATAAACTAAAACAATCTCAGACTTCCAGGACATGATTACCTGTTGTCTTCCTTCTAGTTATGACGAAGCAAAAACTTTTGAGCAAGAGACTGCTTGTTTTTGTAAGTACGGGATACACTCTCCCTATCTACGGGGCCACTTCGATTCATGTTCCAAGCTGTTTTCTGGGCCTTTAAGAAAAAAACAGAACACAAAAAATAAGCCGAGTAGCTCGGAATAGTTACACTGAAATTATTATTTTTTTATTTGCATAAGAAAAACATGGGAACCTAGGCTGCCTTAACTATAAAGGCTGCTATATACGACCAACAAGATGTTGGTGTTGAAGGACACCTACAGACAGACAGACAGACAGACAGACAGACAGACAGACAGACAGACAGACAGACAGACAGACAGACAGACAGACAGACAGACAGACAGACACACACACACACGCACTGGCACGCGCGTCAGTGCGCACGAGACACAAAGAAAAGAAACTAGACAGAATGAAAAAAGAATAAAAAAAGAAAAAAATTCAGAACTCCCTCTCCATCGTGCAGCGCATGTTCAACGAAGTGACATCAACCGACAAAGATATAAAGATGGCTCTGCAATAAAGGTTCAAAATGATTGATCAGCATACTGTCACCTGATCAGCGTAAGTTGGGCACGTTCATGTGGTCTGAAGAGCACAATTTAATTTCAAGGTGAACATCGCTAAAGTTTGTATCAGCCCATGCAATCTCCATCTTTGTTTTGCGTACTTACGAATTTATTTACGCGAATCAAATAGTAATAGTAATAAAATAATAATAACAACATGAATATGTGTTAGCACGTTGCAGATCTTAGGGGCTTTATTCTCAAGGAAAGCGCATGGGTAGCAATATAGTTCGTAGTTTCAGAGCACAAATGTTTCTTGAAAGAAAAAAAATATTTAGCGCAAAGCAGCACACGGACAGACAAAGGGACCATTGGTTTGCGCTAAATAATTAGTTTCTTCAAAAAGTCATGATCCAACTAGCCGTTGAAACCTTTTGCTAACAAATCCAAAATAATGAAAGGGAGTAAAGAGCGAATACTGCCATATTGGTTCGTATAGACTTTTCCTTCGGCACAATCGTCTGAAGCGTGCCAGCCAACTGCTGAAGACTTGTTTGGTTGCGTAGTCGGGAAATTGTGAAGACTGAACATGGAGAAAAATTGGTGACAGCTGCACCAGCACAAGTTCTGCTCCCGAAATCATATATATGGAAATAGCGCTCCACGACCAGGACACAAAATGTGAGAGAGACACACACACACAGCGCTGTGTGTGTGTGCATCTCTCTTTTTGTGTCCTTTTCTTGGTGCGCTACACCCCTATGAATGATGAACCCCAACCAACTAGCCTGGCAACACGCCTTACCGAAATCATAGTTTGACTGGGAGAGCTTACAGTCGACACATGGGTCTACAAAATAGTCCGCGGCACCTAGCAAACGTATCATCTAAGTTAATATCATTGGTATGGCATGTGATATCGACTCCTGCATGTCACTTAGACTGATTGATTTTCTTAGAAGGTTTTTTTTCTGCTCCACATAGTTATGGTCTGTACACTGTCTTTTAATAAAGCGCACTGAGGCATATCGCTGGCATCAGTTTAGTATTTGACTCGATGCAGTAGGGCCGTAAAATTTGATTCAATCCTCTTTGCTTTGCCGGAGGAGAAGTTACAGCCGCCAATGTTCATACGGGCAATTTTTACCATAGGTAGTAGCAGTTATTGGTAATACAAGTTATGTTAATATATATCGTCTAACAGGAAACTAAAACTACCCGCATCCCTGCTTTAGAAAGATAAACACGCGGTTGTCGTTCTTTGATGCTGCCTCAGAATGGCGATGCTCCAAAACGATGAGATTCCGCGTGTGAGAGACGTGTTACAAACCGCTGCAATGTCCAACCGCCCTTCGTTACGATTCAGTTTTTGCCGGTGCCGCTCCGAATCAACAGCGCAGCGTGGTTGAAATAAGCGCGTGCCGCCAGCTGTCGCGTTCTTTGCCAATCGCAGACGCTCGAAGGAAAGGGACAATCGCGTCAGCGCCGGCTGCGATTAACGTTGCCGAGCCGCACGCGTAGCCTTTGATTTTGCGCAGCCGAATTGCAAGCGTGCGGGTGACCCAATTTCTCTCCATTACGGATAATCCGCTGCTTGTGACCGATGGCGCCACGGGCCCCAGTCACGTCGTTCGTGCACAGTAGGCGTGTTGCCAACACATGCGTCATGCCCCGCCGTCTGCGCGGGACATTGCCTTCGTCCTCCGTGGCTGCTGGAACTTCTCTGTGCAACCGGCGGGAAGCTTCTTGTTCTTGCACGAGTGGCAGGCGCGTTCTGTGGCCGGGCGCGAAAACAAAAACAAAACACGAGAGGGTCTCCTTCGGAAGGCTTTAGGGATACGGTATGCCTGAGCATAAATCTTTATTTGTAGCTGCCACAAGAAAGGGGCTACCCTGCCGACGGGATCGTCGAAGCGTGTGCGAGTGTTCCCACGTCCATGAGTGCTGGAGCGTTTGCTTTGCTTCTCGTCTCGCTAGGGTGCAACGATGAATGCCCCTTTCCTCCTGACTCCCGCTCGTGTTCATAATCCGATGGTCACTCTGCACCATGCCCGCCTCTGCAGCAGTCAGACGGATGAAGTTTCGTCGCCGCGGGGTGCAGGAAAGCACTCGGCGTGAATTCAGGGTCGTCTCCACGAGGTACACACGCCCGACCTGTCTACGGGTGCGCGAATGTGTGCAGATGTTCATTGTATTGCCACATTACTTCGTCGCGTTTTGTTATCGCCCCGTTACATTGTAATTCTCAGCGCAAAACGTGCGTGCAGTGTTCGAGAAGTCTTAGGACTGTAGCAGATAATATCGCAAAGATTGTGCGCACAACGCAAACATTACAGTTTCTTCTGAAGCTGTCGTGGTCGCTAGTGATATTGCTGGAATATTCAACAGCGCATGTGTAAATGCCGATGCGCGTCAGCGTTTGTCAGTAGGTCAACGGCCAACGCTCTGCTGTTCACCGCTATTGGTGCCACTGTATTTCGCAGTAATCTGGCTTTCCATTTACCGGCCACGAATTCGGCCAAATAAACAGTTCCATTTTGGACCAGCCGTCTATGCCTTCGTCAGCGTCATGACCCCGTGACATATTGATGTCTTGCGTGAATGTCGCAGTTCTTTCTGAGCCAGCCTCACTTTGGGCTGCTGCACACGTGCTGTACAAGGGTCAGATGTCGTGCTGGCTCTAGATGGCACTGTTTGCCCTCGCTGTTCTTTCGGAAGGGTGAGCTATAGGCGTGAGAACTTGTGGTCGTTTCTGTTGGTGTGACTGTGCGAGCAAACATTGCATGTTCGACGAGAATTGTGAGGTTTGCATTGTGCAGTGTGAAGATGCCCCACGCTCAGGATGCCTTATTAACCGCTCTCGTGATGTAGTGGTTGATCGGCTACTCACCCGAAGGTCATGGGTGTGGTTCCAGCCGTGGAGGTCGCACTTCGACGGGGGGAAATACCAGAGGCCCATGCATACTCTTCGATGTCAGTGTATGTTAAACGACACCAGATGGGGGAAATTTCCAGAGCGCTTCATTATGGCGACTCTCATAATCACATTGTGGTACTGGGACGTTAGATTTCGATTATTATTATTATTATTATTATTATTATTATTATTATTATTATTATTATTATTATTATTGGAGTTGCAGCATTGAAAGATAATTCTTCTCTGACGGCACCGAATTGGCTCGTTCAAACTTATCAGTTATGTTTATTGAAACGCTCTTACAAAATATGCTTCATGACTCACTCTCGTCGCATACAACAATTCAGCACAAATGATACATAGACGACACTCTTTTAGCTCGTGAAGAAAAAAAGAAAGCTGCAGAAAAACAAGTTAAGCCGAATTAAAGTATTGGGAAGCAGCCTAGCCTGCCTCAACATACTACATTAATTTTGTTTCAAGAAGGAATGTTTCTGGAATGTTTTGCAAGGCCAATATATTATCGTGGTTGCCGAACATAACCCAATTTCATATAAACATTACACGTCTTAGAGAGATGTCTAAACACTCATTGAGTAATGCTTTTATTGTTTTATGAGGCCCATTTCTATGTCTCAACAAATGATAGAGTGATCAACACAGGGCTTTGAACCTTTTCTGTTCTACCTAGAGGTATTATCAGGAGCTTGATTTTAACTCGAAGGTGGTTCGTTGTGTAACTTACCTACGACTACTTGCCCGCAGCTTCAGTGCTTTCTCTTGCATCTTTCTTAAATTTCGGGCAACTTGTCCGAGCTAAAAACACGCTTTGTGATTCATTCGTTGAAATAGTACAGCTTTCATTGCAATCTGAGGAACTGTGAATGTGTTGAGCAAATCGGCCCTTGCCCGACAAACTAAAACACTATAATCATTATAAACAGATATCTGCCAGAGAAATGGGATAAATCCCTCTACTCAGCCCTGGTTCATTGAAATGAATAAGGTAATTAACATTTAGCCGAAGAACAAATGGCAGTGAAGTGATAGCAGCGAGGCCAGTACGTAACACAAAGAAATACTAGGCAATGGGAAATGTTCTGGCAGCTGCAAGAAGACCCAGAAGCGATAGAAAGCCCGCCAAAGACGACCTGCCCGTAGATCCACGAGAAGTGCGAACACGTTGTTTCAGCTGGAGCTTCTCAGTCTGGTGTTTGGACATCCGCGCTGCGTCTGACTCGTCGTATAGCAGTGGCGTAGCCAGGAGGTGGCCATTGTGTAGCTCGAATCTCTGCGTTGCAAAACTACGCAGAAACTCCCTAGAATTATCTAGCTGAAGCCTAGAGGTGATTCACAAGCAGCCTAGAAACAGCCTGCATCGCCTAGCCAATGTCTAGAAACAAACCAAAGGCAAACGTATTAGTCTTCAGAATTATCTAGTTTCATTGTTTCTAGCATTTTCTGAGTTGTGCGACATAGAAATAGCATCAATTTAGGAGCTGGCTCGGCAACCTTCTTATGTTTGCACCTTGTCCGGTGTGTTCACCAGTGTTGCCAGCATAGGTCGGCTGACTGACTCTTGAGTTGACTCATTCACGCTCCCACAGATTCAGATCGAGCACCGATTGTTCGAGTGAGTCCGCGTCAGTATTATTTTCTTGAGTCTGAGTCAGAGTGAGTTCAAAGTGCATAATATATTCCATGAGTAAGTCTGAGTGAGTTTCACTTTATTTGCTTACCCAAGGGGTACCGTCCAGTCACCTTCAGCATTGCTATAATCTCTAAAAGGATTAATGTTTATACTCACGTCTACCTACAGGCATTCAAAGCATTACTGATCATACACCGTTTCTATATTTATTAATTTGAGGTATGGATTACGTAGGGGTGTGTCTTGATCTCCCCCAACCAACGTTTCTAAGAACTTTCTAAGTAATGTGTCTTATGCTGTCATCTCCTCAAGAAAATTAACCTTACTGGTATAAAAGCACTCAGAACTTGTTTTTCAAGATACTATGTCAAACGGTACCACGAAGAGCACCGATTACGTGATATATTGGTGTTAAAGGCCATCGGAACCATGGCCAAAGAATGAAATTCTAGGCTGACGGACTCATGAGTATACTCACTCAGACTCAGATCAAGCAGCAAGTGTGAGGGAGTCCGTATGAGTAATGTTTTCGTGCGTAGGAATCAGAGTGAGTCTGAGTGAGCTTCACAAGATTTGCCGACCTATGGTTGCCAGTGTACACTTATGCGGTTGCCGCTGACGACGTCCTCCACGGTGATTCCAACGATGCTTACCGAATGGCACGCTGCGACCCAAGCTTGCGCCAATTTTCCGCTCGACCGAGTGCACTTTTGCTGTTCTGAACGTGTGATCTTTAAACGCACACATTCATAGCATCTAACATGATCCCGCCCTGACCGCAGCCGACGTGCTCTACTTCACAGAGATATGGAACTTTGGAAACATGCACATCAACGGGTTCATTCCAGTCATCTGCACCAAAGAAGCCGAGCGCCCTGTGGGTGGTGTTGGTATCTATGTCAAGCTACCTGATGCAGCTGAAGATCTGGCGTTGCCAATGCCCAGCCAGAACCATAACGGGGAGCACGCCGCTGTGAAGCTCTCATCTGGGATAGCAGTCTTGGCCATGCACATGGCACCGAACTTGTCAAAAAGAGACGCCATCAAGTACATCGAGAAGGCAATGCATCGATACAGGAACAAGTTTCAGACACGGCCCTTTTATATTTGTCGGAAATCTGAACGTTGACAATATGCAAAGCGATTGGCTAGTACAACACATGATGTTACGTTATGCTCTACTATGCGTATCGTACGGCTGCAAATTCCCACCACCATTAGGGTAACCTGTGTCAATATTGCCTTCCCAAAATGTCATTTGCGTCTCATCATCGATGATCTCCTAACAACATACGTTATTGATTGTAGGTTAATAGTCTTTAAAGAGAAATGAGTCCCCGAGCTCATGGAACAACGCCCTTCTTTTAATTTGAGATGATGAATATTAGGACTTGGTGACACAGGGGTCATGAGTGGCCCTTGTGTCTCCTCCGTACTCATCTCCCATCATCATTTAGAGACTGTATGATGATAGGAGAGGTGTACGGATGATTCATGGATTACCCGACCATCTCCGAGGAAGCTCTTCTAACATTCACTTTGAGGATAAAAAGGTGATTTTTTCAAACTGTCTACTTTGAAGTTTACAACTTGTAAAATTGTAGACGATTTTCAAGGAGAAAAATAAAGAGAGAAGGAAGCTTTCGGGCTATACCTTGATGCTATCACCAATGTATATTGATACTCTCGTAGCTCTGATTTATCACCAGCTCTAGTTTGATGAATGCGTTTTTCCACTACATAGAAACCAGCAAATAAGTTCTAATCAATCGGTGTCATTTTGTATATCATTCAATAGAAACTCAAAATCGTGCTTCTTCCGCATTTAGAAGGAATGCTGCATATCTTCAAGAAATAACAATATTTTAAGGCACTCTACGAGATTCCACTTCCAAACCACCCCGTTGTTAGCGTGGTCTCTGTGCTCGGCTGCTGATTCGAGAGACGCTGATTGGATCCGCAGATTGGCGGCGTTTGATTTGCGATGGAAGCGATATGCTTGAGTTACGGGTACCATGTGGTGTTAGTGTACGTCATAGAGGCGCAGTTGCCCGAAACTATCCGAAGAACTCTACTACGGTGCCTCATAAATTCATAAATGTTTATGACTTTGGCACGTAAAACCCCAGTGATTACTACTGACTGCGCTCCCCGCAATTTTTGTATTCATTTGCAGGTATTTGTACACGAATAATAAGTATGCCAGACTTACAAAATATATTGTGACAGCCCATTTGAAGAGTACACCCCCATCCTTCTGCTGGTTTCACTCTTTTTTTTTTTGACAATCGGCTACTGGTATTGATCGTGTTTCCAACTTCGTTGACCAGCGCTTGCCGCAATATCTCCGAGGAATGCATTAAACACAACAAACTTGCCGCAAGCTTTCCCGTGGCGAGGCTGAAATAAAATGAAGAAAGGAGGAAGGACAACTTGGAACTTTTTATAAGTGGTGATTACGCACAGGAAGTGCGAAGCTGTGTGACAGCCTTCAGAGCGTAAAGCTTATTTCAGCTCATAAAGAAACTAATATCGTTATGGGATAGTTGCGAGCCACCGGCACCACACGGTATAAAGCTTCTGCAGAACGCTATATAGACTAGCAAGCCGAAAAAAAACAAAGCAAATCTAAACAATGCAGAGACCGTGCTTGGCAGAAAGTCCTTATTCATTCGTACAATCGTGAGGGCAGAAACCATGCGAGCACACGCTATGTACCAGGCTTCTTCCTAAAAGTGAGTGCTTTCTCTCGATTGCCGTTTAGTGTGGTCAGTTTTTTTTACTCTCCGTTGTTTGTTCACACATGAAATTTTTTTCGCCCTACGACGGGGAGCGAAGAGATAAATATCCGTGGTGAGACCTTTATTTGGCTTACTCTTAACCAGAACACCCTTATACAAATAGTGGGTGCCCTTCCTGCTGTACTTTTCTCATTCACAACCTTCTTTTTTTTCTGCGGCCACAGCACGGCTGGCCCCTTGAGCGAGCTTAATGTTTGCGCGAAGGGGCGAGATAATCTCTGCCCGGCAAGTTCCAGCCACCTGCGACGTTGTGCCTTGAGTGCCAGCCTCCATTCATCTATAAACCCGGATAGCGTATCTAAACAAGCACAGAAGCTTCTCCACGTCTCCCAACTCGCGCGTTGTCGACCATGATTATCCCCCTGCGGCCACCATGTGTGTGATGATAACATGCAACTAATCTCGAGCCCACGCAAAGAAACTGAAGCTTGTTTCCCACCCCTCTTGTCGCAAACTGCCCTCCTTTGCCGCTGTGCTGTTCTCTATATGCGGCGCCATCGCACACGCTTTTTGAATACTATCTACCTAATCATCGTATACCGTATTTCTATACTCTAGTGCTACTCTTGTTCCATTGTTGTTTTTTTTTTCACCTCTCCATCGCACTTAGTTCCTCCGACGCTCTCGTGTGTAAACCTCATCATCTCGCCTTTCAGTTCAGCGGGGCCCAATTTGTCGGCTGCCCAGCTTTCTTTGTTCGTCCTAAGAAGCTGTCCTATTTCTCGGAGGACGGAGCGGCAGACAAACAACAACACGCCGGTCTCGGTTTCCGTGCCGACGGGCACCACAGCACCGGTGGGTTAGATGTCACGGTGGCGTCCAGTTTTGTGGCCCCTTTTCGAGATAACGCTCCCTGTCTTATTGTCATGCGCTTCTCCGGGACACGAGAGTGGAGCACACACAGTGATTCCACACATTCCGTCGAGTTATATTTACTCGTCATTCAACGTATTCGCTTGTTTTCCGAGTGGTTGTCAAGCAAGGCTCGTTTTCGGGCTTCTTTAGCCTTGTTCAGTGTTCTAGCATAGAACTGAAATCAATGAAATACAAGCCATCGAAGTATGTTCACGTCAAGGAAGTCGGTTCTTGCTTAAAACATCACTGCATTCTTTTCAACACGTGCTTTTTTTTTGTCACCCAGAAATGTAAGCTTTATCGACAACGTAAGTTGAGCAGTTTCAAGAACAGCAAAGCACTTTCAGTGATTGTAGTAGTAGTTGTAATAAGCTCTCTACTAAATAATAGACTCGCTGGCGCATACGAGCGTACGTGAGAAGCGGTGTTACAAAGAGGTAGGTGGTGAGAGGCGCGTAAGGACCTTGATAGTCTATTTTCGCAATGCGCACTCAAATGTTTACAGTAAAAATGCAGCAAATTCGATGGTGCTGAAATTAGCATTCGAATTTTTGTTGTTGGCAGTAGCGAGAAAAAATGTAACCGAGTTACAGGTGAAAGGGAGCATCAGGACAAAGCATGTCGGTTAGGAAATCGTGAAGCCCCGCCACGGTGGTCTAGTGGCTAAGGTACTCGGCTGCTGATCCGCAGGTCGCGGGATCAAATCCCGGCTGTGGCGGCTGCATTTCCGATGGAGGCGGAAATGTTGTAGGCCCGTGTACTCAGATTTGGGTGCACGTTAAAGAACCACAGGTGGCCGAAATTTCCGGAGCCCTCCACTACGGCGTCTCTCATAATCATATTGTGGTTTTGGGACGTTAAATCCCACAAATCAAATCAGGAAATCGTGAAGGACACACTAAGCATGCGCGCAAGGCCACTAAAGTGTGGCCGTGCAGGCTGCAAGATTGATTTTAGAAACGATAATTACAAATAAGCGAAATCGCCATAAAACAATAGTTATACTCTACCGAAAGGTCAATGCGTAGAGCGCCAACTATCCTAAGTTTAATAGTATAGTGAAAGTCACCGCTTCGTCCGAGGCGTTGATGAAGAAGAAAGAAAGAAAGAAAGAAAGAAAGGAAGAAAGAAAGAAAGGGAGCATTACAGGACTTTTTTCCGCTTAGTGAGGTATACAGATGGAGAGGCCAAACGATTAGCATAGGAGAAGAAAAGAGGAGAGGTAAGTAAAGTAAAGACGGTGAACGGCATTTCATTTGTTCACACTGGTGACACACGTGTTTGTTTTCTGCATGCTTTCGCCGAGTATCGACGCTGTACTTGGCTATGACTTTGCATGCAGACCAGCTTCAATTTTGTTGAGGGCGATAGGTTGACACCGATGAAGGTGAGCAACACGGTACATGCAGAGATTCAGAGATAGTCCTCTGTAAATATGTGAAATGTATGGGTTACATGGACTGTTATCACGTAAGAGCTGCACAAAATGGGCTGGTTTGATAACCGCCACTTGGATGACATTTAAAACGCCGAAATTCAGAACACCGAAAATTTATAAAGCCGGATATACTGAAGGCGAAAAATCTAAAATGCCGATAATTCAAAACACCGAAACATTAAAATTCCGAAACACCAAAATGCCTGCATCACCTATTTATAGCGGAATATAAAGTATCTTGCAAATATATACTGTTTGCGCTGGCCTTGAGCAAACAATTTCATCCTCTTTTTCAGCAGCCAGGTTACCTTCGTATTTTTTCTTTTCATTACCGTCCGTTTCCTTGCTGCGCCTTAAAGAAACGAATGGCAGTGCGCGCAACATTGGCCCTTTCAGACTATCCTAGCTCCTAGGATGCCTACTGGAAGTATGGAGTTGTTAAGTGCCCATTGTGCCATAACTCTTCTTTTTGATAATTAGCGTAGGGCCCACAACGTGTCTTTGTTGATGTTTTTGCAGCTGTTGACGATTATGTCTGAACGCTTTGTAATGGGTGAGCCTCTAAAACGCATTTTCTGAAATTTACGCCTTTTGAAGCCTGGCTTGATTGTCGGCTTCTGTGAGGCAATATATGATGCGTCAAGGAGACTTCTTCCACTGTATGAGATTTTCGTAGTGTTGTTCTTTTTTTTTTCGTAGCACTTTCAGTCACAGAGTGGTTCTGGTTTAGAACACCTACTTGCGACGCAGACGGCGTGGGTTCAGTTCTCACTGCAACACATTTCTATTGTTATATGTTTTATTTGCATCTTTTTAAATTTTTTATGACGTACAAAGCGATGTTTTTGCTGACAAACACAATCAGCGGAATTTCTCCGAAACGAGCTTTTTAACGCTATTGTGTTAAAATTCTATGCGAGCAAGTATAAGTTGAATATTTCTGAACTCCCCGCATTTAGGCTGCACAGTTGTGCATAACTTGGAGATATAAGATATTGCATTCTTTCAAAGAGCATAGCTTGTGACACTAAAGGAAATATATAACAGCGCACCGAGAGTTTAATTGCGAGACAACAGAACACTTATTGCGATCATTTTTCCGGTATATCCAGAAGCTGCAACGCACTGCTTTTGAATCTCTTCATTTCTAATTAGCCTCCCTGCCGGGAGAGACAAGTTCAAGTTCTCCTGGTCAAGTGTCAAGGGCGTGACACAGAGCTGTATCAATCATGATACTAAGCTCTAAGACAAACTTCCCAATCCCATCGCGACCTGACAGACAAATGGCGACGACATATCAACTATAGCGTTGATCTCTACTAAGAACTAAAAACGCGCTGCAGAAAGTGCAGGGGATACAGCTGAGAGCAGATTAACCCCAGTATCTGCAATCTAGAAAACGTCGTTTCCGAAATCTGGCTGTCACAAGAGACGGGAAGAGTAAGTGACGTGTGCCCATTGTCGCACTGCGCTGAGCAACCGCGCCACGCGAGATGAGATCGCTTCTTCGTCATACGTAATCACGCGCTGCCACCGGAAGAAAACAGCGAGAAACGCTCCGTCAGATTGCCCGCGTTACAGATCTTCCCGAGGGAAAACTGACCCGGCAGCAGACGACTGTAGTAGATGGAGACAGCCTTTCCATCGCCTGATACTTGCCTCCCGGGAGTGAAATGGCAGTGATCCGTGCACGCGAGTTTTCCACGTCGTGTGGCAATTATCTTGAATCCCGCTGTTTTCGAGTCGCATGCCGAGGTTTAGGCATTACTCGAGCAGGCCCAGCATGCGGCCGCTTATGCGATGATCGATGTCAGCGAGTCGCGAAGCGCAGGCTATGAGAAGGCAGCGTTAAAATGTCGACTTGCCCTAGATGACTTTAACAGAGGAGAGATGATATAGGTGTATCAGTTAGTGTGCACAATTTTTGAGTCGACGCTTACAAAACAGTTTTCAAAGCAGATTTTTCCTACAATGACTAAAGGATATTTAAAAGATGATGATGTACTGTTATCGAAAATTTATTTGGTAACCATACGAAGGAAAGTCTAAACTACTTTGACAAGCACATATAGCTTCTGTGAAACCGGCAACTGGATATAATACGTGAATGTGGTAGGTTACATACTATTTCACTTAAATTGGATTTTCTAGTCTAACAGATGGTATTATTAAATAAGGCGGCGTTATTTTTATTACTTAGAGCATAAGTGAAAGTAACCTAAAGTTGTAAAATAGTATGCGCAACATATAAGATGAAGAGTAAAGCAAGTACAGATGAGGGCATGGAGTTTTTCACTCTATTGAAGTAAATATAAAACAAGGATTGACAAATACGAGAGCGCGCACTTCGCGTTTACAATATGTCGCACAGCAAAGACCTAAATTATATATGCCTGCCACAGTTATGCTGTAGTGTAAGCTGGAAACTTTAGTGCTATATGACCGATTGCTGTTGCTTTCCTCTCTTAATGAATAGTTATTGATTCACTCAATATGTACACTCTTCATGGTGAAACTACAGAAAGGTTTGACACGCCTGGTGCAAATCGCATAACATAACTGAAGGCACATACTTTGTGACATGGCAACACGGTTTGCAGAGAGCGATAATAGCGTGGAGACTGATACACTCATGCGGAGAAATAAAACAGCATGTGTCTTGCGTTGATATAAAAGGTAAATGCACATGTGTAGAAAAAGAGTAGGTCCGATGGCATTTTGCGCAAAAAAAAAAGGGACAAGATCAAGAGAGCACAGGCAGGCATATACTAACAACAGTAGCTTATTTTCAGAAAACGCATAAAGGAAAAGTAATGACACGTGGTTATGATTACAGGTGGGCGGTTAAATAATCTGTCTTGAGTTTATGATGGTTCACTCGTGGCCTTGCCAACATACGTCACCAGACTTATGCATGAAAAAGGCCTCAATTATCTTTCGCATGGTTTGTCTTTCAGCCCCGACAACACTTTCGTTTCATTTAACAAAGGATGAAATCTGAAATCCTTACAATGCAGCCAGAGATTATGCAAAGGCTGGCCTTTCAGAGAATTTTTGTAGTCCATTAATCGTTTATATAAACAGCGCTTGGTTTGACCGATGAAGGGTGGAGAGACGATGAAAGATGTAAGGGGTTATGTCTACTGAAGACAGGTAGTAACCGCGGAGGCAAACAATGAGAGTGAAATAACTAGGAGAATAAGGATGGGGTGGACCATATTCCGCAAGAATTTTCAAATCATCAATGGTAATCTACCACTAACCCTCCAAAGGAAGGTATATAAGAGCTACGTCTCGCCGGTACTTACCTACGGAGCAGAAGCCTGCAGGCTTACAAAGAGCGTTCAGCTTAAACTGAAGACGATGCAGTGAGCGATAGAAAGGAAAATATAGGTGAAACTTTAAGATACAAGAAAAGAAAAGTGGGTGAGGGAACAAACTGTGGTTCAGGAAATCGCAGATTAAGTTAAGCCGAAGAATTGGACATGGGCCGAGCACGTAGCGCACTGGTATTTAGGGGAACTTACTGGATTCCCAGAGAAGGCAAACGCACGAGGGGGAGACACAAAGTTGAAGGGGCCGAGGTTTAACGTGGAAGCAGAAAGCCCAAGACCGGGTTGATTGACGGATCACGGTAGAGGCCTTTGCCCTGCAGTGGGAGACACGATGATGTGCTTTGCACTGGTAGTTATGTGCTGAAAATGTTTTGCATGGACTACCACTTCCGTGATTTTGACCTGCAGTGTCTTATCCTCTTCGTCTCTAAATTGCGCCTCCATCAGTGTGCGATTGGAGAGCGGTGTCACCTGACAATACCATTTTTGAATGACCAGAACAGCGCGCCATGATTCACACCAATTCGTCACACACCACATGCTTCCTTTTTTTTCTCACATTTTGGTTTTTCAACAGATATCGAAATAACCATGCTTCTGCCTTTAGAAATGCTTATAACATTGACACGAACCAGCCGACAAATGGACAAGCCATTGGAGAAAAGTTGCTAAATGCAGTTTCAGCACAAGTTTGTATATTGCTGAATAGTTTCACAATATGCGCGCTCGCAATATGAATATTCTAAAACAACACTTATGTCGGACAAGGTATTAGGAAAGACGAATACTGCTAAAGCGAACTAGGGCTCCTCCAAGAACTCATATGGCTTGAGCTAAAGACCAATAGCGAAACTCTTCAGTGCGTTCTTCCTTTTTCATCATTTTAGGCTTCTTTACTCGTTCCCAAGTATAGAAATGACCACTGGGGATCTCATCTAGTTAACTACTCTGTCTTTTTTTTTCAGTCCTTTTTAACGCGAAGAAACGTCAAAATAGGAGTGACGTTATTCTGTATAATTTGTTACTTTGCAAGCATACTATGCTTGCGGCAAAGCCACAAAAGGTGCTATTTTTGTGTATCAAACAGCCTAAGGAAAACAAATATTCGGTGAGAACTGCCTGCGGGTATCATGTAGGCAGATTCGTAGGTACTTTAGTGGCTAGCAATCACATGGCTAACACACTCACATTTAAGTCATTTACTATTTATTGTCTCAACCTGAGGATGAACAACATGATGTTCATATTGAGAAAATCTCATCGCTTCTGTCTGATTATTTTAGCATCACGTACACATAACACTAAGGAATTGCTTAACGTAAAACATAGAAGAATCCGATGTTTCCACAAGTGGACTTGCTTTCGCCAAGGCAGCAACTTACATACAATGCGTGAACCCGGCTCACCGGCTATTTAGATATAGTGCCGCATGTTGCACAATGATGGGGCGCATGGCTCACCTGCACACTTTAAAAAGAGCAGTCTGCGCTCTGCTCGGAGGAGAGCTGTCTTGGCTGCCAAGAAGAACAGACTCCGGAACCCGCGCTGGCCTATCAGCACTGCAAAAGATTATGGATTGCACCACGCTGCCCCGTATCCTTAGACCGACCTTACCGATATGGTGGGTATAGTGGTAAATAAATGGTTGTTTGTTGTGATTCATTACCTCTGCGGTTATTTCCTTACTACGCACTAGTTGCAACAATCCCAATATCCACCACACATACATTTCCGTTGCTGCTTTGGCAAAGCCAAGTCCACTTGTAGAAACGTTCGCTGCAGTGAGCCAAAAACTGGGGAGGGGCGAAGCCAGCAGGGCCGGGTGTTCCAGATCTGCAGACGTGAAAGCTGGTGAGAGGCGAAATATGCAGCATTTTATGAGAGAGTGGGAGAAAGAAAGAAAGAAAGTGAGAAAGGAAGAAAGAAAGGAAGAAAGAAAGAAAGAAAGAAAGGAAGGAAGAAAGAAAGAAAGAAACAAACAAAGAAAGAAAGAAACAAAGAAAGAAAGAAAGAAAGAAAGAAAGAAAGAAAGAAAGAAAGAAAGATAGATGTGCCCAAGGTGGCAGGCCTCCTGATTTCAGGTAGTCACAGGCCTTTGCCATCTCCCGTGCCAATTGAACCAGGCTGCGCTGATTCTTCAGGTCTGGGTCTGATAAGTTGGCCTCCCACAGCTGCTCGTTTAAAGAGAGATTTTTCGATGATGAAATAGAGATGCAAAACCTGACATTGAGCAAGAAGGGACAAGCTTTTTTGCTCTACTTACGTGCCTTTGTGTGTGTGTGTGTGTGTGTGTGTGTGTGTGTGTGTGTGTGTGTGTGTGTGTGTGTGTGTGTGTGTGTGTGTGTGTGTGTGTGTGTGTGTGTGTGAGATTGAAATTACAAAAGCAATCGAACTTACAGTATAACTGCCTGTATCCCACAGTAATGTACTAAAAATATATGTTGACACTGCAACAGGTAAAACAAAATAGCTAACGAACAAACTAGTGATTTTGTGAGCCTGATCGCGTCCTTTCTTTGATAGACTAATGTGTGCTGAGGCTTTTCTAGGAGTGGTGGTTGCACCCAATTCGAAGTGAGTGACAGTAAAAGATCCGGCACTTTTTATTCCTAGAACACTGAAGTACTTCCGCTGAAACTGTCCTCCGGGCAAATGTAAATATTCTAGTCTGGCAGAATATCTAGCCTGGCAGTATGAAAAGCTATGCTGTGCTTAAGAAACGGTGCTCCGACTAAACGCGTCTCCTGCTATTGTCGGGGAAACAGAAAAATTGACTAGCATAAAGCCTGCATCATTGCCACAGAAAGAAAGTTGTTACCACGATGGCACATGCAATCTCTGACCAACCAAACTACTGCGAATACGTTGAACAAGAATATTGGGACACTCCCCCCTCCCACCCCTGTGTACGCGCCATGTCTGCAGCACGTGATGAAACGTGCATAAGAAGAGCGCACTACGCCAATTGCGGTCACTGCGAACAAGGCTCCCGTGTGGGGAGCCGAAACGTCTTTTTAACTTTTCTTAATTTTACCTTGGTCGGCGTTTTTGTTACTTTGCTCTAAACAGGAGTAAGGAGAAGTCAATTCACTGCAATATAGTAAAAATGGTGAAAGAATTGTGACGGTTTACTGGAAACTCCTGGTGGGATGTAGCGCTGAAACGACGACGTAGACGACGACGACGACGATGACGACAACAACGACAACAACAACAACAACAACAACAACAACAACAACAACAACAACAACTTGCTTGTCATTTATTAGCTCATTTCTCGATGTAGTACGTTAAGCGAACGCATGCATGCGTCGACGGTTATGGAAGTTCAGACCATCGAACGAGGTTCTTAACGTACGGCAGGGATATTGGGATTTACCGTTAATTTTTTTATTCAAATCTGCATGTTATAGCTTGACAGGTGTTTTATCTTTATGGCGTCAAGACACGCTCTATTACTTGTCAAAGAAAAACTAAACATTGAAACAGGCTTTAAATCTTCTCAGCTTGTTACGATTGCTTTTCTCACTGCGTAAACTGAACTTTTTCCCCTTTGTTATACAAAGCTTCAGTGAAGAAATGTGAAATTGGAATGTAAACCGGGAAAGCGCTGTTCATATTTTGTCGACGCGATTATTGCAGTGTGTGAAGCTGAGATAAAAAAAGGTGGGCATACTTTCGAAAAAAAATATATAAGCATGCGTGCAATTGCGCTTCAAAAGCTTATCGTGAGTGCATGCCGGCGAAACACCGAACCAGATTTTCAGGGGAAAGATCCAATATTTAAACGTGATTAATACGCGTCTTCCCATGCTCCTTCTTTTCTGTGTGCTCTGTGGAAATTGTTTTCAATGCTGCTCGTTTCGCTTCTATCAAATATTGCAGATAAATATAAGGACAGCCATCACCACGGGCGCTCACATAATGACGGCAACGCGGCTGTCAGTGGATATGCTGTGAGCGGTGTGATATTGAATAGTAGCCACGTGATGATATAACATTTGCTTTTGTGTGCATGCATGCGCAGTCAGGGCGACAAACTGATAGATGAATGCTGCTGTTCGTTGGCGTTATGGCGTGAGCATTGCTCCTCGGCAAGAGCAAAAGTAATGGGCGGTTTTACCGTGGGGGTCTGTCAATCAAGCTTATTGATGCGCGAACTCACGACGCAAACTCGCTGTTTCTGAGAAGGCCCCAGTTCAACTCGTCTCCATTGTCGAGAATCGACGCTGCAAGGGGCCTTTACTCGTTCGCTAACACCATGTCGGAAACTTGGCTGAGTGACCCCAGTGTCAGGAACCGCCGCCTACACAAATTGGACCCATCGAGAAAGCTTCAAGTTCTATCGGACCTCTCCCGCCAGGATGCAACTTTACTGTGCCGCCTGTGGTTAGGAGTAGCTTTTTAAAAGGCGTACTCCTTTCACATAGGAATGGCGGATAGGTCCCGATGTGAATCGTGCGACACTGACGAGACAATAGAACGTCTACTGTGTTCATGTGAACGTTTTGCGAGCGAACGCAACTTGCTACGCGAAACGTTAGAGACACTAGACACTAGACCTTTTTCCGAAGAGGAGATACTTGGCTCATGGCTCTACGCGTCGCTGCCCAGCAAAGCGACGCGGGCATTGCTAAGTTTTCTAAAGACAACCGGACTACGCGACCGCTCATAAGCGTGCAATGGACAAGGTCACATCTACACACACGTTGCCCTTCACTTCTCTCTCTCTTCTCCTTTAATCCCCCCACCCCTTCCCCCAGTGCAGGGTAGAAAACTGGACGTGCGTCTGGTTGACCTCCCTGCCTTTCATTTCTTCCCTTCCTCCTCCTCCTTCATGGTGCCTGTGTGACTGTCAAGCGCTTGATGCAGTGGGTGCTAAGCAACAGCTTCTTTGCATGGAGAATGAATTGTTCTTGCGCTGCTTGTGCAAGGCTGGAGCCATAGACGAGCTTGTGATAACCTAGCTTCTTCCAGCTCTTCAATTCGGTCATCTGCTCATCAGTTTGGTCTGCTTCGAAGTGAAGGCCGCATCAGTTTTGCAATAACTTGGAATATACTAGTATCGCGTGGGCTTAATTAACAAAACACTGAACAGCCTTGTCTTAATTGATAAGTTTTCAATTAAAATGGTAGTATTGATTTTGGGGTACTTAGCAAAACCATCATCAGTATAGAGCTATTTAACGTGATTCTTATATTGGCACGATGCTAATAGTCATAATATTAGTAAGATCTAACTAGCATAGTTTTACTTAGTGTTATCATGATGAATTTTGCGTTAACTAGCAATGTTTGTCCGTGCGTAAAGTAGCATGCTTTAGTTAGCACGGTTCTGGTTTTACACGGCTTCAGAGTCATGGTCTTATTAAGATGTGGTTTAATTACCTCGGCCTTAGCACGACTTGGCTTAATCACCTTGTTCACAGCGTGTCCTGGTCTAACCAGCGAAATATACCACCCAGCCAAATAGCTAATCAAGCGGCCGCACGTGCTCGGGTGCTAGCGGACGATGAAGACGACAAAGAAGGTACGCACTGGTCTAGCAGTGTCTAGCCAAAGCGTATGACAGTGTGTAATTTTCGGTGCTATAGGAGATACTTCTAACCTAGAATTTCCCAAAGTACATTATTGCACGGCTAGGAGAATTTTTGAGGGCAAAAGAATTTCATTGCTTTAAGAATGGTTGGGCTTCGTCAAATTTTAAACAAACTCGCGAAGTTCCCCAAGGGGCTGTTTTGTCTCCAATATTATTCAACATCCTAATGAGTTCAATTCCTTACAGCCATGTTGTGCATGTATACGTGTATGCTGATCACATTGCCTTTTTTTGCAGCAGACATTGACCTTTATTCCTTATATAAAACTGCAGAGGTACATGAATTTGCTAGAGGGGTGGCTAGAGGCAATATGCATGTCACTAAATGTAAACAAAAGTGCAATGTTGATATTTACGCTAACAGATCCTATTTCAATTGTCAATTGTCACTCATTTTCATGTTCTAGCGGGCAATGTATGTATTTGGAAATGATAGTTACGCGAACGACCGTCCTGTGCTTTCGCCCACTCATCATCGGTCGCTTCGTGAACATGCGGGGATTTTTTTTTTTAAATAAATATCGGTCACAGTTCTTAAAAATAAACTTTGCCCACAGATATGATCACCACTATAAACAAGGAATCATAATTGAAAGGAGCAGCTATTTTTTTAATGCACTGTGAATTGTATTTTAGAAGAAAAAAACTACTCCCTGCCATGCATGAGTACGACCATACTGTACTTGAAAATTGTAATCCACAAGAATTCAGATATATACGCAGAACAGACAACTAGAGGAGACCACGAAATTGCTTCCACAATAAAAGTATTTTTTTTTGGTAAAATAGTCAATTCTTTGAGAGGCTCGACATTTCAAAGGTAGCGAACGCTGAGCGATTCGCCAGTCTTCTATGGTCTCTTGTTTTCGTGTGGTTTATATAAACGTCAAGGCCTGCTCAGCGGGAGAAGTATTGGCCATAGAAATTAAGATGGAAGACGGAGAGCCAATAGTAAGAACCACAGAGCAGCTGTCCTTGCACCGGCAGCTTCTGTTGATTCGAAAACGAACGGCCTGTCGCCGATGTCAAGACTAACCGAAACCTTCCTTCGGCGACAATTAGCCGAGTCACGACGACGGCTCCCAAGAAGCCGTCTCTTCCTTTACTCGGGAGACCAGTAGAACGCACTTTTCTTTTGAATTTAAGTGGAACTAGATTACAATACATTGGCAGTAGACGTATACGAAGAAATATTTATGCTAGCAGTTTCTTTCCCTTTTTATCTTAAAGTATTTAGGCTTAGTTCATACCGCAGAACAAAACTAAGCGTTACATAAAGCACGCTGCTGAATTTTTACAAAAATTAGTTACACCTTCATTTCTTTATTATTTGAAATAAAAGCATACCAAGTTAGTTAAAATTATTTTTATTAATTTATTCAGCATTTAGGGAATAACACTTCTTCAAGGAACAGTATAGAGAAGAACTGTCTTTTAAATATTAATATTTTCTTTTTCACTGCTTCAAAATCACTCATTTTGCCGTGAGAAGTCCCTTGTTGAGCGAGAAAACAAAAACAAGCACAACCACACGCGCGCGCACACACACGCATGCACAGAAAAATTAAGTACGTTGTCCTCTCAGGGAGCCCTAGACTTATATTGCCAAGTTTTCAGAAAGTTTTGTTCAGCCAATGTCACCAAAGCATGAAAAATGAAACTTTTAATTCATGATGTAACGTACTGACAAACCACTCAAGATATAAAAATGAAACTGTGACAATAATTTTAATCTCTAATGAGAAACCTATGATAGTGAAATCAACGACGTTAGACTTTTCATAGTACACTTCCTATCTAAACTGATCCATTGCTTGTCGTTATAACTTTGAATAGGAAGCATTGTTTTTGATGAAATCGGTTAGCTATACAACATCAATATAGAGACAAGCAAAATCAACGGGACAGTTATATTTGCCATGGTAAATGAACTATTGTAAGAACTGGATGAAATGAAAACACTTGTGTCATTTGTGCAATTATAAATTTTGCGTTTTCCCATATGGAAATAACATCATTGGCGTGCAAATCGAAGAGCAACGGGCCCAGGATGCTGCCCTGTGAGACTCCGCAAAATATTTCTTTGATTGCGGATGCATCACTTTGACGTTGACTCGCCTGTTCTGAATCTTCTGCATAACCTACTACTTCATAGGTTATGTTATGTTGCCGTAAATGGTCGAACGTCTTCCTTGTACAAAGTGACCACAGAGGTCGCTCAAAGGTCGGTATTAGCCCCACAATATTTTTCATTTACGTTAACGACGTTTCTTCTGCAATTCGTTCTTCTGCTTTTCTCCTGTATGCCAATGACATCAAGATATTTAAGAAAATTTATTCAGTTAATGACTGTCGCTCGGGGCAGTCAGATTTGCGTTCTTTTTCTGAATTATTGGACAACAATTACCTTCCATGAGTACCTCAAAAACCAAACTCATGAGTATATCTCGCAAAACATCCATTTTCTGCACAGTGTGGTGAACCTCGAGGTCCCTGGTTCGATCCCGGGTTTCGGCACAGTGTGGTGGACCTGGAGGTCCGCCGGCTATCAAGCTGCCATGCAGGGACGAGAGACGGCATGTCCGAAAGGAATGCTCTTTTAATGAAACAACGAAAGAAAAAAGAACAGATGTTTTCGTGCCCTAGAGTGAGCGGCAGCTCGTGAAAAACACCCGCAATTATGATGACTGCTGTCTGCGAGGTTGGAGAAGACGAAGTTTCAGCAGTCACAGTAAACATGCTGCCATGCGAGGCCTTCGTTTTTTCGGCTGTATCTCTCAGGAATTCACTTCTCCTACAGCCTTCCACAAACTGTGCGCCGGAACTTGAGTAAGAATCTGCGTTCTGAAATGGCATTGCTAAATCGGGCAGTGACGCCATTCAGCGTCCAGAAAAACATTCATAAGCATTTACAACCACCGTTTTGCTAGAAATGACTCTGGATTGCGTTCTAACACTGCCAGATTATTATCACGGTCATCCCATCACTGCCGACTAAATAGCGCATTTTTCCTTTGCAAACTAGTTCACGATATATAATATCCTGCCCTTTACTTTTTAATTGTTTAAATTTTCGGATTCCACGGAACTTTACCAGGAAGAATGACCTAATTTATGTACCTGCCAACTTCTCACGTTCTACAATTCACAGAATACAGAGTATCCATAATGCTAACTTTCTTGATTTTTGATTTTCACAGTCCACTGTCTGAATGTTTTTATCTCAGCTCTGCACTGTCCCAACATCGTTTTTTACAATGTACAGCTTCTTCATTTTTTCGTCTTGCGATGTGGTTACGGATACCGGTGGCGGCGGACAACTGCGCGTGACCCGAATTGCGATCACATACCAGCTTTCGCTGTAAAACAGTGGCACATACCAGGGGGCGGGTATGTGGCACTGGTATGTGGGTATGCGTGCTACAGGTGATAGACATTTTATATGTACCCAGGAATGGTGAGAACACACACGGGTAACTTAAGCCCTTGCGCGTTAAGAAAAAGCTGCTATAAGTGGCGTTGACCTGATGAATGCAAACATTAAATGTCAGTGTCGAAGCAGAAATCAAACCCTATAGCCTTCTGCGTGGCAAACAAGTATTCTACCACAGAGCCACGTTTGGTTTCTGAAATATTTTGCACATAGACCCTAATCATCGGGAAACGTCAAATGTGGTTGCAGTGCTGGCTATACAATTTTGTAAACATTACATGCATGTGCACTTTTATGATACAGCCGTCATGTCGGTAAACGTAAATTGTAGTCAGGCGCCATCCGCTGAAGTGGATTTGTGTAGCAGTGTTGAGGGCTATCATCCTCGTGCTCACCAGCGCAAACACTAGCGCTTCATACCAGCTTAATGCTGCTGCTGTTGCTGATACCTATGTTACTGTTTGCATCAGTACACAACTGTAAACAACTGCAAATGTAAAACATATGCGGCTGTTTAACGTATGTTTGTCTCCGTGTTTTTACATAAATTTAGCGCCACTTCATAACGTCTCGCTCAATAAAAAAATAAAATCAATTAGATTTTCATCCGCATGCTTCGCCTAACATCGATTCCCAATGTACGTGGGATCTGCCAGATTTTATTAATAATAATGTTAATATCATTATCATTGTTAGTATCAATATATTTATATTATATAGTAGTATTAGTAGCATTACCATCTATTACATCTTTGTTTCAAACTGTTTGTTATGGATGTATCTTTAGAGTAATGTGCGGGGTGTACAGATTACTTTGCAAGCAAAACGTCAAAGTACTGCAACAAGCAACTTGAACGTAATAAGGTAGTTGAATCGTGACAACACTGGTGGCATCAACATTCCGGAGATAACTTCCTTCAGTTCGTCCCTCTTTAAAAGAGACAAGTCACTTTGTGTGAGCATTCGCTTTTGTTTTACAACACATTGGGCGCTTCCCATGCATTTTGCTGTCAGCTGGGCCATTCTGTCTAGCAGGATGATAAATTGCATAATGCCGCCTGTAACAACTAAACTTTCGAAAATTTGCATTTCAAACGACAAAAAAGTCTGGTCTGCCCGGCAACAAGAATCGGCGCTCGCCACGCAGTCGCGAAAGTGAGATGAAGGGCCCTACAACCTGCCTCATGTGCTTTCAGCTTAAATCTGTGCAGTGCTACAGAATGCACGAGGAGGCTCTACTGCACTGACGCTAAGTTCGGAATACATGGCGCCTACAAAAAGTTTAGTGCCACTGCTAGAATCCTCGCTGTCATGCCTTAGAAGGTCGCGAATAGTTCACAACTAGACCATTAGCTAACCAGGAGTGAATAAATATGCGAATAAAGAAGGTGAAAGCCGTTGCGTATAAATACAAATCAGCTTGCGCCTGTGAAAACGTGGGCAGCTCTCTTCTATTCCTTCGGAGCATGAAGAGCATAGACAGTACCTCGTAGCCTTTGCTTGTCCTGCACGGCCACCAGTGTTCGCTTTCTTGACACAATAGAGTGTTGTCCCCAAATCACATTTTATCTATTTTTTTTGTTTGCATCTCTATTTTTGACCACGTGCCAGATGATAATTTTTCCCTCGACGCTGGCGTCGAAATTTCCATTAATCGAGCTGTTTATCGCTATCGTGTTAATGAAGTGCCCGCCATCGTTTAAAATAATCTCATTGAAGGGAAGCGTGGTTTTCGGTGCCACTCGTAGATGACAATTGCAGAAGCTATGCGATTACTAGCGCAATAAAGTAATCAGCAGTTTCCATTTGCAACTGACAGAGATGACTCCGATTATGGAGGCCATATAAAACCATGTTAGATGCAGAATGATCTTGGAGGTTGGCGGGATATTTCCATGGATCGAGAGAAAGGAAAGATAAAAAATGATGGCTTTTGCATTCGAGTCGTCTTGTGGGAAATCATAAGGGACACTGTGAGTTTTTTTGTCTTCTTTTTTGTTTCAAGCAGCAAGGCCTTGGGGAAAAGATATTGATAAGAAATGAAAAAAAAGCTGCCATACTTTACTTTTGTTTTTAACGCGCAGTTCTGAAACTTTGAGTAAGGAAGCCACCAAACTGCGACGCAAGTACACAGAATTCGGTCGATAATTGTATGTCTAAAAAGTTTGGTGTGAAAAAACAAGAAGAGATGCTCTGGAAAAGCGTGTCTGCAGCACCTGGGGCTTACTTAGCGTTAGAAAATAAAATGCAAATTATCTCCGTCAGAAAAAAAAGCTTAGAATAACGCTGCGACTTTTCACTATCCCGACAGGCGTTGGGTGTTCGTTTCTTCGTGCAGACAAACGCAAGAAACTAGCAAGTCACGAACGCTTGTATATGAGACACACAAAATAAGTTCAAAGAAATACCAGTGACACAGAGCATGCAAGTATTGCAGACAGACTAGTGAGCGATGAACAGAGCGAAGTTACTTCGAGAATCGCATTTGTTCATATAATTGTTCATACATACTGGGCGTAGCAGAAAAAAATAGGTCAACGAGGGTACGACACAGCACACAAAGTGTAGAGGGAGGCCTTGACGCTAACGATTGTTACGCAACCTAAGTAAAGGAGACACTAAAGAAGAAGAAAGGAAAGTCAATTGCAGCTTTGCCGCAAAGGCGAAACAATGAACGAGATATCAACAAATTGGAAGATCACGCGCAGAGTGGAAAGCGGATCGAAACGTGCCCCGCGTTTCTCATGCACAAATGACGCACGAAACGTACTCACAGGTATAGAGGCACGCAAATAGGCGTCCCAGTTGTTACTTCGCTGTGTCTGAAAAGTGCGAGCTTTTCGCAAATGGAGACCACAATGATTGTAGCCACCTTTGTGCGCCCAGTAACTACAACATGATCGTTCAAGGTAAAGCCCGTGGCCAGCCAAGACGTGCGCAGTCAAGTGAGATGACGTGGTGGGAACATATTTCATCAATCTGCACTTCCGCATCTCTAAAACTGTGTTTTTTTTTTCAAAAAGAAGCTCTCAAAGGCTACTGGGAATGTTTAAGTTCAAACGCATAATGCTATTATCAGACCTAAATTAGAGTATGCCTGCATGTGTGCTGTGGGATCCGTACACAAGAAAGAATATACAGGGCTTAGAAGCGCTACAAAAGAAAGCGAACAGATTTTTATTTAATGCATGAAAAGGATAGCTTTCCCAACTATACTAATAAAAGCTTCTGATATCCCCCCACTAGCTGTCCGCAGAAAAATCAGTCGACTTAAGTTCTTGTGTAATATGTTAAACGGTAAACTTGGTAAGTCTCCACCCATTTATTTGACGGCCACTACAGCCAGAACTACGCGCAATATTCACAAACACACCCTTAAACTCATTTTTGCTAGAACAGAAGCATTTAGACAGAGTGTTTTTCCCCGCAGTGTTTAGCATTGAAATGATGTGCCTCTGTTTGCAAGGCAGACAATTTTGACGAAGCCCTTGAGCAACCCCTGTTATGTTAAATATTGAATAGTGGAGACTGTAATACAATTAATTGTGGGAGTATGGCATTTTATTGGTGCTGTCTATTTTTTTTTTGTTTAAAAGTCACTTTAGAGCACAACTGATATATTGATTGTGGTGCTAATATTGTTATCAATTATTTTTTTTTCTGTTCTCCCTGATTTTGTAAACTCACTCCTGCTTGGGCCAACGTGGCCTGCAGTATTGTGAAATCAAATATATCAATAGAGACAAAGAGCTAGAAGAAATGAAGCAAGGGAAGCCAACCAGCTATGGAAGACACCGTCTGATTCATGGCTTCTGGGTGGGTTGCGCCAAGCTGTTGAGCAACCAACCAACGAACCTTCAGTCTAGGTACCACTGATGCGAAGATGCCGTTTTTTTCGGCTTTTTAAAACCTAGTTAGTTAATTAGATTATTGCATAATACGTTTTTAACACAAAGACCAGGCTCCACCATTGCTCCGTGACGTATTTTCGTCACTGATATAACGTTGTAAAATATTTACTCACATGACGAAGAAAAAAAAGAGAAGCAAAATTTTCGCAGCGGGGCGTAGAACAAGCGACCCTGCGCTCCTTAGCGTGTGCCGCTAACCAGTTTACCCCAGAGCGAACCTACCGTGACATGTGAATGGTCAGCCATTCGTATACACCATGTACCGCTGGTGGTCCTCAAGCCTCGGAATCTTTAGCGCGTTTTAGTAATAAGCAGCGATATGACACAGCAGCCCACGTTGGGCGCGCAGCGCTCAAGAGGTCGTCGTGCCGCTGCCACCGCAAGTTCGCTTTGAAGTTACAGTAGTAAAGAGAGCACAAACGTCAATACACTCGCTGCTGCAGCCGCATTTACTGAAAGAACGCGCTTTTTACACACGAAGTAAAAGTTGTGAAAGTTAGTTCGCGCTCGTCCGGTGTACGCTCATTTCGTGCGTGATTTGTGCTTGAGGTGTGTGCTGCAAGTTTCGAGCTACTTACTGTTCTTGGCGTTACATTGCAATTTATTACTATAGCATTCATTGCTTCGCCCTTGTGGCAAAACAAGGCACAGTGAATGCTCCACTACCTCCACGAGGACGCGTTTCACTCTCGTGTTAAACCAATTCCTAAAAAAAAAGGGATCAACCACGTTTTTCCCCCATTCTTGCTGGAAGCGTATCAACGACATTGCACTGTACAATTACAAACGTTTAGTGGAAACACTTAGCACGCCGGTAGTAGAATTAGCTACTTATCTTATCTACTTATCTACTCCACAAAGATTTGTAATGTGCTCATCATAAAGCTTGTACCAGCAGGGAGAACAAATATGGAACTACATCATAGTTACCATGTCGAATTGCTGTTGTATTTGAGAGAAGCCTTGGTGACGTAGCTTATCAATTTAGCAACGAAGATGCTACTGCTTGGAAAAAGAAGGCCTATAACGAAGTATATTTATCTAGCCATCTCTAATCATTCGAAACGCAACCCCATAAAACATGGACAAATGACAACTTTCGAGTGTTGCGGATTGCAGTGGCCACACGAGCAGCAGAGTCGTAACGGCCGCGAAAGGAGTCTTTTCCAGGCCGTTCAGTTACAGCCGATGCCTTGTCGAATGGCGACGTGTGGTGCATGCGATTTGCCGCCACTGGCAGCGCTGCTTTTCGTCTAGCGACTGCCGATGCCGCAAACCCAATCACAGCCGGCTGTGTTCGACTCCTTTACCGCGGAGGTTGTAGACTGTGGAACCATTAGGAAGCCAGCTTACGTACTCTGATTTTTCTTTATTTTTTCTTATCCTAACTACCACTGCTTTCGCTTTCGCCTGGAACCACTGGAATTTGTTTACTTCCCGTTATCTATCCAAGCTATCTGCTATCTTTCCTTTGAACATCATCATTCTTTTTCCCTCTCCTTTCATTAGCGCCTTCCCTTCTGGCCTCCACTTAAGCCAGCCACGAGGCGGTTGGGTGCGGTTCCCCTCTCAGTATTCGCTCTCTTACTTTTCTCGTTATCACAGCAATGCCACTGCCGTAATTCTTGCTTTTCTTCGACGTTATCTCCCGAAGCCATACCGTGCAATTCTCGACTCCTGCCTCAACTCGGAGCTCTTCCAACTTCGACGCTGTTGTTTCCCCTCCCGCGTGGGTGTTATACTAAGCCGGTACGCCCGCTTACCATCTAACAGCAGCTTTCGTTGCTTGACTGAACTTCAAAAACCCGCGGTTCCCTTTGTCTTCAGTTAATTTGGGCGGCTACATGCGTGGTTTTTTCGATGTGCACCATTCATTACTTTTTTAAAGTGAAGGGAAGTAGTCAAACGAGAAAGCTTACGTTTTTTGGAAGTTCTGATGACGTGGATGCAGGCCTGGCAGTATCGCGATAAAATCTTAGAGATTCTTTTGAGCGTCTGTATTTCTGTATCAAGATACATTTCGCAAAATGTATTTGTATCTCAATAGTGAAATACCCTAACAACGCATTGAGTATATCTCGATGCAAATCAGGACGGGGGTATCTCGTTCCTCTTTTCCGGAAATGAGCTGACGTGTTTCGGAGAGATAGAAAAGACATTTTGTCTTATTTCAAGCGAACGTGCTTTACCGGTCAGTGACCCAGTGCATGAGAGCAGCGGAGGGTTCTTCATGAAGTAAAAGCACCCTCTGTCGCTGGCGGCAGAATCGCGGGTGGAGTATTGTCATCCTTTAAATACGAAAGCGATTGTTTTCCAAGGCCGGTATTGCAAAGCAAGTTTTGTATGGCGGAAAACCGATTCGTGAGTTCACGTTAGTTGCCTTCAGGCTGAATCAACAATGCATAGATGACAGCTCATCATGAGTCAATCATGAACTGCATCATGAGTGACAGATCATGAGTTGAGAATAAATCTATGCTTTTTACTTAATGCACTGCCGTTCACCAGTGAATTGGGCGATATGTTTTACTTGTAATTTCAGTGCGTTAGACCATCAATCATAATATTACTCTGCACCTAATAAATGCCTCTGTGGAGCACGAGTAACTAGGAGATGAACGAAATAATCCGCTAGTCATCTGTTTAAATTTGCATTGTGTATTTGTATTCCACAATTTACAATTTCTTTCGGAAATGTGTAATATTCCGCTACGTCAAGAATAAATGTGTTTTAGGCTTTCAGCAATTCTTTTTAATATCTATATTGCGGAAGACCTTTCTGATTATCTCAGCCCAGCCCTGCCTCAATGTCTACAAAGAATTGCCCTGTCTGTATGAAACAACTGGAAGGGAGCTTTAGAAGCTTATTCTGACAATTACGTAAAACGTCCAATAGTCTATTGAATAGGCTATCATTCTCCCATTCCCAGCCCTGTTCTTGCTTGCTTGTTTTTCGTGCGCTTGTTTTGAATGCGGAGCATTTCTTAGTCGCACGATGTCGCGCTTAGGCGTCGCTGGCGGCGCCGTCTCCAAGCTCAGCGCGCATGCTCGCATCACGCGTCTCGTCCTGCATGCTCACGTGCCGCATAACTGCGAAACCGGAACTAACAGTATGCAGCCGAGAAGCAAGAAATCCTGATAGGTTCGAGCACTTACTGCTCATCTTGTTCATGTGCTTTCAAGAACTAAGGGACGAGGAGGATGTATCGCGTGTGCGAAGGGTAGCGAAGGAGAGGAGAAAACCATCCCGTCGTCTTTGAACGCGGACTCGTGAGCGGCCCTTTAATTGGTGTAGGCATTTTTAGTCATTTTTGTAGACCGTACGTCACGGCCATATATCCAGCTAATAAAAGCAAGAATTACCACTTTACCAGCCCAACTTTAAGCTCGCCCAAAATGGGCGCTACTTCCAAGACACCACTTCCTTTTAGCCCCACGTATTCTCGCGGTTGAATTGCTCCCACCTTCGCGTATTCAGAGGGTCCCCAAATTTCGCTCTGCTTCTTCGTATTTTTTCATTATTTGAGACGACGGTATGGGCGAAAATTCGGTCACGGTGACTATCTCCACCTTTGGCGCCGCCACACTTCTTCTTTTGCGGAGTTCCCGATTATCGTCGATAAAGGCGGCTTAATTGAGTGAATGGAAGAGCCGACGTCGTTCGTTCCGACGGCCAATGAGCACTTCGCCAGTAGAGATCCTGAAGGAGGCCCGGCACTTCTTATCGCTGCCGCCTTTATGCGCTCCCGATAACTGCGAAGAATCGCGGTCCCCTTCCTCCGCTCCACGCACGTGGATGGTGACATTCAGTCGTAACGAGCCACCCATTAAGAACCCGGGCGCGTTTCCTGAAGACGCGCCACCACTCCGAGTTTTCGGACAATGTGCCAAAGGTTCGCTTTAGGAGTCCGCAATAGCGGTGAGAATGCAGTAGATTTTTGACAGAATTTGAGACAGCTGTGTGGTGTAACTTTTGCACTTACATGTGCTACAAAGAGAGAGAGAGAGAGATCGTGACGTAAAATGAGGACCTTTACGGACGTCATGTTAATGAAAATGATTGCACAGGAGAAACCAGCAGCCGCGAATAATGAGTGCTATCTCACCATGCCAGCCTCATTTACACAGTGGATTCGTTAGTGGAGAGAAGCGAAGTGATGACCTGCATCTATATGCATGGTGACAACAGCCCGGTGTGCCTGATGCATCTGGACTCCGATGAGTGTTCACGACTCCAGCGTAGCTGTACACATAGGGTGCCTGTGATCGACGCTTGCTTTATTATCTCTACGGGATCTATTGGGTGCCATGAGCTGCGTTGTACTACTTTGCTGTTCGTCTAATCAAGAAGTTAATACTGGCATGTTATCCCACGCTTAGGTGGTGGAAAGTGCAGCATTTTATTTTCTGACTACAGCAGGCCAAACAAGATTAGTGGCCGTTGTTTATTTGTTTTTTTTTGAAATAATGTTGCTGCCCCGCCTTGCCACGAGGCAGAGTGGGGGAAGGGTAACTCATCTGTTCAACAGACGGATGATTCACTGTACGAAGTTTTATATGAAGCTCGTCATGTTACATTAGGACGAAGTATTCCTAGAAGTACCAGTTCAGTTGAGGCTTATTTAACAATGCAATGGGAGTGCCGTGAAATCCGTAGCTTAAGATGAGAAGGCTTATATAATTTTGTTTGCGTTTTGTTTGTATGTATTTTCTTGTCCCCACTCCTGCCAGCATGTAGCATCTGGTTTAAGGCAGCGTTTGTGAGCGATTGTTTTCAAGACGATTTAATCCCCGTGGTCACCGCAGGCAGTGGCTGAAATATATCTCCGGAAATCACCGCCATTAAAAATGCAACCAAATAAAATCTGCTAGTATACAAAATGCGAACTAGGGCACCTGGCATAGCACGAAAGAGGTGGTACATAAATTGTTTAACGCTGTTTATGAGAAAAGCATATTCGTACAAGCTTCAAAAAATAAAAAAAATATTCAGCCGGTTCCACGCCTGGAAAACTGTTGGACAGCGTTGCTGTTACAATAATGAGTATGATGTCTTTTGTTACAAGAACGTCATAATCATCACGTCTTTGTTTAATTTACTGAAAACAACAAGTAGCGTCTTCCTTTCGAGCATAATCACCATCGTCATGGCAATCGTGATCTTAGTTTTGCTTTATTAATTTTTTCTTCGCTTCACCTTTGGTCAGGTGACCTCCGTGACGACTACTACTAGATTTACGGATACGATAACCTTGCCGATGTCAACTGCACTGGGTATATATACTACAATTAGCCTCACCGTAAAGAATGTGTTTGCCAAGCATTCGTGTTCCTCACAACTGGGGGTTACGTTAGAATTATCTCACGCGCAAAGCTGTAATGAAGGAACATGGCACTCCTAACGTTGTGTATGCCATATCTTCAGGTACAGCATTGTAAGCACTGCGTAGACTTGGCGCAATTGCAGAGGAGAGCTTGTAAAACGGTGTCTTTTGCACTCGATGGGCGCTGCTGAAAGTGAACTCAAAATTGTGGGATGCCGTGTCAACAGAAAGACGGATCCCAACGTGACAATGTTCATTACCGTGGTAGCAGCAGCGGGGAAAGCATGCTGACGCTGTGCTTGAACGGTTAGAAAAACGAAGAGGGAACCGAACATGACAGCTTGGGTTTTATAGCCAGCACTGGTGACGTAAGCCTGAGTTGAAACTCCACTGGAAGCGCGTTGCAGCAAGTGGACATGTCACGCCGGGATAGCCAGAGACGAGACGGAGGCTGCGCAGGTTTGTGCGCCGTGGTCGCCACAAGATCATAATGGCTAGCGGACGTGTCGTGCACGACTAATCTTCGTTTGGCAAACAAACTATGCGTGTCGAAGCACACTCTACGGCGTGTCCTCGTGCTCAATCAAAGCAATGGGGCGCAACGCATTGGTCGTTTCCCGCAGGAAACGGTGCTGGCTTAAAGTCGCCGGGTTTCGCCGATTCTGATCTGCACTCCTAATGATACGCACTTGCTTAACGATCTGCGTGACTGCGCCGTTCTGCCTTAAAGATTCATTATGGACATGGGCCATGTCGTTCGGTTGTCTTCATTTACCAATATGAACGATTCTCGGAAAGGGATAAGGGTTCACAGAAAGGAATGACTGCCTTAGTGCTAGCTTCTCATTTATTTCTAAATAAGCTTGTTTAAGAAATCCGCGCACTTGCACACATTTGAACACATGCTTTTCTCCCTCCCTCTCTCATTCACTCACCCCCGTGGTCTAGTGGTTATGGTGCTCGGCTGCTGAACCGAAGGTCACGCAATCCGATCCCAGCCGTGACGGTGGTAAAATGCTAAAGACCCAAGTTGATAGACTTATGTACATGTTATCTGGGCCCTGCAGCACATTTTCAAGTAGTAATGAAATAGATTCACTCAAGCTGCTAATTGCGTCACGAATTCACCATCGCAAAAATTTTAAGCATCCGTCCAGTACGAGCGAAGTTGAAAATACTTGTCGCTTACTTGTCGCACGCTGCAATCGCATTTCCTCTTTTCTCGTCCCGACGAAAGCGCTGGAAGATAAGCAGGGAGGGGTTGCACAGGCCAAGAAAATACACCACGTGCGCTTCGTGACGTTGACTACTTTTCTTTTTTATTTGAATAAGAGGCTTTTCAGAGCGATCACGCGCACATGCGTGTACAAGTCGCGGCCTCCCATGGTATAGCTGCTGTTACGATCAAGCGTGCCATGTTCAAATCAGCCAATGGCTGATACAATGGCTGTGACGAGTGATTTTTGAGCTGTCTCGTCATTTGTCGAGAGAAGACAAGGCAAATTTCGGGCGAGTTCGAGAATTTATAGCTAGTTTCAGCCCGCGTGCTGCGCTGTAATATTTGGCTCGCGTGTTCTCGGGAGCCTCGATTACTGAATGGCAGCGTTTTCTGACCATGCCCAAAAAGTGTTGCAAAACCCCTTATGAGGAACACCAGATGATCAAGTTTCCGGACCCCTCTACAGCGGAGTCTCTCTTAATCATAACGTGGTTTCGGGAATTAAAACCCCGACATTCTTGGCATGTTTTGATCAGAAAATCAGTCTATCACTATTTTAATCAATCAATCAATCAATCAATCAATCAATCAATCAATCAATCAATCAATCAATTAATTAATTAATTAATTAATCAATCAATCAATCAATTTGACTGCGACCCATGCATTATCTACAATAATGCATTCTCTACAGACTGCTCAGCCTGGTAGATGTTGAAGGGCGCTGTGTACCCTGAGCCCTTCTGTTCGGAGCTAACCATTGGCGTCGTCAAGAGTAGGCTCCTTGTGCGGGAGAGCCAACGCAGGCGTCTCTCTAAGATGGTGGCTGAAGTGAGGAGCCTCGGAGCAGGCGCCGGCAGGGGCCATCGAGCGGAGGCGTGCAGCTATCATCGATCCAGCATCCTCGCTGTCTGCGCGCGTCGCACATGCGTCGGCTGGCAATCCGCCAGTCTCTAGAAACCCTTGATCGAATAACCCCCCCTTGACCTGCTACAGTGCGTGTGGCGGGACGCCACGGAGGACGGAGTTGCAGCCAGGACCGCGTATGCACCGCGGAGACTTGCCCAGGCGCGAAACTGTCTTCAGCCACCGAGTCACGTGCACTAGCCGTCGCAATCGAACACCGCGGGCCTTGCCTGAGTCGCGGGCGCCGTAATTACACCATGGGATAACGTGATAGGCGGCTTTCCACTTGAACTTGCTACATTTTGTTTGGGCAATCATATATGAGATAGCTGTCACCATACTTGTTAAATCTTATTTGCCAACTCACTGCAGATCCTGTAGATGTCTGCCCCACATGCAGCAAACCATCACTAAATATATACTTATTGATCAGCGCATGCGAGAAATGGCTGGCACTATTTAATCAGATGAAGCAACAAGTGCGTAGGTCATCCATCAACACTCTTCTAGGGGAAGACTAGAAACATCAGTTAGATAAGGTACAAGTCAAGTTATGCTGCAACATGTGCGCATGTGCACAGTTTTATTGACTTATTCACACGCGAAGATGTCCTATGTTTTACAAAAATAAATTACCTGTGAAATCAGCGCTGTGTCGTTTTTTTTTCTGTTGCTTTCTAACCCAGTGCTCTGTCAATTTTCTACGCATATTTGTTTAGACGAAACCAACATGCATCAATCAATCAATCAATCAATCAATGAATCAATCAATCCATCAACCAATCAATCAATTAATCAATCAATCAATATGTATTGGCGTCAGAAACATGATACATAGCAGGTAAATATGCAGGAGGAGGTACCAAGGTTACAATCCTTAAATTTCTCCTGTTCTTGAGTACTGAAAAAACGAAGATGAATAAACAACAAAACTAATATTTTGACAAGTGTTCACATACTTAATAGTATGTGACATGGTGCAGCTATGGTTTGCTGTTATTGCGATAGCAATTATACGGACAGTCCCGGCTGGTTTTGTTTGCCGTCGCCGCGGCTGCCGCCGTCATTCACGTATATGAATATGTATGGATATGCATACGGGGAAAGATGCGCTAGCCTCTTCTTTCTGCGGAGCGAACATCGCCTTTTCGGCGGCGGTCGTCTGCGCACGCGTTTATCTCGTGAGCGAACAAGAGGAAAGGCGCGCTTATGGTTGCCGTGCTGTAGTGGCAACGATGAGCGCGAGCCTTGTGTCCCCACAGCAGGCGGGAGCTTCTATGGGCTGCCTATCAACACGAAAAAACGCTACCAAATGTGTACCAGGAGCGGCCGTGTTCTCTTACACCAGTGTTTTTTAAAGTTGCGTGAGATCAATCTGAATGAGTTGACTACCAGCCTAACTTCGTATAACATTGCAATTTGTCGCTACCATCGCTTCACCTTTTCGGGTGAAACTGATTTTGTGCAATCATCCCTGCCACAGTCGCGAACTGCACTTGACAACATGCGCACAAGTATACATAGCCACCGAGAAAGCTTCTTGAGACACAGGTAGGTGTCTCCAGCGGCTATTCACGTTTTCCAGGTTCTGCACCGTTTGTTGTAGGTTATTCGCGCTCATCTCCATCTGTGATTACGTTTTGTGCGTCATGTGTGTGTGAGAAACGCGGGACATGTTTCGATCTGCTTGCCATTTTTCGTGTAACCTTCCAATCTGTTGCTATATGTGTTCATTGCTTCACAATAGCGGCAAAGCTGTGACTTTTTTATGTTATGCTTTTAGGTACCTAAGGAGCACTGGAATGATCGTGCGCATTGGGACGTGAGAGGGTTTGCCGCGTGGTATTTTTTAAAATTTTGCGGTCGTTCGTAGCTAGCAGGAAAACACTTATAAGAAACAGATATAACGTTCGAAACAGTCTAAAAGGACGGTTTGCAAGCCGATCTACAGCTTTCTTTTTAGACTTTTTCACCCATCTTCGTTCCCTCAAAAGTCAGTTAATTAAAGAGACCTGAATAAACAAATTATCAGAACACAAAAATAAGCTGACCCACTTCACGCAACGGTCAGCAACAAGTATTTGGTCGTGTAGTCATCCCTTGTGTCTGCGTATTTTTAAACTCTGACTAACAACCCTGAATATTTAAACACCGCATTTTTGTGAAGCCACTTCATGGTGTAGGAGTACCATGAAGGGGTGAAAATAACACACGCTAAGCGCTCGAATGCAGTTTCGAAGTTAATTATAAAAAAAAGAAGTAAAATGCGGGATCTTGAAACCAACTCGCTGTTCATGGCGTTCCTCGGATGTGAAAATACAAAAAGAATAAAAAAGAATAAAAAAGTGGGTGCTTGAGGATGAGCAGATTATAACGTAAAAATCCCGGATTAAATTAGGGGTTTTTTGGTAATGGGCTGTCGTGGTTTTTCATTACGAAGATGGACATTCTTTTTTGGGGACCGGGTCAGATGTGCTCTCGGAACTCGCTGAAAAGTTCATCAGAGTAAAGAAGGATTTCATTACAAGAAAACCGCTGCCACAGACATGCTGCCCACCAAGCCCGACGGGGGAAAATAAATATTAAACAATTATTTTTCATATGAAAGCAAGTAAGAAGGCAAAACGTTTCTATGTTTATAGAAAAAGAAACGGTAATCAAAAAGAATTAAATACGCACAATGCTCACGGCAATGAAGAAGGAATCTCAAAATAAATGAGGAAGTAAAAGCTGCGACCTCGTTTTGTAAGTCTTGTTTCACACAAGAGAATTTTGCGCCAATGTGGGCTGTAATGTTTTGATCAGCTGGTGGGTAAGGCGTGGCAGGAGTTTGGCTAAAAAATTAAAGAACTTGAGTACTCACAAGACGGAGAAAGATGGATAAGTAGCAGAGCTTTTATTTTGACAAGTTCTTACGTACTTGCATTTTAAAAATGAATTTTCGGCAGTTCATGCTGTCAATAACTTTCACTTAAAAAAGCAGTAAAGCTGGCCATCATCACCTGTCGCATTAAGCCAAAGTGCGCGCTCGAATTAGGGCGTGCGGGGTGGACCCCTAACAAACTCTTAGGTAAAAAATATAATAGTAAAAACTTTAGTCCCGAAAATACTTATTTAGCAATTATTTTAAGCAAACCTTGTAAGTTTCATGTTTGTTTTGTGTGCTTGTGTGCTACTCAAAAGAATAAGGGCTAATCATCTTTTGCCCTTATAAGAATATCCTGTCCAAAAACTTACCAAAACTAATGTAACAAATGAATAATGAATGTGGAATTATGGTTTGGCTTTAATTCGCAACACAATGAAATCTGAATTGGTCTAAATGGCTGATAAAAAGCAGTCAAGCATTGCTTATTGTCGTCCATTATGCTTCGTCGATGCACGCACGTCACGCGGCGTTTCAACCACTGAAGTTTACTTATGATCTCACTGCTCTAAACGCTAACTCTTCGCTCGATCAGCCAACTGATGTCATCGAATCAAAAGAGGATATACGCTTGTCACGGTACACAGCATGAGTGTGTAAGCTTCAAAAAGAACGCCAATGCAAGCTAGTGTGGTGTCCATGCTTTCAATGCCAGAGCTGCTTTGTGCTATATAGGTGTAAGTCAGAATGCGATATCAACGAGAAAACGCACATTCACGGGTGCACTGCTCTCTTGTTCCCACAGTCAGGGCGGCCGCTTTTTCGATGCAGTAGAAAATTAGTGACACTGGTGGGCTTAGATTTGGGTGCAGGTTAAGGAACATCAGGTAGTCGAAATTTCTTAAAGCCTTCACTTTGGCGTGATGGTATGTCACGTGATTTTGGAACTTTATACCTGCACATTTAATATTAGGTCTACTAATTTTTTCTCATCACTACTAGACAATTAAATTTGTCAATCTGTGCGTCAGATTTGGACCATGTACTTAAGCCACGCTTGATGAGCGCAAGAACTCGTGCAAGACAAAACAAGGACGCGGAACGCAAGGAAGAACACGCAAACGAAATAGGAGCAATGGAATAAGGAGGTAAGCAACCTGGAAGATAAGAGGAGCCCTCGGAAACTCCAGAAAATTCAGAAAGGGTGCGTTCAAAACACCGACCGTGTGAGCGTACACATGCCATCGTAAGTCGCCTCTCCAAACAAACAAGGCCTGATTTATTGGGGGGAGTTTACGGTTATGCTTTTCGCGCCCGAGTTAATCTACTAATGTTTGGGGAGCTCATCAGAGGTGGCAGTGCCGTGCGAAGGTCGTAAATGAGGCCGGCTCAACGTGGCAGCTTCGATTCAATAGCCATTCGATACAGAAGGCTGGCAGAGGAAGACCTTCAGTGGCGCCATAGATTCGGCCACACCATAGCAGTCAGTAGCGTCATTTCTTTCTTTCGGGAGATACGGCTAGACGTAAAACACCATGATGTAAGGAGGAGGACGCGAGAAAGTCGTTTCATGGCCAGGCGGAAATAGAAATATCGGAAGGGGACAAGGCCGTCATCAAGCCCCCCCCCTGGTCACACAAAGCAGCTTCGCTTTGGGCAAAAAGTCTAAAGGTCTAAAGGTAAAGCAACCTAAAAGGGAAATCGAGGTATGTGGGAATGGTCAAAGCAGCGTCACCTGTGGTAGGTGTACGCCATCTGTAACGAAAACGACTGTTGCCCCTCTTCCTTCTTCGTCTAAGACAGCCACTTCTAAGACCTTCTCGGAATTGTGTGCTAAAGATAGATCTGGGTAGCTGAACGACCAAGCGGGAATATTTCTTTGGCCCGCTTTTCTTTTAGGGGCGAAGCTCCTTTTAGTGGCACCCGTTCGTCCCTCGTAGAAGTTGTAGTATCTAACAAGTATATTATTTTGACTTTTAAAGTGGTGCAGGTGAGAGATTTCTTCTGTACGTTGTTGAAGAATAAAAAAAATAGTGCTCAATGTACATGCCAATGGCTGTTAATGGGGAATGAGAGACAGGAGCATTCGGCTTTTAGTTAACGCGCGCGCTGCGATCCCCATTAGCAGCTATTGGCATGTACATTGAGCACTATTTGACAAGAAAGGGTTGCTACGTTATACTTGATGGGTGTAACCTCCTTAGATTTAGAAAGGTTTAGTAGCGTTGAGTCGCAGTGCCATGAATACAATGAACTAGTATATACCATGAGTGAACTCGAGGTGGTCAAAGGTGGGAAGTAAATACGAAGCGCAAGTCGTAAGAAAGTAAAAGCCGAATTCTCCTTTCTCTCATTTCCCTTTAGCAGCCATTGGCATGTACATTGAGCACTATCTGACAGGAAAAGGTTGCTACGTTATACTCGCTGGGCGTAACCTCCTTGGTTTTGGGAAGGTTTAGCGAGCGTTGGGCCGCAGTGCCATGAATGCAGTGAACTAGTATATACCATGAACTCGAGGTGGTTAAAGTTGGGAAGTAGACCTGAATCGCAAGCCGTAAGAAAGTGTGCGTGTGCCACCTCTCGTTTATTCCTTGGAATGTCCGCTGGATGATGTTGCTTCTATATGGGAAATGCGGTCTTGTGCATCAGATCAGAAGTTCAAGCAAGATTAGAAATTAAGCAACGTGGAATTGGTAGGCTTGCTTTAGGAGCTCACGGGAATACACCAAATGAGGGAGTACATGGTGATATGGGATGGACATCATTTGAGGGCAGGGAAGCTAGCAGCAAGATAAAATTTAAGAAGCGATTGAGAGAAATGGGGGAGGAGCGTTGGGCTAGGAAGGTTTTGAGCTACTTGTGCATGAAGAATGTCGATACAAAATGGAGCAAGCGAACCAGGAAATTGACTGGTAAATACTTAGAAAACAGCAGGTGGCCAAACCAAAAAGACCTATCGGTTAAGAAGAAAGTGAAGGAAACGGAGACTGACATGTGGAGAATTGGCATGATTAAGAAGTCCGCCCTAGAGATCTATCGAACTTTTAAGCAGGAAATTGCCAAGGAAAGGTTCTATGATAATACTCGGGGTAGTTCTCTACTGTTTGAGGCCAGGACGTGAGTATTGCGAACCAATACATATCGGGCCGAATACGGAGGGGTAGACACGGTATGCTGTGCGTGTGGAGAGGAAGAAGAAGCTGCCGAATACTTGATAATGTTCTGTAAAGGGCTTCATCCTATAGTTCAGGAAAACAGCGCAGAGTTTTTCAAAGCACTGGGGTTTAGGGACAGGGAGGGCAAAATAGACTTTAAGCGAGTAGAATTAACTAGAAGCAGGTTATCTGATTGGTGGCTAAAGTCAAGGCACGAGTGAAAATTAAACCCTTCACTGCAAAGTACGAATCCTCAACATCACTATTTAAAAGAAAACAAAATAAATCTTGATTTCGGTTCATTAAGTATTATGGCTTGGTGGTGCTAGCCACCGCCCGACCTAACGGGTACAGCCATATCCATCCATCCATCCATCCATCCATCCATCCATCCATCCATCCATCCATCCATCCATCCATCCATCCGTCCATCCGTCCATCCGTCCATCCATCCAACCATCCATCCATCCATCCATCCATCCATCCATCCATCCATCCATCCATCCATCCATCCATCCATCTATCCATCCATCCATCCATCCATCCATCCACTTATATGATGAAAAGATGCGAGATGGTGGTACTTATAGTGTTGAATAGACGGACGAACGGACACACAGATATATGCATGGATGGACGCATGAATGGACGCAGGGACGGATGCATGGACGAGCGCAGGGACGGACGCACGAACAGACACACGCACGGATGGGTGAATGGACGCATGGACGGTCACACAGACGGACGTATGGATGGACGGAAGCAAGAAGGAATGGACGGACAATTGCTTCGCCCTACTCTCCATCATTGACTCCGTGGATATGCTGCCAATTTTTAATTTTTTTAGGAGCAAAGGTCCTTAAGGTGTGGGCTGAGCGTCCTGTCGTTATCGTATGTTGCCACTTCTCGTTAGTTCTTGAACCGGTCGTAGAGGGTGGTACCTGTGCATACAACGAAATGCATATATGCTGAAATATGCAAATGGTACGATGCTAGAGGAGCTTGCTTGTAGTATTATAAACGATGACAGTCACAGCATATTTATGGAGTGAATGATGATGAGTGGGGTGAAGCGTCCGTCATTCCGTCCGTGCTTCTGGCCGTCCGTTCGTTCTTGCTTACGTTCATCTGTGCGTCCTTCCATTCATGCATCTGTACATGCATCCTTCCATCTGTCCGTCCTCTCGTGCGTTCATCTGTGCGTCCATCCGTGCGTCGGTCCCTGTGTTCATACCAGCGTTAGTCTATGGGTCCATCCTTCCTGCCGTGCGTCCATCCATTCGTGATCAATCCATGCGTCAATCCCGTCGTGCGTCCATCCGTGCGTCCATCTGTGCATCCTTCCGTGCGTCCGTCTCTGCATTCGTCTATGCGCCCGTCCATTCATCCACTCGTGCGTCCATTCGTTCATACGTCCGTTCATCCATGCGTCCATCAATCCGTCCGTCCGCCCCTGTGTTCGTACATGCGTCCGTTCATCTGCCCGTGCGCCCATCCATTTATCCGTGTGCCCGTCCATCCGTGCATCCGTCTATGCGTCCGTCCATCTATCCGTCCGCGCGTCCGTCACTACGTTCGTCCATGCGTCCATCCGTCCGCGCGTCAAACACACAGACAGTTGACGGACGGACGCGGCCAGCGGATGATTCACGGTTTGCCGATAAAAAGTATGATGCGCGCAAGGCGGCGGCGGCTTGCGCTCGTAGACGGAACCCCGATGTGCGAGTGCGCGAGAAAATAGAAATGACGTCATACGAAGATGTTGGCGATCACGTGTTTGTCGGTGGCACCGTAGGCAAGGGGGCGCGGTGTAGTAAAATATAAGCCGTTTTGGCGCGCGCGCACGTTCAGACGGTCGGCAAATGGACAAGGCTGCAGAGCAGCGTGCGCGCAAGATGGTGGCGGCTCGCTCTTGAAGACGAAACCCCGATGTGCGAGCGCATGAGGCAGAGGCGTGCCGTGAAACTGCGCGGCGGCGCCGACAAGATCCCGGCGTACGAGAACCGGAGGTCGAAGCGGCACGGCAGCGGCAAGCAGACTCAGCTTCGCTCCACTCTCTATCATTTACCCCGTGGATATGCTGTCGTTTTTGTTTTCATTGTCATGAGTGAAGGATAAAATGTTACGTTATTTTCATGTTTCCTTTGTTTGCATAGAACATAACAGTCACATGCCCGTTGCGATATAAAGAAGCAGAAAAAAAGAGAAGTACTCTAATGAACGCAGGTGAGCAATTTTTTAGTGCAATAGCCCAGTTCAATGATCACTTTTAACGTATCGCGACAGCGTACTGCGCTTGCGATTCATGACTACGCTGTTTTGCAAATTCGTGCATTTTATAAGTACACCCATTTACATGCCTGAATAAATGAAATTTTCAGTGCACCACTTCAGTAAATTTATTAGCTTCGCGCTTTTCAACGGATAGTAGATTGTACCTGTCTGTGTTAGACTGCCTGTGCAAAGCATATACATCCCTCTTATGTCACATACTTTTTGTAGCGCTAGCAGATATTGGATAATTGAAGTTGTAAACTAGTATAAACGAAATCAAAGCACTGAGTTATGAAGGCACAAAGTTATTGCACATAGTACCTTTACAGGTGTTATATGACGTCGTGCTACACATTGAAACGCAGTCTTTTTTAGTAATCGATCCTTGAAGACACCAGCCCCGCATATTTCCTATTTTTGTCGTTATAGCACTTTGTAATTTCTTTAGACGTAACAAAGAACTCGTGCGTCTACGCACTTAATGTTTCGACACCCTTTTTAAAAAAAATCACTTATACTATGTTGAACAGGACCTGCCACAGCACACACACACAAAAAAACACAATTGGTATGTGAATTTTTTTTCTTGGGTGAAGTTCAAATTTTATAGTATATTCCTGTTTACTAAAACCTCTCTCGTTTTTTTTTTTTAGTAAAAAAAGAAAGGTTGGAAGAAGAGACGTCTGGGACAGTAGAAATAAGCGTCGAGGCTTTCACACCCACGAAATTTCTTGCCTCATTTAGTAGATGTGCAACAGACGCGACGCTCAATAACTACACAAGCATACTGCTAGTGGTAGACATACGGACCGGCATCTCGAATTGATGACAGATAATTGAAATCATGTGGCTTACTTCATGAAATATTCACTATGAAGCCATGCGGGTGATACTACTTTAAAGTTACCGAAATGATTGCAAAAAATGGTCACTAACATTATTGATAAGCGGAAATAGATGTAGTACAGAAGAAATGACGAGGTCGTAACGCTCTTGTTTTATTGACACGTTGCTTAAACAGATGTAACATTAAATAGTCAACAAATGTAACATAGATAGGTTGTCCTGTCTATGCATTTTCTTCTACTGTGTAATGATTTTGGCACGAAGTTGACTATATAATAATTTATACATGCACCAACTAGCCCAACAGTGAGCTATACTAGATGTAACAACTATTGCAGTTTATTCTGAGGTGTTACGCGCTGATGCCACGGCCTGACTATGACGCCTGCCACACAAAAAAGATCTGCGTCATAATTTTTGACCACTTGGTATTCTTTATTGTGTTCATAAATAAACACATCATCATCTTGCATTCTGCCTCGTTTGATATGTGGCCGCCTTGGCCGATATAGAGGGAAAATTCGCAAGTAATCTTTATGTTGACAACAGCAGAAGAAATATGGGATTTCTATAATAGAACTAGGTAAATGTTTTTTAGCATAATCTATAGCTATTCGGTTTACCAGCATTCATAGAGGCAAAATTGGCACACTTGCGATTCAAGAATCGATAAATACGCACTTACACTTTGTTTAAAATGCAAAATGAAACACGTGTGCTTGGTCAACCGTGATCCTTATTATACGCGAATGTTGATGCTCAGACTATAGACAATCTATAGTTTGAAATTCAGTTAACAAGTTATGCTTCTGAGTTTAAAAGTATGAAACAATTCGTTGATCCTTCCCATTTGAGTTTTCCCTGAAGAAAATAAGCAATGTTAGGAGATGTAAAATAAATATTTAGTTGTTCACAAAATGTGAAATAACTAAAATTTCGTGGTGGCGACTACAGCCAGCTACAGAAAAAAGCTACTAAAATGTGACTTTCGTTTTTTTGAATATCCCACTTGTTGCATACGATGCGGGGGGGGGGGGGGGGGCGGAGGTTATCAATTAGGATATCTTTACAGGACGTGACGGCGACGGCAACAGCTAAGTCCATCGAGAGTGTTCATATAGGAGTTATCGCAATGATAGTCTGTGTAAGTAGGTTTTGAGTGTTACCGCCCGAAAGAGCCCCACTGGCTTCCGTGGCTTAAGCTAAAAGAAGCGTTTTTGATGAGTGTTTTTGGAGTTCAACTTGATTGATGACTTATTTGTGGGGTTTTACGTCCCAAAACCACACTATGATTACGAGAGACGCCGTAGTGGAGGGCTCTGGAAATTTAGACCACTGAGGGTTCTTTAACGTGCACCCAAATCTGAGTACACAGGCCTCTAACATTTCCGCCTTCATCGGAAATGCAGCCGCCGCAGCCGGGATCCGATACCGCGACCTGCGGGTCAGCAGCCGAGTACCTTAGCCACTATAGACCACCGCGGCGGGATGGGAGTTCAACACAGAGCACTTTACCAACACAGAACTTCTATATAAAAATTAGTCAATTATAATTATATGGTTCATTTCGCACAAAGTTGATATGTGTGATATCTGTTGAAAGTCTAAGTACAATATTTTATGTCGAATGAATATGTCTTTCGAGGAAAAAAGAACCTGAAGGAAGCAGCGCAAAAGCAGTTTGCAGATCTCTGGGATCACAAGAAAGCCCCGAGAAGGTGCAACAGTCGTGACGAAACTAAGCAAACTAATGGATATTGAACGATAAGTAAGCATGAGTGTGCTACTACACGGTGAAAAGCGATAAAAGATAAGATGTAAGTGACGAGTAAGCGAAGAAAAAACAAGCGCTTGCTTGCATTCGCACGACGCTGACAGGTTAATCAAGACAATCCCTCCACTGGCGCTGTCCCTCTCTTCAGTATGACTCAGAGAGAGAGAGAGAGATTGGGGAAATTGGACAAACCAGCCGCGTCGTTGAGGTGCATCGTAGCGTTTTGTGTTTTCCCAGAGGAATCTTCTAGGAAGATTGGTGTCTGTGTTTTCATGAAACTTGACATATTTAAGAATTTGTTAGACTTTGTCGTGAAATCGTGATACTGCAACATATGAATATAGTGGGACCAGAACAGCGCAGTCTATTCAAACAAAAGCAACGATCCCTGCGGTCACCACATGATAGATTGCAACCATCTCTTGAAAGTGGGATTGGAAGAGAGAAAGACAAGCGGAGTGTTTTGATGGTGGGAAAAGCAGATGGAGAGAGCAATGAGAGAGACCCTTAGACTGCTGCAACACAAAAATGGCTCCCATTGGTTGCAAAAATGTAACCATTCACTTGCTCATCCGAGTCGTGTAGGGGCGACGGACATTATACAGTAAAAATGCTCCCCAAAATCGAAGCAGACGATACGCTCACGTAAGAGATCCGTTCATACTCCTTGAAGCAAATTGCAAACTTTGCTATATTTTCCACGTATAGTTATCACTTTCAGTCAAGACTTCTGAGCAGTAAGTCATTGAAAAAAAAATCAACACTGGAAGCACTTCGCGTCGTTGTAGTGGCGCAGTTACCTGGGTGAACAGTATACCCCTGTGGAGAGCGCGAACACACAAGTAAAATAGCTCCCTTTTTCTTGTAGTTATTTTTGTGCCTGAAAAATTAACGAATGATTTTTCATTGCAACTGCTGCTTACGAGATCTCTCTAGAGGAAGCTTCGGTCTTGCGATGTTAGAAATGATTGCTTGGATTCGAAAGTTCTCGTCGTGATTATGCGCTTTGCGCTGTCTCAATACGGAGTCCAGAGTTCGATGAAAGTTCGTCTGGTCAGGCATCAAATGATACGGAACATGGTCACTGAACGTTTCATCAGACTTGGTCAGCGACCGTGTTTCATGTGGCTCAATACGCTTGCATAAATGTGCAGTATATAGCAAGGTGTGCGTCTAGGCGTGACCAGGCCCATCGAGCCCTTTAAGCTTTTTTATAAAGAAAACAAACTTGGCCTCGCAATAATAGATATTGTAGTGTTTTTAGTGTTTTTTTATTTTCTCCTTCCCTTTCTTTTTTTCCCCTCCAGTTTTCTGTTCTTTATGTCTCCCCTTGCCGAAGGAGCATGAAGGCGTCGTGCCCCTATAGGTGGCAGTTGTCGGCCTATTTCCTCTGTGTGTTCTATGCATACAAAGCAAATAATAATAATAATAATAATAATAATAATAATAATAATAATAATAATAATAATAATAATAATAATAATAATAATAATGATAATATGTAAAAACAATGATAACAGTAATAATATAATTAAAAATTCAGCAGATCCCACGTACCTGAAAATCCACGTTATGCGAAGCATGTGGAGAGAAGGTGACCATGTTGCAATATTTTATTGTGGGACACGTCATGAAACGACGCTAAATATACGTACAAAAGTTGCACGCACAGACATATGTTGAAGAGTTGCATATGTTTATATAGGCAGTTATTTGCACTTGCGCAACGATGCTAACTCGAATCTGCGTATTAGCAACACCGGAAGCCGATATGAAGCGCTGACGCTCGCGAGGATGCTGGCTCTGAACACTGCCACATAAATCAACTACAGCGCATGGCAACTACCCACAATTGACGTTAAGCCGACGGGACGGATGTCTGAAAGGAGCCCATGTGTAATGTTTATAAAATTGGGTAGGCAGCACTGCAATCACTATTGACGTTTCACGAAGATTAAGGTCTATTTGAAAAGCAGTTCCGGGACTTGTCGTAGCTCTATGGTAAAAGGCTTGATTGCCACGCAGAATGCTTGGGTTTGATTCCCGCGAGGGCCTTGACACAATTATTCTTTGCATTTGTGGGGTTGACGCTACCGCTATCGGTCATGTCTTAACGCTTGCACCTTAAAATTGCCTATGTGTGTTCTCGTCGTTCCTGGGTGGATACTGACTGTCAACCACCTGTGGCACATACCCACATACCAGCGGCACATACCCACCCGTGGGTATGCACCACTGTCTGGCAGGACATGTTTGACGACGTACGTGACGGGATTGTGACATTATTGAGGTCTTGAGAAGTGCATCATATTCGTCAAACCATCTTGCCCTCCCATACTAATTTTGGTTCACTCCAAGTTAAGAGGGTGACCACTAGACCACCCAAACGTAAGCGGCTAGATAGATACGCTCAACGTCGCCGAAGTTCGCCAAGAAATGCTTCGCATATAATAATAATTTTCAGCGAATGGCTTTATGCACTTACCTTGTAGTCTAGTTTGAGTGCCCACACTGGATAAAAGACCACGTATTCTTCCTTACTGTTGATAGCTGCTTTCATTGTCCTTGATTATCTGCCGCCAAATACATAACCGTGAAGTTGATCAATTAGTTACCTTAAGTTTAACACAGATAGCCAGGGATTCGGGACAAAGATAAAAAAGGGTTTGTATCGGCTTACAGCCCAAGAGTTCATTTTGTATTCAGATACTTCGCCCCCATAACAGTTTTTCTTGATTTTGTCAACGATTATATTTACCGCCATTCAGTGGTGACAGATATCATCATCATCATCATGAGCTTGACTACGTCCATCGCAGAACAAAGGCATCTTCCATGGTCCACCAATCATCCCAGTCTTGTGCTTACCGTTACCACATTATACCTGCAAACATTTTAATCTCATTGGCACAACTAACATTCTGTCCCCCTCTCCTACGTGGGTTGGTCCTCTCTAGGAATGAAGTTAGTTGCCCTTAATGACCAGCGGTTATCCTGCCTATGTGCCTGGCTCAAGTTCATTTTTTTCTTGATTTCAACAATGGTATCCTTAATCCCTGACCCACTCCACCCTGTTCTTGCCTCTCAAGGCTATACCTACCATTTTTCTTCTACCCCATCTTTATTCTTCTAGTTATTTCACTCTCATGGTTCGGGTCCACTGGTACTACCTGTCCAAGGTCGACATATTCCTTTATAACTTCCAGCGTCTCTCCACTTCTTGCAAAGGGCTGTTTTTTTTACCGAGACTGTTGCACATTACTTTAGTTTTGGGCATTATTTTTGGACCTACTCTACAGCTTTCCGTGACCAGTTCAGTAATCACGAGCTTTTGTGCAGAAATATATGAGCGCACAAGGTAGAAAGAAGGAAGCACTTTGCAGAAAAGGCGCAACTGCCATTTTATTGGACAAAATTCATTGCACGAGAACACCTAAACGCGCAGGCACAACAACCTATCACGAAAAGGCGTCACCCCCTCGCCCTCTTAGTTATAGGTGGTTGCGCCCGCGCGTTTCCGTGTTCTCGGGCAATGAATTTTTTTTAGATGCGGAGCACCTAATACTCGAGGCTTGTAGTGCGGCGCCGTCCGCAAGCTTCCTCCTCCTTCTTCCACCATCTGTGCATCCCTTCCTCCTCTACACACCGCGCGCGCTTCACTCCTCCACCATCTGTGCATCCCTTCCTCCTCTACACACCACGTGCGCTTCTCCTCTTCACAAACATTCGCTAGCTGTATAATGTAGCGCGCATGCGCCGTCACGCTTCGAGAACATCGGCAGCTGACGCGCGCGCATACGCCGTCGCGCTTCGAGAACATCGGCAGCTGACGCGCGCGCATGCGCTGTTGCGCTTCTCCCCCTTCTCGAACATTCGACAGCTGACGCGCGCATGCACCGTCACCCACCATCTGTGCCGCACGCGCTTCTCCCCTTCGAGAACATTCTACAATTCTCCTGATTCTCCAGTGCACGCGCATGTGCCGTCGCGCTTCGAGAACATTCAACAGCTGACAGTGCATGCGCCGTCGCGCTGTATATATACTCAAGGTCGGCGCTCGCTCGCTCAGTTGCCGCTCGTCGGTTGGTTTGTACGGCGCGTCGACGTCCAAGGTCGCGGTGAAATGAATTCCAACGAATCCACAAACACAATGATCGACGTCCCTTCGACCAGCGCCGCCCTTTCGCATACGTGTGTACTTGTTCACTCATTTAACACCCCCTCCTACAACCACGTTAACCAATTTAGCCATCGACCCAAGTAAGTCGCAATTTAACACCCCATTTCACAACCACGTTAACGAATTTAGCCATCGACCCAAGTAAGTCGCACTTTAACACCCCGTTAACCAATTATATGCTCCGCATCCTCCTCAGTGTTCCCCCGAGGGAAGCTGCGGGCAATCTTTTTTTCTAATAAAACGGCAGTTGTAAGTTGAGCGTCTTCCCCTATTGAACTTTATTTCACGAGCTGTGATTCGTTCCCTGATTTACTGAAGACAATGTCGTCAGCGAACCGCAGGTTACTAAGATACTCTCCGTTAACTCCTATGCCTTACTCTTCCGCCTGCAAACAAAACCGCCTGCAAACACGCGGTGAATAACATTAGAGAGATCGTTTCTTCCGGTCTTACACCCTCATTTATTGGGATTCTGTCGTTTTCTTCGTGGATAACTAAGGTGCCTGTGAATCCACTGCAGATTTCTTCCAGAATGTTTTTGTAGGGTTCTTCGATGCCCTGATTGCGTAGTGCCTGTATTACTGCTACGTATGAAGGTTGGTTGTATTGCACTCATTTCTGTGTTATCTGACTGATAGTATAAGTGTGATGTATTGTGGAGTAGCCTGAACGAAATCCTGCTTGGTCCTTTGGTTTATTGAACTATAATGTCACTTTAAGTCAATTAGCTATTATTTTTGTAAATAGTTTGTAAAGAACAGACAGTAATCTGATCGGCCGGTAACTTTTCAAATCCTCGACGTCTTTTTTCTTATGAATAAAGATGATGTTGGAGTTCTTACAAGATTCTGGTACCTTCCCCGTCAAGAGACACTTCATATATAAGGTGGCCAGTTTTTCGAACACAATTTCTCCGCTATCCTTCAGGAAATCTGTTGTTACCTTATTCTCACCAGCGGCTTTCTCTCATTGCATTCCTTCTAGGGCTTTCCTAACATTTCCTGTCATTACTGGTAGGATGTTGAGTTCCTCTAGGCTAATAATGCTTCGCACGCTCTCATACTGGTCGTTTCGGCTTCTGTAAAGTTCTCAGCAGAACTGCTCCACCACCTCAATTACCTGATTCATATTGATTACAACATCTACTTCCTCGTCCTTCAATGCATACATTCAAGTTTTGCTTACGCAGAAGTTTGCGTTTGCACCCTCTAGACTTCTGCTGCTTTTTACAGCCTTCTCAATGCTCTCCATGTTATACCTTCTGATGTCGGCCGCCTTGCGCTTAATAATCACCTTAGAAAGCTCTACTTGCTCTAAATTGTCGGTTGCATTTCAGGCTTTTAAAATTTTTTGTCTCTCCACAAAATTTTGTATCCTGAGACAATTTTCTGTGTTCTGTTTAGTGACTGTACATCCGACTTCCGTTGCACACTCTTTGATGATACCAGTAAGATTATTGCTCACTATGTCAATGCTGACGTCGGATACCTCGTTTGGAGCCTCGAATCTATTCTGAAACAAAAATATGAATTTCTGCGCTTTCACTCTCAACACTAGTTAATTAATTGGCATTTTGAGCATCAGTTTTTTTATTTGCTGTCTTAAATATAGGTGAACACAAGATCTAACCATTTTATAGTCATTGCATCGAATATTCCCAACTACTTCTACATTCTGTACAATGCCTGGGTGTGTGTACAGAATGAAGTCTACTTCATTTTTAGTTTCCTTGTTAAGACTTCGCGACGTCCACTTACGGCTATCTTGTTTTCTGAGGAAGGTGTTCAAGATCTGTAAGCTCTTGGGTTCTGCAAACTCTACTTAAAACTCCCCTCTGGGACTTCTGGAGCCCATGCCATATTCTCCGACTGCGCGGTCTCCACCTGTTTCTTGCCTACTTTGGCACTAAAGTCGCTCATCAGAATAGTATACTATCACTTTATCAATGGCTGAGTCTACGTCTTCATAGAAGCGTTCAACCAAGGCATCCTCAAGGCTTGATGTAGGTGCTTATATAGGCCTGTATCACCGTCATCTTGTACCTTTTGTTAAACTTAATTGCGATACTTGCCACCCTCCTACTCATGCTATAGCATTATCTATGTTGCCAGGGATATTATTGTGTATAAGAAACCCTACCCTTAGTTCATTTCTGTGAACTAATTCTTGTTAGCATAGGACGTGTCCGTTCTTCAGCACTGTATAAACCTCATGTGTCCTCCTATATTCGCTGAGCCCTATTACATCTCATTGAACACCCTCCTCGAATAGGACAGCTAGACTAGCCTCACTAGATAGCATACTAGCGTTGAAGGTAGCCAAGTTCATATTTCAATGGTGGTCTGTCGGAACCCAGAGATGCTTAGCACCCTCTGCTGCGTCACAGGTCTGACCGCCACTTTGGACAGATGCCGGATATACTTCTCAGTAGTACTATGCATTGAATGCTGTGCAACAGGAATTTTGAGGGGATACTAATGAGCTAGCAAATGACATGGGTTAATGTAGTTTAACTCGCTTAACTGCGTCATCGAAGAGATATAGATTACCCTCATTTTAAGGCCTCTTTATTTGTACTCGTCGTTCAAGTACAGAGAAAGTGCACTTAATTAAAAAAAGAACATAATAGCTACTGCGCAGTAGGTGAGTGCCCGACAACCTCGTCATCACTCGGATATGCCACAAGAGATTAGACCCGCACGCCTTGAAGTAAAGAACAGAGTTGTATTAGAAAAATCAAGCTGGACAATGGCGAAAAGCACTCACGAGCAAAATATCTTCTTATGTTCAGCTCAACACCACCGTAAATGGCGTCTTCAAAGGCACCAAACAGGCAAAATAAACTTGAACCCTCGTGTACTGATTCGCCCCATTATTCTCAGGGCACAATCCAGTCGAAGACAGCGGGCGTTGCACGTACCACCGCGCGTTACATTCTATAGGCAGCCTGCATGCTTTTTTAGGGCAACGTTGCTGTTTAAGGCAACGTGTCCAAAGAAGCAGCGCCGGCGGGAGGGCTCACTTCGTGCCGCGCTGTTGGCTCCCAAGGGCAGCGAGAGTGCCCCATCTGCATCTTCTCGGCGAACAACGGTGAATCCCTGGAATTAGTTGCCCGCCACGTGCTACTTATGTTGTCTTAGTCGCAGAGGCATGCTCCTAATGCCTCACCACAAAGTCAACCTACGAGCTAATTTCGAATTATTCAAATGAGGCCGTACAATGAGTGTTCCGCCGTTTTCGTATACACTGCTGGCACAGCTTCCCTTGTTCGCACGCGATGCCTTAACTGCGGCTGCAGGATTAAAAACAACATTGCTTTTTTATTCAGCAGCCGTGCCTTAACGAAGGCCTGCTTTACGACCCAGCGTAAAACTCACTGGCGTAGTAACGCCTGCGGCGAAGGTCTGTGACGCGTTCGGTATTTTCCTTTTATTTTGCCCTACAAAACAGATCACAAAATATCGGAACACTGGCGCTCTGCGCCCATTGATATTCTTTGATAACGAAATAACAATCCCACGTTTAAATTCACATATAAACCCAATAAAATGGCTGGGGCATAGCTGCCATGGTAGCTAAGGGGTAGAGCATCGAACGCGTTATTCGAAGGTGGCTGGTACGGTTCCTGCCCACGGCAAGTTTTCTTTTCACCCAATTTTCTTTCTTCACATTTACATTACAATTGACCTAATAACTTCCTCTATACTTTTCTTGGCCTTATTGTCTGTTAGATGTCATTAATATTGTGTCAAAAACACGGAAAAACGAGCCCTTAAGTATACACTTGTTTCTTTTCTTTATTGACGAGAATCCCGTACTGGCAGACTTGGTGCCATTAGGTTGTATACGAGGGACTATTTGTCAGCTGCCAGCTCGTAATAAGTTCACGTGCTACGTGACGCCAAACAGGCTCATAAAGAATGTGCCACACTCACTGCCATGGCTACTGGTGGCGCTGACTGACACTCCCACGTACGTTTAAGTTCACATACAAACCCAATGAAGTGACTGGGTGGATAGCTGCCGTGTTAGCCCAGTGGTAGAGCATCGAACACGTTATTCGAAGGTGGCAGGTTTGATTCCTGCCCACGGCAAGTTATATTTTCACCCACTTTTCTTTCTTCACATTTACATTATTATTGCCCTAATATCTTCCCCTATACTTTCCTTGGCATTATTGTCTATATATATATATTCTAATGAATTAATGAATCTGAATAACGGACGCTCTGCTGGCAATGAAGAGGAAGAGGATGATCGGTGGCTGTAGTAGTAGCTCGCGCACGCCGCTCGCCATTAGCCAGACCTGCCTGATAAAGCACATTTTTCCAAGCTGCGTCTGAACCTTTTTCGACGTACAACATCTCTATTTTAAGTGGTGGAGGAGCCGGGGTTCCCATCAACCTGGAACTTCGCACTCGGATGCTACCCGCACCGTTCACCATGACTACTCCTGGCCCTTCTCAAGCTGCCTTACCAAGAACCCCAGGTGGTCGAAATTTCCGGAGTCCTCCACTACGGCGTCTCTCATAATCATATGGTGGTTCTGGGACGTTAAACGCCACAAATCATTTTTACCGACTTTTGCCATTACACCCGCACCTGACACTAATGAACCTATTGATGTATTCCGCAAGTCCATTGATTGCAACATCACGCCTGGGCAGCAGGAACAGCTGATCAAGCTCCTAGAGCGTTTTCGAGCCTCGTTCGACCACAATCAGCCTTCCTTAGGCTGATTGTGGTCGAGCGTCATTTGTTGTTTACCGTATAGATACCGGTCAAGAGACGCCATTACGGCAGCGTCCATATCGTGTGTCAACTACCAAACGCTGTGCCATCAATGAACAGGTTGACGACATGCTGACACATGGCATAATGAAACCGTCAAGCAGTCCCTGGGCCTCTCCAGTTGTGTTGGTGAAGAAGAAGGACGGATCCATCAGGTTTTGCGTGGACTACCGACGTCTCAACCGAATCACGCGCAAGGATGTCTATCTGCTGCCACGCATTGACGATGCCTTGGACTGCCTACTGGGAGCCGAATTTTTCTCTTCTTTAGATCTGCGCTCTGGATACTGGCAGGTACCCATGGCAGATGCCGATTGCGAGAAAACAGCTTTCATCACGCCCGACGGGCTTTACGAATTCTCAGTCATGCCCTTCGGCCTCTGCAACGCGCCAGCTACTTTCGAGCGAATGATGGACTCTATCCTTCGAGGCCTCAAATGGAACGTTTGCCTTTGTTATTTAGATGACATTGTCGTCTTTTAAACTGACTTCGCAACGCATTTAACCCGCCTCGAGAAAGTTCTCGCGTGTATTTCTGCCGCGGGGCTGCAACTGAATCTGAAGAAGTGCCATTTCGCCGCTCGAAAGCTGCAAAGACGGCATTCTTCCTGACCCTGCCAAACTTACAGCCGTTTCAGCGTTTCCCGAACAGACCATCATGAAAGAGCTCCGAAGCTTCATAGGCCTGTGCTCTTACTTCCGGCGCTTCGTCCGCAGTTTCGCGACGATCATCGCTCCTTTGACCAAGCTCCTTGCCGGCTCTAGAGACCTTTCAGCCTGGTCTACCACCTGTGACGATTCTTTCAATGAACTGCCCCGCCTCCTTACGTCGCCGCCTATTCTGCGACACTACGACCCATCGGCACCCACAGAGATCCACATTGATGCTAGTGGTGTCGGGCTAGGCGCTATTCTTGCACAGAATAAAGACGGCTTCCAAGAGTACGTGGTTGCCTACGCAAGCCGAACTCTTAGCAAAGCCGAAATCAACTATTCCGTCACTGAAAAGGAATGCCTGGCCATTATTTGGGCGATAGAGAAATTTTGATCTTACTTGTACGGGCGCCGTTTTGACGTCGTGACTGACCACCACGCCCTCTGCTGGTTGTCGTCACTGAAGGATCCAAGCGGTCGCCTCGCCCGATGGGCATTACGCCTCCAAAAATGTAATATTCGCGTGGTCTATCGCTCCGGCCTACCCCCTGACCCGAACTGCTGCGAAAGTCTAACCTGTGATGCCACTGCCGTCACCATCGCCGACATGCCATCTGAGCAACGCAAGGACCCTTGGGTTGCTTCGATTCTAGACATCCTGGCTGGGCGGACGGCTTCCCCTCCTTCTCACACGTTGCGTCGGCAAGTCGAGCACTTCGCCACTCGCGACGATGTGCTGTACCGACGCAACTACGCACCCGGTGGAAGTCAGTGGCTACTCGTGATTCCACGTCATCTGCGATCCGAAATTTGTTCCACGTTTAGACGACCCACAATGTGGCCACGCAGGTTTCCTGAAGACTTATTCTCGCATACGTCTCCTATATTACTGGCGTGGCATGTACCGTTTTATACGACAATACGTTCGTGCCTGCTCGATGTGCCAGAGACGAAAAACTCCCCCTTATCACGCCAGCGGCATCTTGTTACCCTTACCATGCCCATCCCGACCATTCGACCGCGTCGGCATCGATATCTATGGTCCCCTTCCCAACACTGCTGACTGTAACCGCTGGATCATAGTTGCCATCGACCATCTCACGCGGTATGCCGAAACTTCATCCGTTCCCTCGTCTACAGCAAAAGACGTTGCGACTTTCGTACTTCACAACATCGTATTACGTCATGGAGCACCTCGGGAGTTACTGAGCGATCGTGGTCGCGTATTCTTGTCAGACGTCATCGCAGCATTGCTGCGTGAGTGCCCCGTCGTTCACCGCACTACAAGCGCCTATCATCCCCAGACCAATGGAATGACAGAGCGCTTCAACCGCACCCTTGGTGACATGCTGTCTATGTATATCTCGTCAGACCACTCCAATTGGGACCGAGTGCTCCCGTTTATTACGTTCGCCTATAATACCGCCATTCAAAGCACTACTGGGTTCTCTCCTTTTTCCTCCTTTACGGACGCCAACCTTCTTGCACTATGGACACCATTCTTTCGTACAAGCCTGAATCCTCAGAGTCCACGACTTTGTCTCAAGCCGCTACATACGCTGAAGAATGCCGCCAACTGGCAAGATCAGTCACAACCCAAGACCAAGGACGCCAAAAGCACCACCATGACGCATCAAATAACACTACATTATACAATCCAGGTTCACTCATCTGGCTGCATGTCCCTTCTGCTACACCTGGCTTCTCTACCAAGTTGGTCCTCAAGTATCACGGCCCATATCGTGTGCTACAAAAAACGTCACCAGTGAATTACCTCATTGAACCACTGGAACCATCTTCTGACCAACGTCGTCATGGCCAGGAAATTGTCCACGTCTCGAGACTTAAGCCCTGCTACGACCCTCCCGTGTTTACTTGTCCATACGTCGCCAGGATGGTTCCTTACTTCGCGGGGAGTAATTTTAATGAATCTGAATAACGGACGCTCTGCTGGCAATGAAGAAGACGATGATGATCGGTGGCTGTAGTAGTAGCTCGCGCACGCCGCTCGCCAGCAGCCAGACCTGCCTGATGAAGCACATTTGCCAAGCTGCGTCTGAACCTTTTTCGACGTACAACACCTGTATTTTAATATATATATATATATATATATATATATATATATATATATATATATATATATATATATATTTATTTATATATTAGATACCCGTTACCCGTATTAGATACCCTACAACTTGTGTGCTATGAAACAGGTCTACAAAATAACAAACTACGCACGCAGTTGCTCACTTAGCCATAAGTTCTGCGGGATAACCAAGTGAGCGACTGCGTGCGCAGTTTGTTATTTTGTAGACCTGTTTCATTGCACACAAGTTGTAGGGTATCTAATACGTGCCAATTTACTATTGTACAATGATACGCGTTATCAGTTGTATATGCACTATAGCAACGTGCCTTTGGTGATATATAATCTTGTTTCTTAAACTACCGATAATGACTTAGCCGTGTGATACGCAAAGAAGCGGCTTATATATGTGCCCTGTGTGTCATGTGTAACCATTCACTCTGACGAAGGCAGGCCCATCTGCCGAAACGTTATTAAAACTTGTGTTTTCGCACGTTTGTCGACCTCTTCATACTGCATTTTCCACCGGATCCATTGAATTTCTCCCGCAATATATACATATATATATATATATATATATATATATATATATATATATATATATATATATATATATATATATATATATATATATATATATATATTATGAGACCACGTCTGGTACGGCAGCAACCAGGTTATCTTTTTTTAATCCACACGCATGAGCCAGAGAGTCAGCCCGCGTGGCATATGATGATGATCACTACAATGATTTGGTCTCACAGATGAAGATGAAGTACATAGTCAGCGCTCACACTATTTCCCCCCCTTCGCGAAAGAGGGCAGCAAGTTAGAAAGGGTTGGGACGCCGAATATATCGTTTCAGTCGAGAGACGTGGGCGATCTCGGTGTGGCGGCGACGGTGATCAGGAGCCGCGTTGACAGGAGCAACGCGATAGTTGACTTCAGATGTTCGTTCCAGGACGGTGTATGAACCGAGATATCGGTGAAGCAAATTTTCGCAGAGCCCAGATACACGAACAGGTGTCCAAAAAAAGACTTCGTCGCCTGGGCGGAACACAACAACTCGACGCTTCGCATCAATGTCGATTTTTCTCTCTTCCTGAATGGTAGCAGTGTTGGCGCGGGCGATTTCACGGCAGCGGGCGACGCGAGTGGCGAACTCTTCCGGGAGAGATGAAGATGGATTGAAAGATGTGGACAAAAAGGTGGTGTCCAGAACAAAAGTCGGTACACGGCCATACACGAGAAAGAAAGGGCTGAAATTCGTTGTACGCTGTATGGCAGTATTATATGCGAACGTGACGAAAGGAAGTATTGTGTCCCTGTTTTTGTGATCCGGTTGCACGTACATAGAGATCATACATAGGGGTTGGAGGGAGACGAGGAGGAAGAAGAGGTTAGAAATAAAGAAGATGGCTGACACCCCAGCCTAGTACTGTGTATTATTACAATCATGTCGGACAAAGTTCGGTGAAAACGCTCAGTCAGACCATTAGTTTCTGGGTGATATGCTGGTGTGGTCTTGTGGATGGTGTTAGAGGCCTGTAAGACTTCAGCAAGGACATGTGAAAGAAATGTCTTGCCACGGTCACTAAGGAGCACACGTGGTGCGCCATGTCGTAAAATAATGGTGCAAAGGAAAAAAATCGGCTACATCAGAGGTAGCACCAGATGAAAGAGCTGCCGTCTCCGCGTAGCGAGTAAGGTGGTCTACGGCAGTAACAATCCAACGGTGACTGGCTGGCGTAAGCGGAAGAGGTCCATATAAGTCTATGCACACAAATTCAAAGGGGGTGGACGGGCACGGCAGTGGTTGGAATGGCCCCGCGGGAAGAGACGTGGTACGTTTTCGGTGCTGGCATGACGCGCAGGAAGCGACGTACTTGGCGACAGAAGTGGAGAGGCCAGGCCAAAAGCAGCGAGTCTTGAGGCGGTCGTAGGTCTTGTGGAACCCTAAGTGGCCAGCTGTCGCGTCGTCACGAAACGCTTGTAGAACTTCAAGACGACGTGAGCGAGGAATGACGGGAACCCATTGGTTACGGAGAGGATGGTAAATTTGCCGACATAATGTTCCCTCATGAAGCTTGAAACGAGCAAGTTGTCGTCTTAGGCGGCTGTTTGGAGCACGCGATAAGCCAGTGAGCCGATTGATGATTGTGCGGCAGTAGGTATCGGCATGTTGGAGCGAGGCGAGATCTGTGGACGAAAGAAGGTCCGCCGAGGCAACTAACTGTTTCGAAGCAGCACCCGTCTGTTTGCTCACTTTGGCGGGCGGTGACGAACAGATGGAAGGTGACACTTTGGCGCTTTGCGAGAGCGGGCAGCGGGACAAACCGTCAGCATCTTGGTGCTCTCGGCCCCACCTATATGTGACGCTGTAGTAATACTCTTGCAATCGTAGTACCCAACGGCCAAGGCGTACCGACAAATTTTTGAGAGACGATAACCAACACAGAGCATGATGGTCAGTCACTATTGTGAAATGCCGGTCGTATAAGTAAGGACAAAACTTTTGTATGGACCACACGATGGCGAGACATTCTTGCTCAGTGATGCTGTAGTTTCGCTCAGCAGGTGACAGAGTACGGCTCGCGTAGGCCACGACTTGTTCTTCGGAAGCGTGGTTCCGCTGAAGAAGGACAGCACCGATGCCAAGTCCACTTGCGTTAGTGTGTAGCACAGTAGGTGCTGCAGGGTCGAAATGGCGAAGCACTGGCCGCGATGTGAGGCATCGCTTGAGGGTGTGAAAAGCGGCTCCACAGTCATCCGACCAGACAAAGGGTGCGCTCATGGTCAGAAGTTTGTGCAGAGGAGCCGCAATAGTAGCGAAATCACGTACAAAGTGGCGGAAATACGACGCTAAGCCAAGGAAGCTGCGAAGGTCTTTCTGTGTGGTTGGTGTAGGAAAAGGCAGTACCGCGGCAACCTTGTCGGGATCGGGCTCAACGCCATGTTTACTGACGACGTGACCTAATACCTTGATGCTGTGACTGGCAAACCGACACTTCTTAGTGTTGAGCTGGAGACCGGCCTTAGCTAAACACGTGAGGATTTCGTCTAGCCGTTCTAGGTGCTGTGAGAAGCTGGACGAAAAGATGACAATGTCGTCCAAGTAGCAAAGGCAGTTCTTCCATTTTAATCCCCGCAGTACCGTGTCTATCATCCGTTCGAATGTGGCTGGGGCATTGCACAGGCCGAAAGGCATTACATTGAATTCAAAGAGCCCATCTGGCGTAGCAAGCGCAGTCGCCTCTTTATCAGACTCGTGCATTGGAATCTGCCAATAACCGGAGCGCCAGTCGAGACTTCAAAAGTACTCGGCACCTTGTAAAGTATCAAGAGCGTCGTCAATGCGAGGAATTGGGTAGACGTCCTTACGAGTGATTTTGTTGAGTGATCTGTAATCAATGAAAAACCGTACCGAGCCATCCTTTTTTTCACTAGTACGACAGGAGAAGACCATGCGCTTGTCGAAGGCCTGATGACGTTGCGCGTGAGCATGTCATTGACTTGTTCTTCTATAAGCTTGCGTTCAGAAGCCGGCACACGGTAAGGGCGGCGGCGAATCACACAGGATCCGTTGGTGTCGATACGATGGGCGGTCACTGTTGTTTGACCCAGACCTTCGGAACAAACGTCAAAGCAAGTTTTGTGCTTCATTATAACGCTATCAAGGCATAAGTTTGCGTTGGGTTGAGACGTTCACACAAAGTGGCCTTGAGAGCAGGAAATGCATCTTCCGCTGGCGTACACTTTGAGAATGACGAAGCAGACGAACCAGTGACGACACAAAGCGGTGCTTCTGCGGTAATGCTGGCAACAGTGGTCCCCTCAGACAAAAGAAGTGGTTCTGGCGTCGTGTTGCAGGCCGTGATGCTTGCATAACCACGGGAGAACCACACTAAACAAGATGCGATGGGGATCCCTCGAAAAATGCAGCGCTGGCAAGGAACAACCACAGCGTCACCATCTACAATGTCCCGTGACTTAATCGTAAGGACACGTTCTCGTCCGGGAGACAGAAGGAAATCCGCAGATGTCACAAGGTTGGGTGACGAAAGGTCGGCAGCAGAAGAAAGCTCAGTGTCCGTAATACGAATGAGGGGCCGACCACACGAAATTACAGCAGACGCCGCTGACAAGAAGTCCCAGCCTAAGATTATCTGATGAGCGCACGAAGACAGCACAGCCAATTATATGTGATGACGGATTCCATCGATGAGAATACGAGCAGTGCACAACCCGGTCGGGCGAATCGGACTGCCATTAGCACCGCATAACATGGGACCGGCATAAGGAGTTAGCACTTTACGCAGGCGAAAACACAATTCACGATCAATTACGGAAATTGCGGCTCCAGTGTCTATAAGGGCGTCAACAAAAACACCTTTCATACAAACAGGCAGTAAATTAGCTGGACGAGACGGAAAAGTTGTAACGTTCCGACGACAAGCAGTTTCCCCTCTAAAAACTGCACCTTCTAGTTTTCCGAGTCCAGAGAGATCGGAGCGGGACGCAGGGGTGATGACGTACGCCGAAACGATGACGGAGAACGGCGGCGAGATGAACAAGAAGGATGAGGCCCAGCATGAGACCGTGGAGGGGAGGGCGACTGACGGAAGGTGTATGAATACGGTGCGGGATCGTATTCATCGGGTCTCGGGGCAAAGTCTCTCTCGTAAACTGAGTAACCACGCCGTTCATCCTGCTGGTGGCGGCGACAGAAACGGGATATATGACCCCTTATGCCACCGTAGAAGCAGATGGGGCGGGGAGGATGCCACGTAGAATAGTGGCGTGGCCTTGGCGCTTGCGTGGTCATCGCAGCCACATGGTCGCATTCGACGTCCGTAGGCACGGTTGGAACTGGTGCAGGGGCGCGCGATGCAACTTCTGCGTACGAAGGCACTGGGAAGCGCACAGGAGACGGGGCATGTGCAGCGCTTGTCATTGATGCCAGTTCGTCCTTGATTATCTCTCGCAGGTTGGGAGGAGGTGTGTGGACAGACGCAACGGTAGGGTTGCCTGGAATAAGGCCGTGATGTTGTTCTCTGACAATTGTGCTGATAAGGGCCCACAATTCATGCTCTTTGGTAAAGCGAGCGTCGCAGGAGGCGTGTGGAAGTCGCATGGAATGAAGCGCGTCCAGGCGTTGGCATGTAGTGATGACGTCCCGGACGGTAGTCGGATTCTGGATCACGAGAGCATTGAAGGCCACAGAGTTGATACCTTTCAGTAGATGTCGGATGCGATCGGCCTCCGTCATGTCATTTTGTGCTCGGCAACAGCGAGCCAGAATATCTTCAATGTAGGCCGTATACGATTCGTCGTCCCCCTGGATGCGGGTAGCGGGCTTCTGTTTCGCTACTGCAGTGCATCCTGCAGACGTGCCAAATACCTGACGGAGATGCCCCGTGAAGGCCGACCAATTGGAGAAGTCGCTCTCGTGGTTGTAATACCAGGTTTTAGCGACGCCATGGAGGTAAAAAGGAACGTAGCGCAATTTGTGTGCCCCGTCCAAATAATTACAAACGCTGGTTCGATCATGACTGTCCAGCCATTCTTCGACGTCTTCGTTGCGGAGGCCGAAAAATACCGGAGGGTCTCGATGAGAGGTACTCACGGTGTAGTGAAGCCCAAGTGGCTGAGGAGGAGCGGTTGCAGCAGCGGACGCGTTGGGTTCTGCCATCGCTGTTGCTTGAGGGCACAACCGTCGACCAGACCGGAGCTCCAGGGGTGATGGTATAGAGCAGGAGGACATGGGAACCAAAGCCCGCTCCACCACTTATGAGACCACGTCCGGTACGGCAGCAACCAGGTTATCTTTTTTAATCCAGACGCACGAGCCAGAGAGCCAGCCCGCGTGACATACGATGATGATCACTACAATGGTTTGGTAATACAGACGAAGATGAAGTACATAGTCAGCGCTCACAATATATATATATATATATATATATATATATATATTATGGCAATAAAGCATCGTCTTCCGTTTGCTCGTTCGCTTCTTCTGGTGACTTATAACTCGACCGGAATCCAGGAAGACTTTCAAATATATATATATATATATATATATATATATATATATATATATATATATATATATATCTGTGTGTGTGTGGTTGTGTGTGTATAGTGGTCACAGTGGAACGGGATTCCTTCCTCTGCACGCTGATATGTGCCGACGGCTTACCGCGGCCTGCTGCGTTCCTTCTCCACGGAAGAGCTGTAGGACGTTGCTTTCAGCGGCAGTGGGCCTACAGAGGTTTGCCAAGGGCTTGGTTCAGTGATCGAGAACGCTATAGGCTCTACGAACAGGATTAATCTCACATAATACCTACACCGTGCCGCTCACCTACACGTATTGTTAGAATGCTTGCGAGGAAAGTGCATCACAACTTAAAAATGTGCTATTGCATAGTATGATTGCTCCTTCAATTATATACTGCAGCTTTTCTTCGAGAAGGTAATAATGATTGATTGAAAAACTAAATTGGTCGGCTTCTAGAGAAATCGCATGAATTAGTTCGCCAAATATGCTAGCGTTATATTTTTATTTATTTTTTTGCATAAAAATTGAGGCAGCTGGTGTGATCGCTAGACAATGGGGACTACTCATGCTGCCATTTATCTGCATCCGAAATAAAAAACGCTCTTGTAGAAATACCTCATTTTTTTATTGAAGCAGGAATAAATGAAGAGTAAGCTGCCGGCGTTAGCCATGACTACAGCTACGTGGTTTCACATCGTTAATTATTATAGTAAAGTTAATTGAATCAACTATCGATACCATTTTCACTGTCCGTATACCTGCGATACAGTAGTGGTGCAGGCTCTTCTCACAATCTGTCCGTATGCACCTTACAATATGCGTTTTTGTACGTATTTAATTTATCTGTGGGATTTAACGTCTCTAAACCACCATATGATTATGAGAGATACGGTAGCGGAGGGCTCCGGAAATTTCGACTACCTGGGGTTCTTTAATGTGCACCCAAATGTGAGCACACGAGCCTACAGCATTTCCGCCTCCATCGGAAATGTAGCCGCCGCAGCCGGAATTCGATCCCGCGACCTGCGTGTTAGCAACCTACTAGCTTAGCCGCTGGATCACCGCGGCGGGGCCCGTTTTTGTACGTAAACATCTGTTTAAGGCATTAATGAAAAAAGTAGAAATAATAATTGTAAGAAAAAAGCCGGCGCAGCATGATTTTTAAATCTTTTTTTTGGTTTTTACGCGCAGCTCTAATGATACGTGTTATTTTTCCAAGCACAAGAACGGCTAAGAAGCCCAAGAATTATGATTCGAAAAAGGAAAGCAGGGTTACGAAAATGTGGCAGCGCTCAAAGGACGTTTGGGCACTGCGTAGCGCAGCGAGGGGAAGCCGAGGGTGAGTGTGCGAAGGACGACGTTCCCACATCACCGCCGAAGTTTCACTGCACGTACCGCTCTGCACGCCAGATGTCTTGTACTCTTGCCGGCCGTGTCTTCCAGGGTATGCAAATGAAAGACCCTGATTTAGGCTGAGCGAGACATTCATAATTGCCTCCTTCCAAGGAGAAGCAGCTCGTTGCCATGAACATGCCGGTGCAGAGCCGTGCTCACGCATGCAAGTCGGAATACTTCGGATTCCCTCTATTGAGACTGGTAGACCGTTTTTTTCTGCACTAGCCGACGCGCATCGAACGCGTAGACTCTCCACGTAGAAAATACATTGCTACCACGTTGCGTCAGTGTGATTATTTGACGCCTCTTTGGACAGGCTGAAGCACCGAAAAAAAAATTGCTGGCTGTCCACTCGAGAAAAAAAGCATCTATTGTGACAGCTATATAGTGGTTGATTTCATTGATTCATAGAATACCCAGCGATATGCGCCTTATGTATCGTGTTTCATTTATTACGTTTGATGGAGTTATTTTCCTCCGGTCGCACGTTTTTTTTTCATTTTTTTGAGGATTCGGGCTACGAAATGTTGTGTTTAGTGATAATACATTAAGATAGGTTACTCTCTCTAGCTTATTCTAAAAATCACAATTTACCTACAAAATTCGAAGTAAGGAAGTTCGGCGAGCAATGAAAATAAAATAATTATGTGTTACTGTCACGCATAACTTAAGTTGGAGTGAGCACGCTGCCAGCAATTGTGGATCACATCAGCGAAAGCTGGGAATGCTACGACGCAAACTAAAACAGGCATCTCCTGATGTAAATCTAAAGGCTTACACTGCGTTTGTTCGACCCACCGTGGAGTACGCGGGTAAAGTGTGGCACCCGTACCGACTAACTCTAATAATATTAATCAGATCCAGTGAGTGCAGCATCTTGGTGCCCGCTTTATTTTTTACAAGTACAGAAGTAAATCTTTCACTGCATTATTCATAAGACAAAACTTCCAAGTTTACCTTCACGCAGAAAAACAGCAAGACAAAATTTTTTTTATCAGCTGTATCATGGTATGCTAAACATCAATTCGCCCTCTACTTGCGGCCTTCATGAAGGTGAACTATCACCTCGATACTCCCACGCTTAAGTTGTGCTACCGTCCGTATCAAGAGTCGATTTCTCCAAGCATTCTTCCTTGGTGAAGACGATTGAGGACTGGGATAAACTAAGCACCCAAATATTTGATGGTCGGATTTCGCTCGAAAATTCTGACGAAAAACTGCAGTCACTGGGTGTATAACATCGAAATTCTTATGTATAACTGCATTGGTCTTGTTTTGTACAAATATTTGTTCGCGCCGTGTGTACCTGCATGCTTTCTAACTAAGGTTTACATTGTGCTGTTTGTGCTATGCTGTTTGTATTTCTTATGCTGTTTGCATTTACCCCTCATGTATTGTAAACTGTCCCACCCTGTAATAGCCTGATATGGCTAACAGTATTGAAAATTAATTAATTAAATAAATAAATAAATAAATAAATAAATTAAATAATTAAAACCTCCATGCTAGAAGTGTGGATTTGACTGAGTGTGATTTTTGTGCTCAAAGTATTGCTCACTCGCTTAACGAAATAGCGAAATAAAAGAATACTAGAAGGCACAAATTATTACTGAGACAGTTTGCTAGTACTGCATACTACTGGCAAACATTTCATTAAAATAATTTACACTAATTTCTGCAGAATATTTTTGTTTTTCAGAACAATATAAGCATTTTCGTTTTTTTCATACACACATTGACTGCGCACAATTATGCACAGATGGATTTCATCGCTAAAGAGCAGATGATATGAAGGACGCATGCTGTCAAATAAGGGGGAAGAAAAAGCGCTAGCGTTTCACTCGAGTCAAGTTTTCTTGTCATTCTTGCGCATGTTGAAATTTTCATTCCACAAAAAAAAATATGTCACCACTCGCTTCTATTGCATTGTACCTGCATAGTTCTTTAGTAACGAACATACCGACTCTAAAATAGGCTGGCCCAGGTCTACCCCTTTTGCGAAACATCATCTAGAATATTATACACGCGGCTATGTTTGTTATCTCGCCCATCTTTTCGTCTTTTGATTTCTTAATGTTGCGTCGAGGATTTTCTGTGCCGTTGCACGTCGCTTATGATCGTAACTGTTCTGAGCTGTTTGTGGTATTTGTGCCACCCCATTGCAATATATACAGCTATCTAAAACATTCACGTATCATTAAAAACAAGTGTGGCTAAGCGATTGACATAATTTCCATCGAAGCGCATTTGTTTGTTTATTGCGTTTTCAAAAAAAAAGAAGACTCAAGATTATCCGGAAAACTCTTATGTGCTGCGATGTTGACAGCGGGATCGCGGTCATCGGACAGGACGCTGCAGCACCAAAGCTGAACTTTCCTTAGCTTTCTTTTCAATGCCTCAAACATCAAACTATCCTTGCGTTTTACTCTCGATGCTTTTTCTATTGAAGGATTCCCCAACGGCCCGGCTCCGAAGCACCATCCGTCGTCTTTGAGCATCGTCGACAGCACTTCTTGTTTTCATTCCGGTTCACCAAGAGCTCTTGGAAGAAAAAAAAAACATTGGTATACGCTGAACGTTATGGATTTTTTCATAGAGCTGGTACGCCACAATGTACTTGTTTATCGACGCAATGACAAATAAATAATGAAAAGATGACAAGGACCAGGTTCTACTGAAGGGGTTTAAGAGGTCACTGCTTCTGTAGGAGGCAGAATGCATGCTTGAACAGAAGAACTGGTCACACGAATCTCACCCTGTTGTTTACGTATTTTTGAAAAACTTCGCAATATTTCAGAGGAATATTCTCGATAACAGCGTCGCGCATGAGAACACACACGCACTTTCAAAACCTGGATGCTGTAAACACTCTACAAGTAACACAGGTAAAATTTTTAAGCGCGAATGCATTTCTTAGTTGGGCTATATGTCAGACATCACTCGGGATCCGTCCACTGCACTCTCCCATAGCAACAGCTGTAGGCGCGCACGTCCCTAGCATCGGGAGTCCCCACCATGTCACGCTTCGGCGTCGGCAGCTGTCAGGAACACATGCAAGCGTGCGCGCTTATATTCGCCCCTAGCAACTGGAGCCCCACCTGCTTAACTTGAATGTGATTTGCCACGGCCTCAAAAGAGTGCGTTTGAAACGCATTTGTAGTGTTTGTACTGCCAGAGATTGTGTAGCGTTTGTGTGGATAAGACGCAGGCGTTAAGGCCTTCCGATACATTGACAAGTGCAGTGCTTCGCCGCTTCTTCTGTCGCCCTTTGCTCCCTCCTCTCCAGTTAACCGTTCATTGGAGGCGACCTCTTTCCTCTTTCGCATATACCTGCGGTGAAATGTCTGAACTTTGTTATATCGGCTTTTTTCAATAGTAGTTCACATTGCAGCAGTGCTGTTTTAAAGTTGGTGGTTGTTCCGTAACGGTTTCGAAAACTACTATGTTCTTTTAAGCTCGAGAGATAATAAAGGTAGAAAATATATATATATATATATATATATATATATATATATATATATATATATATATATATATATATATATATATATATATATATATATATATATATATATATATATATATATATATATATATATATATATATATATATATATATATATATATATACATGTGAAAAAGTTTTCCCATCCACAAAAACACACACACACGACGTCACGAAATGGGTAGTTACCGACAGAAAACTCGAGCTCTCGCAGCGCTTTCTTCTTGCGCCATTGTGGAATGAAACGGAAACGTACACGTAGCACGTTGCAGTTCCCGTTGTTGTAAGTAGGGTAAGCGAGAACCGTAGAACATGGTTTGATAAAGGAGTGAACGGAAGAAGTTAAGAGAAAGCCTGGTACATTAACGACATTCATGTTCTGTGCAGTCACACAAATGTTTTTTGAGATCACACCCATGGTAGTCGTATTTATCTTCTACCGAACGGTATTGATGAAAACAAATTTAGTGCTGTCTACTTTTTGATGCTAGATCAGGGATTCAGAAAGAAATGGAATATAACAGACATGTACGGCACCACTGTTTACCTAATCTACATTCGAACTACTCATGGGAAGAGGCCGCGCTTGCACGCATTGAGGAAATAGCAGTATTTATTATGCATGCACCGAGCGATGAACAATAGGTGGTCACTCTTCGTAATACGACTTTCTTCGTGTCGTGCTATGGAGGAAGCAAGATTATAATAAAATAAGTGAGGAAAACATTGCTAAAGTTTTCTGGGTGGTACTTGTTGGTGGCTGAAGCAATAACGCCACAGCGTGGGTAGAAACTGCCACGTTTATGCACGGGAAGACGATGCATAAACACGACGGTGGCTTCCACCTATCCCACCAGCAGCCCTTCGACGAATCGCCATCTGTTGAGGAACTGGTAGAGGCCCAGAAAATAACAAAAATGAAAGAAAGACGAAGTAAATGAAACAGAAAGACTTTGACAAAAGCGAAAGCAACAAGTGCCTTTCACAGAACGTATTTATTTTGCCATTAAAGCCTGCACTTGGTGCACTTGATGCGCTCTTTGAGCACCTGTGTAGAGGTCAGTTCGGAGTCAACGCCGTGCGCACCACTGCTGCTTCGCATCCCATCAGGCTTCCGTTTGAAGAGATGGTCTATAACTTTTTTCAAGTCAGCTTTCATTTTTTTTATGGTGGTAGCAACTGCCACCACTCACCACTACGAACACTACAACTGCCACCATTACTCCCAAAACTACATTACACTTCATTCTCATTTCTTTTCCACTTCACCCCACTTCATTCAAGACATTTAAATCCACAATATTGAACCGATTTTAGTCAAACTCGCTTTGTTCATATAATACTCAGTCAAGCAGCTAGATTATTTGGGGAAGCGATGGCTTTTTTGTAAGCCAAAAGCTTCACTATTTCATCAGTATCCACTACGCGCAGCTGGTTGATTTTTTTTTGCAAACTATTAGACATAAATTGCTTTATGATGCGTCTTCCATGGTATAGCCTTCTGTTCTTATTTGAATTCAAGCTAACTTCGATGACAAGTAGAGTTGAGAAGCAAGAAGACAGCGCAAGTGGATATTACGAAAGAAACAGAATATATAATTTCAGAGAAAAGCTGCTCGAAAATGTGCCTGGTATTCCAAGTGTAACATATCCGGCTTATGAAGAAGATCCATCGCTTAACACTAACGAAAGCGGAGCTTCGACTTAGAAAAGTGTGTTACTTGAAATCGTAAATGTTTTAGCTAATGAGCTGTCATGAACAATGCGGGGTTCAGTTGGCCAATACATGAAAAACCAGACGCAGTCTCGGCGGGGATGCTATATTTCTTTCTAGTGTTTTCGCTTCCTTCGTGTGATCCATTTTTTTTTTTTACATAACTCACCCAACCCCAAGGAGTGACGTGATCGTTGATCCTTCAAGTGCCTTCACCAATTAGCCGTCACTTTCTAATCATTGTTTCTATAAGAAAAAAATATTTTTTGCAATTTACAGTGCGCTTTTTAGTTGTTTAAATACATCTTTGCGAGATAATGAGCTGTAAAAAAACAAGACAACCAGAACCCCGCTTAAGCAAGGTTCCACGTTTTGGGTATGTTTTTTTTTGACGTTCATTAGCTTTATAGACGGGCAAAGCCAGCCAAAATGATTGAATCGAAGCACTGCGTAAATATTCTGAATGTTATATATATATATATATATATATATATATATATATAATATATATATATATATATATATATGAATTTGGCATATCCATTGTATCACGGGAATTTATGTTATACGAAGCACGCGTCAGAAAGGTGGTATAGTGGTGTAGTTGACTTTTTACTGAGCCAAACGTTATTAAATCACGTTAAAGATGCGTCACGTACGTTTATTTGACCAGTTGTTCACAATTGTTTCCACTACCGTTCACAGACAACCTTTTGTTGCAATCTTCATTGTCCTATGGTTTATCCCATTGTGGTATACTCGTGTTGTTAGAATTAAATGTATGCGCTTTTAGTATGTGTGGCAGAATCTCAGCCCTTGTTCCATAGACAAGACTCCTTTTGATTGTTGTGTATGCAAAATAATTTTCTTTTGCGTTCTTCAAGCATCGTGATGACGGTAAATTTAGCTTGACAGTGTTGTCAATAATTGTGGCAGAATAACGCAAAGGGTAATGTTATATCCTATTGTTCCCTTTCAGAGCTCTTATTGGAGTGCCAGTTCAGGAAATTACACTGAAAACGGGTCATGGTGAGTGCGTATTTCCTGCCTCTTCAATAACTTTCAAAGGTAGCACTGTAAGCAAACCACTGCTTCGTCTGGTGGATGATCAGATAGACCAAGCCTACCGTTAGTGTAGCTGGACAATAAAAAGTTATTTTTTCGCCAAGTGATTTGCTATAGAGGGATCGACAAAGTAATTGCATAATGCCTTGATTTAGCCTGTCTTGAGCCCTATATAGTTTGTTATTGTAAGGCACCAAAATCATTTGTGTTCTGTTGTGGATCTTTGCAAAATGATTACTCATAACAGTTTTCTTAGCCCTATAAATACAGAAGCATATTTATAGCCTTGATCGGAAAGCCGAGGAGTTCAGCGTATTGAGGAATACATCATGAGAAAACTCTGACGGGCTTGGTGTGTATGTGCAGCTTCAACTGCTTGTGGATTTTTTTCATCTTTGTTCAATTAAAGGACATATACATGCCTTTTCAAAGCACACTTATATTTTTCCCTAGCAGTCACTAAAAGTGCACCATTCAAATTGTTGCAAGCGTACAAGGGCGCAATGTTTGTATCGCATACTTTTAATTTTTTAACAGGCTCTGCACTTAATGGCCATATATTTAGAGTAAGGCTTGCTTTTTCAGGGGTAATTGGTCCCCCGGAAACATCGCTTTTGTATAGAATCGCAGCAATGAGACCTACAGGTCATAGTCAGCACTTCTTAAGCGTGTTTGTTTGCTTGTGAATCATAGCCCATGGCACAGTTTTTAATTCCAATTTACACACAAAGAAACAATAGGCTACACTTGCCCTTCCTCAGTTTTTGTTATCTTGTTATTTTCTGTAAGCATAGGCGCACAAAGTTTATCAGTGGCTATTTTCTCTGGATATACCGCTTTCAACGCAGGCAACTCATCTCGGGCTACGGCATAGCTTTCGCTTTGTTGTCTATATCGTACAGCAGAAAACTATAGCTTGTAGAAGTCGCACCATGTGACTCCGCGTCAAAGGCTTGTATACGGCTCTCAGTCGATTCGAAACTGACGTAGGTTTGAGCAAACTTCAAATTCGCGATGCAGAAAAGTTTCAGAGAGCAGCTAGCCCCTCAAAACGTCCTGTTCAAGTTCACGAGAGTGACGAAAGGGTAGTTATGCAGCCGCATCGAGAAAAAAAAACACATGTTAAGCAGTGGCTGCCGACGAACATTCGAAACTGAAAGAGAAACCATTGGGGTGCACCTTCACGTCCTCGTAGCATGGAGGAAGAAAGGCTGAGTCGAAACTCGCCTCCATCAACGTGGCCGCGGAACATGAGTGGAAAGTTTAGAGAGGTAATTTGATGATGGAAGCTGAGTCTCCCGCATCGGCGGCACCGTGACTTCCCTGCATGGCCCCATTTTCTAGAGGCAGGCCGCCAACCGAGCTTTTTGGCGCGCATTACGCAAATGATCGCGCTGTGTCGCTGTTATCCTTTACGCCTCCGCTGCTCGTCCAGATTGTGTACCTCGGCCACCTCTGTCTGAACTATAGACAGCGTCCGAACCTTCGTGCACTGTCTCCATAGGCAGCAGCATATTACACGTGCTTGTGAGTGTCTCTGTAGCAATAACAATATTTGTACGATCTGTCCCTCAGTTCTTTTACACTCTTGTTTTATCCTCGGTGAAGTACAGTGCACACAAGTTGACTTAGCAAGCAAAAATATTGCCGCAGGTACACTGAAACGTGAATAAACTTCGCATGTGCCGGATCATTGGTTCCTCACTGAGCAGTACAGGCATCGTTCATTTTCAGGATGCCTCGCGCAAAAGGTGAGAGATGATTAACCATTACTAAGTGAAAAATAAGTAAAAAAAGCCTGCAGAGTCTAGGTAGTGCCTTAGGTGCAGGGCCACAGCCCATTACATAAATGTGGCCTTAAAACCGTAGCGTAGACCCCCAGCTAAGGCTGGCCATACCAATGAGCAAACGCACACGAATGGTCGAAGGTTAGGTCGGAAACACGATATGGACGGGGACGAAGGTCTCAGTAATGAAAAATGCGCAGTATTAAGTTGCAGCAGTTATAAAGTTACCGTCAGACAGTAGCTTTATTTTGATTTAGATGTTTTTTATACTGATGTTGTGATATGTCAGTACAGCGATGAAGAATTCAACATTTAGATCTTGTGAGGTGATGTTTACACCCTAAATGCTTTCATAGCCCTGAATGATTTTTTATTCACTGAATTAGATAACGCTCAACCATTCTTTTATTAGAACTGTACCTTATTCTGTACACTGTTTACGGAATACCAAGCTTGTCATCATGCTATAAAAACAGAATGAAAGACCAACTACCCTCTTTTGCGAAAATTTTTAAAATACCCATGTATGTTCAATGAGAGACCTAACTCAATCCCCAACTGCCCCAACTTCTGACAGGTACATGCGTGATCCTTATCGCAGTATGTAAATTCGTCAAATTAAACTACTGGATTCTATCAGCACTGACGTTTTCAAACATGAGTGTGAGAACAGAGTATTGTTGTTGCAATGCGAATTGCACAAAAAGGGGAAGAATTATGCCTTGCAACAGCCACGAATAAAACACCTAAAAAAACAATCCTTACAGTCAGGCAAATGTCTTTTATGTGTATTATTTGATACATGAAATAATTGATCGAAGGTTCAGGTTTAGCAGCATTCGTTAGGGGTGTTCAGAAATAAAACTTCAATAGCCGTAAAAAGCAATACGCGGCTGAAAAAGGTTGTGTTTTTAGAATTTCTGCTTACGTCTAAGCTAAGCTATTTTACACGCGTAGCGGGTCAAGCTTTGAAAGCTAAGCAAGGAATTTGTTCTTGGAAAACATGTATTCCCGCGTGGTTCGTCATCAGCCTTCGCAGTGCAAATGCTGTCACCAGCCCACAAGTGGGGCTGCCTGTGAAGCTGCAAATGAATAAACCCTCTAGAAAGAGAAGAAAAAAACTGTTGTTGGTTTCAAATATTGGGCTAACCACTGGCTTATTGAGAAGGGTGGGATGGGGTGCACACAGGGGTGCATATATCAGGCACAATTATCAATTATGTGCTATACAGGGTGTGCCACGTATCTTTAGCTAGAGTTTAAAGATATGCCCGAACACGTAATTACTTAATTACGACGTGACCAAAAGCTTGTTGCTCTCCATTGTCTGGAGTTAGAATATTTTTGTGTTCTCAAATATTGTTTAATTAGACCTGTTTTTTTAACTAACTCATGAAGGAACGAAGATGGATAAAAAATTTCAATGAGAAAGTTGTAGATTAGTTTGCAAAATATCTAAATAAATAGTTTTGAACTTTATATCTGTCAAGTATTGGTGTTTTTCTGCTAATTACAATACCTGCTAAATACAAAAAATACCTCGTGACAAACCCGCTCGCGCGTCAGTGCGCACGATGATTCTAGTGCTCCCTAACGTTCCGCGTACGAACGACACGCTTCTCTCGCACCGGTTCATGACAGCGATAAGCAGTCGCAGCGGTTATCGTTTTTGTGGTCGATAGCAAAACTTGTTCATCGTAAAGCCACCACCAACGTTGTGGCCCAGCTGAGACAGCACAATGGGGCAATTACTGTGGTCGTAAACATGGAAGTGTTTAATTCGACAGTTTCGACCGAAGTCTTGCCTTCGTCAGGAATATTTCAGGCCAGACTCTGGTCGAAACTGTCGAATTCAACACTTGCGTTGTTACCGTTCTCACGTGTAAAGAGAGTCGGCAATTTGTGCTTTAGGCGAGGTATTACAACGTACGCAGGGGATCTTCGAACGCCATGACTGATTTTCGAAAACGATGCGAGCACTACGGTGCCACTTTGATTTTCGTGGACAATGTCGATCTGCAAATTTGAATGTTGGTGCATACTTTCTCCGTGCAGCACGAAGGATGAAAAGTACAAGCTCAATCTTGCTCCTTTTGAGCTCTGAAAGATTATTTTTCTCTGAATATTGATGGCGCGTTAAAAACGAACCTCCTGCAGGCCCGTAGATCATATCTTAGAAATTAGGGAAGAAATCATGCTTTTTCATTATCGATGTCTCGTTCTGATTTTTACGTTTCTTATTCAGCGGCGGCACAGCGAAAGCCTTCGCTCTTTTCTCTCTCTCTCGCTGAGTGGGTTTGCATTTGTCTCTTTTTTGGGCGCCACGATTGACTCTCCCCAATTCTCTGTTCCCCATTTGTTACGTATCCGGTGACCCAGATTTCAGTATGATAGCTGAACGCGTTTCAGTCATATCAAAAATCGATTAGCATAAACCACAGATATAGAGGCGGTTTATTTTTGGAAGCAACGTGCAGAACCCCGCGTCTCCCATGCGACGAGCGTCGACGGTTCTATGGCGCTTTTGCGGCACCAGCACATACCAACACTAAGCTTAAAGGGCCCTTAAGCTGAGAGAGAGAGAGAGAATAAACTTTATTGGGTTCCAGCATGCGGGATTCCCTCCGGCCGCGCAGGGCGTGGGGTTCACCCTATCTCACGTTACACTAGAAGTCCTAATGTCACGCGGGCCTAGACCTCAAGGCCTTCGTGCCCCGGCGCCGCTCGGGTTACTGAGGGTGTCCCCCTTTCGCCTTTGCAGCGCCAGTGCGACCTCGAGCTGCCGGACGGCCCTTCGCTGGTCTTCTGGGTCCGTAGACCCCACACGCTGTTCTACTTGCGGCGGTAACTAGGGTTGGCAAGCGACGAGTCCAAGTCGAGGCTGACGCTAAAATGGTTCCCGGCTCACATGGGTAGGGACCTGATACCAGGATCTCCGAACCGCAACGAGGAGGCGGATGCCGCGGCCCGTGGTCTCGCCACGTGCCGGACCGCGGCCGCGCCCGCCTCCGAAGACGCGACGGCGACCGAAGAAGAAGGCGAGGAGCAGCTGCTCGATTACGGCGACATCCTCGCGTGGTACAGGGAGCAACGGCGTGGCTTCCCGCCTCCGCACAGGGATCTTACCCGGTGGGAGGCGGTGAGGTTGCGCCAGCTCCAAACCGAGACTGTGCTGACCCCATCGCTAGCGCGACACGTGTGCCCCGAACTCTACGTGAGTGAAATGTGCAGTGTGTGCGCGAGCGCGAGAGCCACCCTGGCTCACATACTCTGGGGATGTGACGCAGACAGCGCGGACGGTCCGGTGTTACCCTTAAGCTGACTGTGAAAACACAAGGAACAAGGGCGTTATTCTCCCTCGGAGTTTCCCTCTTTGCGGTACAACTTGTGACCTCAGCGGTTTGTTCACATGACGTCAAGATAATATCTCTTCGTGTCAACATATCTGTTGGAAATCGTCTCCACTTTTCGGTCGTGCTGTCACGTGTCGGATCTGCCTTGTCTCGGATGGCAATCGTGTTTGTTTAACTAGCTTCACTTCGTTTTCTGCGTTTGCTACTGTGCAAACGGAGATAGCAGCGTGTATTCGAAAATCGCTAAGTCCTGACTGGCATAGTGCTGAAATTCTATGTGCTTTCTGAAGAAATACATGGCGAAGTGTAGATGACGCTTGCAGGAGGGGTCGTGAAGGCGACAAAGAGATTACGGTCTCGACTTAGAACTAGGTGTGGCTTAGGGGCTTTTTACTTTCTTAAGAGGCGTGCTCAATGTTCACTCAAAAGCTATGAAGTAGCCGGTGCCTCACTTGTGCGCCTACGTCCTCTTATATATAATAACAGAAAACAGAAAAAAAAGAAAGAAAGAGAAAGAGAGATAACTTCGAAATAGGCTAGTTGGTGGTAATTAAGCTGGTGGATTATACGTAGGCCAAACTGGCAGGTTCCCGAATATAAGATTACGGGACGATCACGGCTCATTGAAAGGTGCACCTTATTCCCATTTGGCAATTTGGCAAGTCAGTGCAGGAACTGCGGCGGCGCGCTAGTCTTTGGTGAAAATTCATAAATATTTTGTCGTAAGAAACCAGAGAACACATTGCGAGGTGTAAGCATACCAAACTAAGGAACATGAAATTTCATGCATCAGCCAGACGTCAACTACATTGTGGTCCTAATTAATATTGCAATGCATTTTTGGAAAAGAGGTAGGCATGCGCGTGGAGCAGGGTGTTTGTAAGAAGTCGCATCGCACTGTTGTTGGAGCGTTCCTTTCCTTATAATCAGATGCTACAACGTATAGTAGTTTCTTTTGTTACCAGGCCGTTGTTTGCCGTACTGCTTTTTTGTGTGTTGGTTTTCTTGCTTGTGATATTGGTAATTAAACGAAAATTACAGCATATTCCCGAGGTGAATGATGGCAAGTGGGGTGATGTGAACGGACGGATGAACTCATGGACGCACAGATGGACATACGGACGGACGAACGGTTGGACGGACGGAAGCACAGACTAACTGGCGGATGATTTTCCCACTCATCATCATTTACTGCGTGGATATGCTGTGACACCGTGTTTATTGACATGCAATGCAATGCATGGTACTACGACGACTACGACGACACAAGACATATGACCCACGGCTTCGACACTAAAAACTCGTTGAACTATGCGCCTGTCATGTGCGGTTCTCCTCTCCTGCATCTTCGTTTGACGCGCTGCGCCCACAATGAATAACATGTTTCTCAAGAAGGACTACGAAATAAGTAGCCTTGCAGCTTTTTGTTTTTGTGTTTGGTTTCATACAAGTTGACCGTGGGCTCAACTGATTGCTATGAAACTACAAGTACGTGTAGTTCTAACGAAAGTTAGAACTACACGTACTACAAGTACGTGTATTAGTTCTAACGAAAGTTAGAACTAATAGGAATAAGTAATATTCCAATTTAAGACCTTTGTATGGTACCAATCATATCGGAGCAGACGTCAAGAGAGCATAAAGACCAATTAACTTTATAGGAGTTAACAAATTAAAATAAGTTCATTGAAACAGCAGGCGGCATCTAGTGGGTTTGACCCAAAGAAAGGCAGATACCATCATCAACGGCGTTGGTCTCTACTACGCCCCCTGGAGGAAGAAGACCTCTCCCATTGATCTCCAGATAACTCTGTCGCAACAAATCAGCATGCCATAAGAACAAATCAAAATAATATTCGTTCCTGATTAAAGCTCCAACAAAATAAAAAGTTTCATTTGGGAATACTTTCTCTGAAACATCAAGGAGAGGGTAAATGAAAAACCTGATAATTCTGCTGATGCGTTCATCAGTCTCGACGCTGAATGAATAATAAAAAAGAAACATGATTCTATTAGGCTATATTTATAAGGTGGTGAGGGGGAATCATTTTCATTACGTAATTATTGCATTCAGCTGCTTTCGTCTACCATCTGTCTCTCTTGCTCAACTCTTTTTTTTTTCTATCGTTGTGGTTCCCACAAGAGCAAACCACACCAAAGACAAACACTTTCCCGTCCAATGAAAAACGACAACCAAGGAAATGTCCTACACCGATATTTATTCAGCTCTATCATCATGTCTTACAATGCCAATAAAGTAAGTGTACACACTTTGCTGAGCGTTTTCCGATCCAGAATCCACAGCCCTTCGTTTCAATGCATATGGCGTTGTTGCGTGACCTTCACGAGAGTATCGTGAAAATTGCCAGCGTAAAAAAGGGGCTGGCACAAAGGAGAAGAGAAGTTGCAAGCAGGCATCGAAGCTTTAGCCAGAAAATTGGTGATGTTGGTTTCGAACTGAAGTTTATCCCCGCCTCACTTCTGACTTCTTTGTCAGGGTTAGTTTCTCTCTTGCTTTGTTTCCTTGACTCAGACTCAGTGACGGCAGCTTGTCACAAACACCGGATTGGGTGTCGCAATCGCAGATGTGATACGACACGCCCCAGAGGTCGCGCACAGTGCCGCAATAACGAGAGCCCTGCACTGCAGAAGCACGAAGCTCGGTTCGTGAGTGACTCACTCGCTGATTCGCCGATATTAAAGGCCCAGCCAAGACCGAGACAGTTTCGGTGACGCTCACCATCTCTCAGAACATATCGAGGAAGAAAATACAGGCAAGCGGCAACTTTATTTACGCCCGTTTTTGCTCGTCGTGTTCTATTCGCTCTGTCACCAAGACACCACCTCTGCAACTTGAAGAAACTGTTCTCGCTATCCTAGCGAAATGACCTGCAGAACAGTATACACAGAAAAATTAAAAACAGCTTGAGCATGTTGGATTTTTTCATCGACGTTAACGGAATCATTCTTTCGAAATTTGTCTAAGAGTAATCCACCGTTTGTAGGTTCGCCCACTTTGAGCCCCCCACCGTGGGAAAGCCATTGTTTATATACTCCATGTATTTTATGTCATGCATTATTAAACGACACCTTCAACTACGAAACAACACTGCATATGATTTTCTTGTTGACGTATAAATCACACCAGCACAATCCGAAGGTTGGATCTACTGCTCATTCCTAACGATGGGGAATGAGCAGTGGATCCAAGTTACACTTGTGTTTACGAAATTACCAAATGTTTTTATTCGTTTATCTTGCTCCCAAAGTTGATGTTTTCAACGATAACATTCACCAACGCATATCAGAAAAATGATGATCAATTCATCACAATTCAATGCAGTGCAACTAAAATAAAAGTCTCACGGCAGAGTACTAAACAACATTGAAGCCACTACCACCCTGATTGGTGAGCACAATGATCTTTTTGTCAAACGAGACGTTTTACTCGCGCAAAAGTGTCACAAAAAAAAATGGGTGAGAATGCTTAAGGTATGCAATCTTTTCTGCTAGCACGCATCATCTCGCCCTGTGTTTAATATGGTGTGTCCGTTTCCACGCTATTTTAGTTTGCACGCAAAAAGAAAATTCCAGCTTTCTGCTCCTTCTGTTCAATACGGGAAGCTTTTTTTCCACAGTGTTTGCGCCATTCTGGCTACTACTTCATTCGAAACACACGCAAATGCACGTTCTTCGAGCGAGTGCCAAGCTGAAATTTGCGAAGGTAAAAAAGTATGCTCCTCGTCGAAGGAACCATGTCCTGCGCGCACAAACCACGCGTAACCTTGTGTGGAGGGTCTGGGCAGCTCAGAACTGATTTGCATGTGCTCGTATACACCGGATTTAATTCGATCGCGTTTGCGCACCGCTGTTTGCAGAGTGCTGCACGAGAGTACAGAACAAAAATAACAAAGGGGAGAGTGGATGATGCCTACGCCTAGAAACCATGGCAGTAGAGCATTAACGTGTCTGCCTATCACAGCAACGTCTGTGTGCCCTCGCTACTGCGCCGGTGAGCTATGGCCCTGCGCACGCTGATTCAGAATTATTCAAATTAGGCTGCTGGATGACGGCACCGTCCACCTTACTCGTGAAACTTTTTCCACACTCCCTCACGCACGAAGAGGTTGCGGAGCAAAGGAAGCGGAGGAGTGCATTGTACACATACGTTTTCTAAATTGAGCAGACGTTCCGTTCTTTGGTTCCTTTTGCCGCTGTCCGCTTTCCTTGTTACAGCAAAACAACGCTGTCTTAATGAAAGTGGATCATGCTTTGTGGCACTAATACCCGCATCCTATCGAAATAAGTAGTAGCGAAGCAAGATTTAAATGTTATTGCCACGTGAAACTTACATGAATGTGGAGTAAATACACGTTGAGTCGCCATGCTGAAGCAGCCATACGTTATTCCGGTGTTTTGTCTTATTTGCCATTCAGTGAAAATTAAACCAACGGGAAACTGTTGCCCTGCTAAACACGGTACATTGCATATTGATCATGTTGGCCCAACAGGTTTCCCTTTTCACTTGAAAATGTTAACAAAAAAGTTTCAGATGCTTTCTTTCGGGAGCAGTGCCTAAATCATTTTTATTATATTGATGTCAAATTTGCAGGTGACATTAAACATATAAAAATAAGTTTATCAGGGTCTTTATGCAAAAAGCGTAGTTGCACGAGATTTGTCACAACGCAGTCACATTGTTTTTTAGGAGATGGAGAGTAGCTTCCAGACTGACGCCTTTTTAAAACTAGTAATAAGCAAATAGCATAGAAAAATACAATAACGGTGTTTTTATGCCTCAACTTGCATATTTAGGAGACAGTGAGATTACATGCGGGAAATGTTCCATGTCCTCAGCAGGAAGACGCCTGAATAGACTTCCTTGCAACCTGGTGGATTCAATGTTCATATCACTCTACGCGTGTATGCGTGCAGCCTGTTCGTAGTAAAGAAACAAAAGAGAACACAACAAAGAAAAGAGTTATGCTATGCCGAAACCATTACTTACTTTTCCCTTTTAAAAAAAATAATGACCGCAATACGATCGCACTCTCTTATTTTATGCACTTTCTTTGCAGGTCAAACATATTCTGGCAACCCCCCCCCCTCCTTCCCGCGAACGTATAAGTGTAAAACACTGGGTGTAAGCAGCTATAATAGCAAACATAAAAGTAAGAACACTCATGATCATCGCGGAGAGCTCTTGCGGAAATATTTGAACTTGTGGGGCATGCAGCCGCCATATACGGTGTTGTTATGCAGGCAGCATCGATGAGAACGAAACGCCGTGGTAGCGCAGCACCCTTATCCTGCAAGCGCGCTCCAGGACGTCACAGCTGACTTTCGAGCGCGAGTTTGTGCTCTTTGCTGTGTCGAAGCTTATACGAGGCTTCGAACTAGACTGGCGCGTTTTGTCTATGTGCCTTGCGTATGGGGGATTGAAAAGGTAGATGCCGCTCTCTAGGGAGTTTCGTCAAGACCGCAATTTTTAGCTCAAAGGACCGGAGAGTTTCATGTACTTTGGTTATGGCTGCCGCTTCGATCTATTGTTTTCACTCCTATTGTCGTGCGTTCGTAAAGTACACATCTCAAAATATCTAGTAAGATGTCACGCGATGCTGTGGTCCGAAGGGAACGCAGTCTCTTTTGAACTTTCACAGTTTCGCTTCTTTCGACAGGCAAGGTAAATACTTGCAGTCAATATCAGATGAGAAGCAGCTCTTTGACTAGCCCGTGTGACGCTGTCCGTCCGTGTCTCTGTGTTAACGCGCCGCACCACGCTCCCCTCGCCGCAGGGGTTGGGGCGGTGTCAAGTAGGTTACGCCTTTTCTCGCAGAGTACGGTGGTGTCATTACCTGCAAAAGAGTTGCTACTTGGGCGGGTTTCTAATGCATTTTTGAAAGAAATATTCTTCCTTAGTGCGCAGGGAACGTTTCGGAAGGAAGAAAGAGCAGAGAGATAGGACAGAGCGCACACTTACAACCAATTTTATTGCACAGATGGCGGGAATATATATACAGTCAAAAGGGCGAAGATATCACACACACACACAAAAAGGGCGAATGATGGCGCATGCGCCAGACCACCTTATTCCAATCTTGAAATGAAAACTTAACTGAAAAGATACTTGTATTCATTCTCCAACAGATTGACGAACGACGCACTTACACACTCAGTTCCTGCTTTGCGTATATATAGAAAAAAAACGTCATATATTTCACGTGCCCTCTTGTCCCTATATTGTGCCATTACTTGGCATTCATCAAACTGCGAGGTGCACCCACAATTTGCACACTGACTTCTTTCTGAAACGTTCCCTGTGCACTAAGGAAGTATATTTCTTTCAAAAATGCGTCGCTATGTGCCTCGCCTGCCGTGCGCGCGCCATGCGCCACCTCTCTGTCGCTTCACCCTCTCCACCGCTTGCGACATTGGAGCGCACTTCAAGTGGACACTCGGCTCGTTTATCTGCGATAGAAAGGACGCCGAAAGACGAAACTTCGTCAGCCGCCGAAACATGCGTCGAAGCGATTTGGCCTAATCCGGTCATCACCGACGTTGTGATGCTTAGCAGAGCCTGTGAGCGCAGTCACCGACTCTTATTTATCCATTGGACTTGTCATCATCATTTGTATAATTTCCTCATCTGTAGATATCATCACCAGTGTGTGCCAGATCGAGCTCGTCTCGAATAAAGCTCTTCCTCATAAGTGGTGGACGGTGCTTCTCGATCCCCAAGTTTTCTCGCACGTTACCACTGGAGCTCCGCTCGGGTCGTCGTCTACTACCATCTGCCATGGCAGTGCAAGACAATTCTGGTCCATCCAACACCACCAGCCTAGTGCAGCTTCCGCCGTCGACCCTGGCCATCCACAGCCATCAGCGTGATCCGCCAGTATTCTCGGGTCTCAAAGGGGATGATGTTGAAGAATGGCTACACACTTACGACCTCGTCAGCGAGTTGAACAGATGGAATACTCTAAACAAGTTACGCACGGTCCCTTTCTGCCTAACTGATGTTGACAAAACCTGGTTTTGGATCACCTGGATCGAAGTGACATAGTACCGGATCGGATGTCAGGGCTTGCTTCAACGCCAGGAATGCCTTTTCACAGTCTTCGGCCCAGACGAATGCCGTGTTACTTGCGAGCTGTTGATGGAGCGGAGAGGCAAGCCTTGCGAAATCACTTATGAAGAGCCGAAAGTAGGATGCCAAGCCGAGAAAACTGCGCAGGTCTTTTTGACGCAACTGACGGGGAAACTCGAGGACGGTGGGAAGCTGTTCAGTACCCTGTCGAATATCGTTTTTGCTGACTAAGCGCCCTAGAACCTTGATCGCCTTGCTTGCGAAGGTGAATTTTTTCGTATTCAGTTGTAAACCAGCTTTTGCAAGGCAACCTAGGACTTCTTCGAGACGTTGCAGATGTTGCGAAAAGGTAGACGAAAACACTATGATGTCGTCGAGGTAGCATAAACAGGTTTTCCACTTCAGGCCACGCAGTACGCTATCGATCATACGTTCGAAGGTCGCAGGCGCGTTACAAAGTCCGAAAGGCATTACGTTAAATTCATATAGCCCATCTGGAGTGGTAAAAGCCGTCTTCTCTTTGTCAGATTCGGACACTGGTATTTGCCAGTGGCGCGATCGCAGGTCAAGGCTGGAAAAATACTCTGCGCCATGCAAGCCGATCGCGTTCGCGAATGGCGACGTCGTGCCTGCGACATCGACGAGGCGCTAGTCCAAAACACCGATCACGTCCGTGCGCAACGCTGCTGCTTCGCGTCCCATCAGGGTTTCTTTTGGGAAGATGTAGTTATCTCTTCTTCTTCTTCTTCTTCTTCTTCTTCTTCTTCTTCTTCTTCTTCTTCATCATCTTCTTCTTCTTCTTCTTCTTCTTCTTCTTCTTCTTCTTCTTCTTCTTCTTCTTCTTCTTCTTCTTCTTCTTCTTCTTCTTCTTCTTCTTCTTCTTCTTCTTCTTCTTCTTCTTCTTCTTCTTCTTCTTCTTCTTCTTTTCTTTTTCTTCTTCTTCTTCTTGTTCTTCTTCTTCTTCTTCTTCTTCTTCTTATCATTATTATTATTATTATTAATAACGCAAAATCATTAAAGAGCTCAATATTTTTGAGGTCTGGGTGTGTTGATATGTCATGATCAATAAATTCGAAGCACACAAACTGGCACATTAACAGATAGACAAAAACACGCACGACACACAGGCGCTAACTTTCAATACTTTATTGAAGCCAGGGGAACTAAATATGTAATGACACACGTGACTTTACCTTACATGACGCCAGTGCAGGGGGCACAAAATAAGACATCATCATTGAGGTCACAGGTAACGTAATTTTTGAAAGATTGAGGGATTGACGGCTTGACGACATATTTATTTCTTACCATTCATTTTCACCACCTCATTCAGTTCCAGCAGGAGCTCAGTTTTGCTTCCTGTTAAATTAGTTAAATGTTCTGCGATCCCGATTTAAAAGGAAGTGTTGAATTTTAGGACCTGTGTGCCATGCGTGCTTTTTGTCCTCGTTGGTTTGTTTGCTTCGAACTGAATCATCATGTTCAAGAGCTCATCTCGCAAAAATTACCGTTTCGATATAGGCGCCCTTCTTTGTCACTGAGAGATCACTATTGTCCACTGATATTTCGCTGATATTTCACTCGACATTCGAAAAAAAATTCAAATAAATAATTATAAAAAAATTACCAGCCCAGGCGGAAATCAAACCCAAGCCTTCTGCGTGGCAAAGAAGTGTTCTGTAGAACAAAGCTATGGCAGTGTCTTAAGCCTAATTAAAATATGATTGCTGCAAGAATGTCACGTAGAGGGAAGGGTCATCTCGGATGAGAACCAGTGCATTTAGCATGGTATCGCCGATGGCGGGGAAAGGGTTACCTCAACGTATAATTACTCCAGGTGTCAAAACATATTAACTGAGCAGTGAGTGGCTGGTGGCTGGCCACCCAATACGATATGGTAAGCTGGGCGTGGGACTTTAAGGATGCGTAGTTGGTACATTGCAAATGTACTATCGTCTTCAAAATAAATCCGAACAACGGCAAGCATTTGCATGGGCCATTTTTACAACTTATGTAAAGACGTCGATAGTACTTGCAGTATAGGTATTCTACCTTTCCTTGAAACGGCTTACGCAAACATTTCTTTCCTTACGGCACGGTTGAAGGCAACGCGCACAAAGCCCTATTGCGCTTTCGTGTTTTACTCTTGAAGCCGATGCTCAACCATCTTACAAATTTATCAACCAAATAATCAGTTAATCAATCAACTGACCAATTGATCAATAAATTATGCAATCAATCAATCAATCAATCAATCAGTCACAGAACGTATCTAGGAACTACTATAAGGTCCTTGTGCAGGCGCACGCTAAATAAAATAAAAAATAAACGCTACAATATAGACAACGTTGAGAAGAAAATGAAAATAAAAGAACGATAACACATAGATTATATAAGAAAATTTAAAAATATTGAAAGAGGAAAATACCATAACACGAGAAATATTTAAGTAAAATGTGAAATAACATTGCAGATATACAGACGTGCGGAAGGCTGGCATTAAGAAGGACATGGGGAGAATTGTCAGAAAACTGTCAGAAAAGTAGGAACCTCTATTGACTGTGGTCGGTGAAAATAACAATTATTGTAGACATTGCAAAACGTCAAGCTTAAGAAAATAAAACATTTTACAGGTATATTGAATTCTGTGAGCGGTAGTGTAGGAAAAAAATTCACAGATCCCACGTACAGTGGGAATCGATGATATGCGAATCAAGAATGAGAAATCTTGATATATCACTTTTAAATCCGCACAACGTTACGAGGTGGAGGTAAATGATGCCGTACATGACTTCCATGTCATGATTATCATGTTTCGATGTGTTGTTTACCTTCGTCATCTTTGCATGTCTTGTGATACCAAAGAAAGTATATTTACAGCGAGCGAAATGGCCGCGAGCATGCTATGACCACGGTATGTTGTCATATTCTTGCATGACACGCGTGTTACGATTATTATCCTTGCACCAGTCATATATTTCGTCATCCCCTGACGTCACGTAACACCAAATTTGGTATATATGGACCTAGCAAAATGGCCACGAGCGCATCGTGAAGGGCCCAATCTACTCTAATGTAGCGTTGACGCACGCGCACGCTGGGCACAGTGACGCTACGTAAACAAAATGCGAGCATTCTATCGTCTGGCGCCAGGTGCGACCAGTGGCCGTCGGCGCGGCCCGACGGCAACCGGCGCGAAATGCGACATGCTGCATTTCGCGCCGATCCGTTATCCAGACAACACTGTGTGTCACTCTTTTCGTGACGGAGGGACGCCAGATGCGCTGAAACGCGCATGTGTCACAGCAACGCAGCGAGGTGCGCGCCAGGGAGTATATGGCAGGACCGGCGCCTGGCGTGGCAACGCCGGCGTGACGCGACGAAAGGAACGCCGGTCAGGAGCATGAGCACCGCGTCGCGTCGAAAAGTATTGGTGCCTTGAGTGTGGCATGTAGTCATGTTCTCACATGACACGCATCTGATGATAATCATGTTTGCACCAGTCACATACCTTCTTCCTGCATTGGCTTCACGTAATACCAAATTTGGCATATGTGAAGCTATGAAAAGGCAGAGAGCACATCAGTGTGGCATGTAGCCATGTTGTTACATGACACGCATGTCATAATTATCATGTTTGGATGCGTCATTTACCTATGTCTTCCGGTCGCGTCGCGTAATACCGAGTTTGGTACATGTGAAGCTAGCGAAACGGCTGTGAGCGCATCATGAGCGTAGCATGTAATCATGTTGTTACATGACACGTATGTCATGATTTTCATGTTATGGTGTGTCGCTTGCGTTCGCCATGCAATCATGCCATACCATAGCAGTTTTGCAACATGCCATTTGAACGAAACCACCGCAAGAGCTGCAGGGCCATGAAATGTAAATCATGACATTCATGACATACATTTCATGACTTCCATGTTATGACTAGTCAAATATGTTTTTCATACAGTCATGTTATGCCATACTAAGTATGGTATCGATACCATTATCTGAACGGCCAGGAGAGCTAAAAGTCGTAGGTGCCCCGCCGCGGTGGTCTAGTGGCTAAGGTACTCGGCTGCTGACCCGCAGGTCGCGGGTTCGATTCCCGGCTGCGGCGGCTTCATTTACGATGGAGGCGGAAATGTTGTAGGCCCGTGTACTCAGATTTGGGTGCACGTTAAAGAACCCCAGGTGGTCAAAATTTCCGGAGCCCTCCACTACGGCGTCTCTCATAATCAAATGGTGGTTTTGGGACGTTAAACCCCACAAATCAATCAATAAAAGTCGTAGGTGGCTAGATAGATAGATAGATAGATAGATAGATAGATAGATAGATAGATAGATAGATAGATAGATAGATAGATAGATAGATAGATAGATAGATACGTTCAAAGTCACCGAAGTTCGCTGAGAAATGCTTTGCATTTAAAATAACAGCATATCCACGGAGTGAATGATGAGTGGGCGAAGCTTAGGAGTGTTTTATCGGTAAACCGCGAACCCATTATTAAACTCGTCCATCAAGTTCATCCATTATTAAAAATCGTCCGCCCGTCCATCTGTCTGTCTCTAGCAGTGTTACAGTGAAATCCAAAGTCTTTTGAAGCGAAACGATGGTTGTAAATGCCTATGAACATTTTCTGGACTCGCTCAATGATGTTACTGCTGGATTTTCGCTTTATACACTTGTAAAGATTCTCGATGTTTCCGATATTGTCCTACCACCCATGCGGCCGTGTACTGACGGACCCCTGTACTGAAAACCTAGACTTCCTCGTCAGTAAAGATTTATGCCGCTGCTTCTGGATACTATTTGTAAAATAAACGAAAGGAATTCCGCTCAAAACATCTGTTCGAATGCTTTAAGTACTCTTTGCTCCTTACTACTAGTCACACAACGTGTGTACATGGAAAGAGGTAATTTCAAGGTGTGTAGCTGAAGTAGGGTTTGTGAGAACAAAATGTTTGTATTGCCTTCGACCCGGAATGAAAAAAAGTTTACCTGATGTGCATGACGCACGATAAGTAGTGATGAGAGGGAAAAACTTCAAGGCGTTGGCTTGTCCTCAAAGACTTTTTTTTTGGAGAAAAGGAACAGAACATTCGCCATGCACTCTTGCACTTCCTTCGTCTGGTTCTTGGCCAATTCGTCCCTTGTTTCTCTAAACCACAGCTTGTTCGAAATGTCTGCGTTGCCGGTCACGTCGTGTTTAAATGCTTACATTGGCCATCTCGTTGGAGTCGGTAGTAATATCCCTGTTACCCTCAGAACCCTCATAAACGATGCAAGAAAACATGCGGAAGCAGTGGTTTTGGAAAGTAAGAAGGCACTGAACTTCGCTATCTCGTTGATATAGTTCACTGATATGTCTTATTTTATCGTAGCAGCTGTTTCACAACTGCAACTACGGTGTGCATCCCGGCTGCGGCGGCTGCATTTCTGATGGAGGCGGAAATGTTGTAGGCCCGTGTGCTCAGATTTGGGTGCACGTTAAAGAACCCCAGGTGGTCGAAATTTCCGGAGCCCTCCACTACGGCGTCTCTCATAATCATATGGTGGTTTCGGGACGTTAAACCCCACATATCTATCAATCATCTACGGTGTGCACTTGACTATATTAAGCGTCTATAGCAATTATAATTTTTCATATGTGTAGTTTAACATGAATATTTAAAATTAAGGAATTATTCATTTATTTACGTGTCTTGGAACAACTATGGAGTTTTAGTGCAGGCACACGCACAAATAAAACGATATAAGGAAACAACACAATACACGAACGCTTCACAAAAATCAAGTTAAAGGACTGCAAACACACAGACAAACAGAAATCAGCGCAAAATGGAAAGAATAAAAAGATGAGACGAGAACCATGGAATGGGAGTGAAAAATAAAGGTGATTATACACAACTATGTAGGAACCGTCCTGAAATATGTAAAAGAGAAGAATCTCTACATTGTGAAAACCTGAGTGAAGACAGTACACAGAGTTGAGATAAAAGCAATGGCAGTAAAGAGAAAAACATCAAGATCATGAAAGTTAACACTACATAGTCTTTGTACTCTGCGAACAGTAAAGTATTGAAAGGAGTTGGCAGGTACATGGAATGGTTGATTCTCTTAAGAGTACTGAACGCTAGTCGAGTTAATAATTCATAACTACAAAGCTCCGCAAAAAGTGACAAGAAACAGAGAAGGCACACACAAAAGCGCAGACTATACAGCAAGTAAAAGTTTATTGAAAGATACACACGTAAAACTAGTAAATGAAGTATGAAGTGAAAGATAAGAAATCGACAGTGAGATAATCCATATCTAGTTGGTGCAAAGTCACCGAAGGCCTCGCAACACGCGTGTCGTCAAACTTGTGTATATAAAAAGCCTCAGCAACTTATCTCGCTGTCCTATCCCTGTTCCGGGACAACACCATTGTTTCACGAAGTAATGGGAAACACTTGTAATCCCCGCAATGTAGGCCCTGACTCGACGAAGGGTGGGCCTTCAGCGATGCCCTGTGATTCATTATTCGGTTATTGAAACACCCTCCAGTTTGCCCAATATAGCACTTACCACGTGACAAGGGGATGAGATACACCACGCCAATTTCACATTCAACAAATGTTTCTGGGTGATTGACCTCACAATCACACCCCTTTATTTTCTTTGCCTTCAATTTTTCTTTCCACCGCTGTGCAGACTCGGCCCAACGTATTCCTGAACGGAAAAAATCACGTTAACACCGAATCTGTTTCCCACCTTTTTCATACGGTGGGAGGAGGCATTGAAGATATAGAATGCACGTGAAAGGTAAACCTTTATCGATTCCCACCATCTCATTACCGCTATGTTTGAGTCTCTTTGATAATCTTTCACTGGGAAGGTTCAGCTTTTCTACTGGAAAGTTCGGTAACCTAATCCTAGTAAGCTGGCCCTCAAAAGCATCTGACATTTGATGCGGGCAATACTTGCTATTCCCTCTGGTTAACTTACGCGAAATCGGAACATTTCACAAGTGAGTAGTAAAAAGCAGGATATTATACCATGAACCAGTTTGTAAAGAAATAATAGGTCAGCGCAGTTTCTTCGGCAGTGAAGTCATGTCAACGACAATAATCTTGAAGTGTTGGAGCAAGATCCCGAGGTATTTCTAGCGGAAAGATTGTTGTAAACGCTCATCAATTTTTTCTGAACTCGCTCAATGGCGTCATTGCCAGATTTAGTGGTGCGACTCCAGATTACAGATTCATATTAAATTAAGGAAGACATATTGCAGTGCACAATTTCCGGAAGGCTGTAGGAGAACTGAATTCTCAGTATACTCTGCAAACACAGCCGAAAAAATTATAGCCACGCATGGCTGCACATTTAGGTTGAGCAAAAGCATTTAGCATGCTATCAAAAAGAGCACCTAGATCACTGAATTCATAAACCGACACAACAACATGGTATTTACAGAGTAAGAAAATGACACAATGTATGTTTCGCTAGATATACTTCTGAATTCGATCTTTGCGGCATTCAGAGAAAAGTTATTGTTGTCACACAATTCAGAAAAAGAAAACAAATTTGACTGCAGCAAGCGACCGTCGTTAACTGAATGAATTTCTTTAACTAACTTGATGTTATCAGCATACAGGGAAAAGAAGAATGACTAATCGCCTAAGAAACATCGTTAACGTAAATTAAGTATAAGAGTGGGCCTAATATCGACCCTTGAGTGACTCCACTAGCAACTTAGTCACTCCACTAGAAATCTAAACAATTCTAACCACTAGTGGTGAGAAAATTCTTGGATGCACAACTCATGTATGCCTACTCGTGTTAATGGCTGAGTAGGCAGGGCAGCAGGGTGCAATAAATAAATAAATAAATAAATAAATAAATAAATAAATAAATAAATAAATAAATAAATAAATAAATAAATAAATAAGTAAATAAAAATTTGGTAAATAAATAAATGGTTGTATCTCGAAAATATTATGCTAATTAGAAGCTGGAGCTCTCCCTAAAATACGTCCCGCTAAGATATATTGGCAGCTACGAACAGCTAATTGCATTCCGAAAGAAAGAAAGAAGAGGCAGTGAGAAGTTTTTGACTTTTACTTAACGAGAGGTTATGCGTGCAGACACTGAAAACAAAAATGGGAAAGTTCTAATACAAACGCAACGATAAATGTTTTAGCAAAAGGTCATAGTAACTTATGAGGCTTAACGCTTCAGAATCACCATATGATTATGATAGATATCGTAGTGGTGGACACGGTAAATTCCGACTACCTGAGGTTCATTACCATGCACCTAAATATGATTACATGGGCTTCGAGTGTTATCCCCTTAATCATTAATGCAGTTGCCATATCTCCAGAAAATATAAAGATTTGTATGGGTATTAGTCTGAATTTTGGTTTTGCACTGCGGGAAGAATATGGTCATTAACTAAAATATATTAGCAAGTTATATACTTTATGATGACGATCTGCATTTTTTCGCGCAACGAACGTGAAGCAGAAACTTTGGTTTTGTTCAGTATCACTTTCGTTTCTTTTCACAATAAACTTCTCTCTTTGATGCGATTAAATTATAGCAGTTAGTGGTACTGTGTATTACAAGCAATGCTCCTTAATTTCGTTGACGAAAAACAACATGATGCTGCAGCCGGAACTTTAAGAATCTCATTCTAATGGTCGTGTCCAACACTGACGCCACAATATGTATTGAGCTCATATGTAAAAATTTTCGAGATCTTTCATTACAAGTCACAAAGGGGGTAAGACGTGAAGTGAAAAGAAAAGGAAGCCTCGATTGGCCGTACCCGTCAACGTAAGTGGGGCTGATTTAAATCCAGCTATGCAAAAGGAGCATTGGGAAGCCGAAGTCGCAGAAGTGCATTAGAAAGAATCCAGAGGTGCTGCGCAAAGCAAGAACCCCAATGCTTTTCATTATAAAGGCTGGCTCTAAACGCATGCAAATGATCTGACTTTAAATTAAGAGGGACAAATCTATATGATTGGTTATTTTAATGAAGACTCGATTTTCAAGCTTCCGAATACGTGCTTACGCATCAAAGTTCAAGTTACGCCTCCGAGGGCAAGTTTTTCCGCTTCCACCGCGTTTGACTGCTGCCCACGTCGAGCGCTTCGAAGTTAAAGAACAAAGGCCTCGCTTCTAATGAAATAGACGACCGTTTTTGCAAGGTTGGAGCCAGAAGAGAACCAGACTGAAATATGGCGAAGGGGCAAGAAAGCAGGGGAAACATTGGCAAAGGTAATTCTCTTTATTGGAACGATAAAAGAAATGATAAAGAGCACATATCCACTTGTTTCTCAGTTGGTCCCATCATGACTGTTTTGCGCTAACGTACGTTGCAACACGTGTTGCCAGTACTAGAAACTCAATAATTGATAATAAAACAAATGCAATGCAGAAAAAAAGACAAAAAATCTTCTGGGCAGTTTGTTCTTTCAATATTAACTTAGAAACAATCCACCTAACTTTTTGCTGCCATAATAACGTAAAACTTGCTGTATTACTGGGTTGCCAATAAATTTATTGAACAGTTGCGGCAATCACTTGACTTGACAAGGCAAACTTCAGCAAAGAAAAATAGGATGTATGCAATTAAGGGACACGAAAGGCAATGTCATAACAAACGTGAGTATGATAATTGAGGTGGCGGAGGAGTTCTACAGAGAGCTGTACAGAAGCCAAAACAACCAGGAAGATATCGTGAGAATCAATAATAGCCCATGGAAATTCAACATCCTACCAGTAACGACAGAGAAGGTAAGGAATACCCTAGTCGAAATTCAAAGAGGAAAGGTTACAAGGACACGTTAAAATATGGTGAATAAATTGTGTTAAAAAAACTGGCCACCTTATATAGTAAGTGTCTCTTGAGGGGAAGGTTTAAAGAATCTTGGAAGTACGCCAACATAATCTTCATACATAAGAAAGCAGATGTCAAACTCCTGTTGCAGGCCGATCAACTTACTGTCCGTTCTCTGCAAATTATTTCCTAGAACAATAGCTAATAGAAGTGAGGCGATATTAGAAATAAATAAACCAAAGGACCAAGCAGGATTTCATACAGGCTACTCTACGATAGACCATATTCATACTACCGATCAGGTAATTGATAAACTTGTGGAATAAAACAAGCCCCTATACATAACCTTCATAGATTACGAGAAGGCGTTTGACTCAGTTGAGACATCAGCAGCAATGCAGGCACTACGGAACCAGGGCATTCGGGAACCTTACATAAACGTACTGGAAAAAATTTACAACAGATCCACAGCCACAATAGTTGTTCATTAAGAAAGTGACAGATTACAAATAAAGAGAAGTATGTAGGCAGCGAGACACATCTTTAATGGCGTTCACCGCGTGTGTACAGGAGGTTTTTTTGGGCCCTAGATTGAGAAACAAAAGTTCGGAATAATAGTTAAGGAAGAATATTTCAGTAACCTGTGATTTGCTGACACAATTTTCTGGATGTGTAACTCAGTGAATTATTATCGCTCATTATTACTGAACGCGACACGGAAAACAGAAGAGTTGGTATGAAAAATAATATGCAGAAAAATGTATTGTCAACCGTCTCGGGAGAAAACAGAACTTTACGATAGGTGGAGAGACGGTGGAAGTCTTAAAGAAATACGTCTACATATAACAGGTAGTAACCACGGAGCCGAGCCATGAGAGTGAAATAACTAAAAGAATAACAATGGGTTGGATCACATTCGGCAAGCATTCTTAAATAGTCCACTAACCCTCAAGAGGAAAAGTATATAACAGCTACATCTTGCCAGTACTTATCTACGGAGCAGAAACCTGGAGGCTTACAAAGAGGGTTCAGCTTAAATTGAGGACGACGCTGCGAGCGATGGAAAGGAAAATGATAGGTGTAACCTTCAGGGACAAGAAAAGAGTAGAGTGGACGAAGGAACAAACAGGGGTTGACAAAATTATACTTGAAACCAAGAAGAAACTGACATGGGCCGGGCAAGTAGCACGTAGCCAGAATGACCTTTCGTCATTAAGGGTACCTGACTGGATTCCCAGGGAAGGCAAACGCACTAGGGGAGACAGAAAGTTAGGTGGGCGGAGGATATTAGGAAGTTCGCAGGTATACCATGGCAAGAGAAAGCACAATATCGGTTTGATTGGCGTGATATGGGAAAAGCCTTTGCCCAGCACTGGGCGTAGTCAGGATAGTGATGACGAAGTATTTTCCTCGTTTTTTTTCTGAGATCAGCGAATTAAAACAGAATTTCACTACCATGGGCACCGGACCTGTTTGCAGTGTTTTATACCTGTTTACTTTCGACCTAGATCTTTGCACATAGAAGAGAAGGTTCGACTAAATTGAATATTTTTATTTTCTATCCCTTTGTCTCGCAGCCACCTATTGACCGGGAGGAATCCATGCTCGTATTGTGGTTGCTATAGGGCACTCGCTACGATGGGTAGCATCAAAATTATATAACCCAAGGAAAATGACTTTTGCATCGTAAGGCTTCATAAAACAAGGTGAAGTGCTTTTCGCATAAAAAACAAAAGTGGCGTGATAAAACATCGCCTGTGCATTGCATAAAAGAGAATATGACAAAGCCATACCTGGTAAATGTGGCTTGGAGCTGCGCGCACTGCTGCATCTACAATTGAAGAGGGCAGAGAGGAGACAGAGAACGAGGGGTGAGAAGACAAAAGCTGTGATGAAATTGGCAATAAATATCACTAGCAAAGGGCTGAGACGACAGCCGGCCATGACTATTACCAAGGTGTCGGCAAGTACTAGATCGGTGGGACGAGAGACCAGCAGGAAAAGTGATGTAAAGTGTAATGCAAAGTATGTACAATGTCCATACTATTCAGAGTCTGGAATGCCAGCCGTTTGTTTGCTATGGGTTCTAAGTGGAGAAGATGCCGGTACATGTACTCTTACCATTGATTTCAAGTAACGAGTGTTCACACAAGAGTTTCGCTGTGTGTCATGTTTGCTATCATTTCGATAAAGCTCTGGCATTGTTTGAAGCCACATTTTCAATTAAGCACGACAACCAATATGAGCATAATATGCGTACATTATTGTTACGGCCTAAACCAGTGCCTGTAGCCAGAGCGGTGACAAAACAATTCAGCATGTTGTTTGCCAGAGTTCAGAGTATACCCTGAACAGATTAATCATTATATTAGCATATATAAAGAGGACCAGAACCCTTTTTGAAGATTACTGCCTTCCTGGGCTGCATTTTTCTTCCCTTGGTATCAATTCTGCTACAGCCACTAACGTAGCACCCGAGCACCGAAGTATGGAGGTGACGGGGCTTGGATGCTCACCAAAAAGAAGGGTGTTAGGTTCATGCAATGATATTCGCAGTACAATAAAGGCGAAGTTATAAAGGTTAACTGAGTGATTTCACTGCACTGTAAAGAGTTCCAAGTGGTTGGAATTAACGGAAGAACTCTAATACAGTGTTTTAGTTTGAAGCGCTTTCAGACGATAAGCTCCATCCCGTTGCTGCAATTGACATCTCATATGTAGAAGGTCACAAAACCCCTAGTGTTCTCCCTAAAGCCAGCTAAACCTCGTGAGCGAACTGCTACTGCATGTTCTGTGAGTTTGGATTAGCAACCTATTTCTTTTTTTTTAATCTTCTTCACTGTCCTATCTACTATTAACTACTTTATCTTTGCCAAGTGCAGAGAAGCAAACAGAAAAAATGCTTAGTTAACATACCTTGCTTTGCACTTTAGGTTCTTTCTCTCTGGCCACATGCTCGTTAACCGATCAAGTGTTGGCTTTCCGGCCAAGTGCAGGAATTGCTGTCAATGTTCGTCCCCTGACTCAATGAGGGCTTCACCGAATGGCTTGACGCACAAAAGAAACGAAGCGGTAAAGACTTCGCCCCCATGATGCGGGTGTCTGCTATCCGAAAATGTAAAGGAATCTAGAGAGTGGAGGGTTCAGGGAACGTGCGCGAAATACGACGGCCGTACTGCCACCTCAGACAGGTATTGCTTGTCTTGCTGCGATAAATCAGCGAAAAAAATGACGCGCTAGCCGCTTGGCTTTACAAATCTCCTCGGTTTACTCCTTGCCGTTCCTGGCACGCTTCAACCTTTTCAAGCACAATGTTTTCAATCGATTGGCTCCTGATAGCTTTGTGTTGTAGCTCTTTCTTCGTAGTGCATGGGTGGGCAATTATTATCGTGTTGAGGTACTGGAAATATTGCGATTGAACGTGACCAACGTATCTGAAATAGTGGGATGGCAGGATTCGTCAAGCAGTCTCTAGCTTGTACTGTTCTTACGGTCTGTTGGCTTTGACCCTAAGTAGAAGCCTATCTATCTAATCTCTTTTTCCGTTGCCCCAGCGTCGGGTAGCCAACTGTACACGTTTCTAGTTGACCTTACTTGCCTTTCTTTTTTCTTGCTATCTTTCTTTTTTAGCTACACAAACAGCGTCCGGTGCCACGAGCTATCGCACATTTCGCTAGATTTTGATTGATATGATATATTGAGATAGTCGCAAGAAACGTTTACGTTCAGACCCGTCAAAGATGTAAGTATTCTGCGGCAAAAATTGTCAATTTGAAAGACTCTGGTAATGTGCATCGCACCCGTTTCATGGAATGAGTCAGGTGCGCTTCGCAAACTTTATCGAGAGGTGGAGTCTTTACTGCTGAGCTTCTCAGCACAGGCTACTCTCTTAGAAATGAAGTTTCTGAACAGCGAGTAAATACATGCACTTGTGGGTTCTGAACGCATTTCGCTACTTTCGTGGCATCTCTTTATTATACAGTAGCTACTTGTTAATTTGGTCACGATTAATGAAAGGGGCTATCTTGGTTTTTCTACAAGGTAATACTAAGCCACATAGTGTTCAGGGGCTTCGTAGATGCTATAGTCTCTAATCCAGCAATTTTTGTAGTCTCCTACACAATTTAGACAACGTTGGTTTTTATTGATTATAATAGAATAACGTAATCCATTTACTGGCAGAAATACTGGGCAAAAAATATCATTCTTCTAAATTTGATGGCTTCTAAACAATGCGAAGCGTGTTAGTTCAGAGTGTTATCTCAAATTTTGCTGTTCACTAGCTAACAAAGTAGTGGATTTCACTGACGTACATGTCATTACCTTCACGTATCACGAAATTAGCACTTTTGTTGCAATTAAACGCTTAGGATTTAGTTAGTGATTACGCCGACTTTTGTTTAGAATGTTAAAGTTTTGAACCGAACGTGATAAGCTTAGCGGGCAACTCCAGATTTTGCCTGCAAGATAATGCATGCTCTACTGTGATGACAGTTGGAACACGAGAAATGTTCGCGCCCCATATCATTTCGCGACATAACATACTACTGATAGACAAACATTGAACCCTCGTATATGTTCGTCGAAAATATTTATTTCATTCATAAATTTGAAACTTGACTTTTGAGAACCTCCAAATTTATTGTTTCACACGTAAGTACAACGACTATATAGGATATTTTTTTGCTTCTTTGCTTTACCTTTTAACCAGGGTGTCACTGTCTGTCAGTCGCTGGATGTAAATGCATGCAGGTGCCGTCGCTCTGTATTTGGTGAATTACTCCAACTTACACATAAATGAACGTTGCAGCCATGCTACTCGCAGAAAGAGGCTACTTACATGCGCATGCTACTAACGGAAAGAGGTCTCCACATAATCAAAGTTGAAATTCACTCCACATGACTGGAGCAGATGAACTTAATAAGGTGGTACCAATACGCTGCACGTTGCGGGTTCTCGTAAAGAGCTTGGTTGTAGTACGCCATGCGCTGTAGGTGCACCAGCATGGGCTGGCGGGGCTTTTACTAGCGTCGGAACTAACTTTTTTGCAAACACTTCGACCCAGGTCAACTCTGGCCTTCCGTGGGTGAAAGTTCGAGCACCACATATAATCATTATATTTGCCCCGCCGCGGTGGTCTAGTGGCTAAGGTACTCGGCTGCTGACCCGCAGGGCGCGGGTTCGAATCCCGGCTGCGGCGGCTGCATTTCTGATGGAGGCGGAAATGTTGTAGGCCCATGTGCTCAGATTTGGGTGCACGTTAAAGAACCCCAGGTGGTCGAAATTTCCGGAGCCCTCCACTACGGCGTCCCTCATAATCATATAGTGGTTTTGGGACGTTAAACCCCACATATCAATCAATCAAGTAATAATTATTGCATAGCGTCCAGCTTTATATCGGTGAGCTTCTCTTCCTAACGCCTATTCAGTCAGATAGGTGTACCATCAGCGAAGACAAGAATAGACGTGCAAGACTAAAAAAAACAAAAAAAAAACCGCCGAGCTAAGGTCAAGCAGGCTCCAAAACAGTGAAAAACAGGCGCGTCATCACGTTGACGTCATTATTCAAAAATTCAGGATTATCTGGTTATGAAGGAAAATTGACTCGCGTAAGCCATCCTCTTTTCCACCAAGAGTTGGCGCTGCTTCAAAAATTCGTGTAGCTGGTTGCCGACGGTACACAGACACCAACTGGAAACGCCCTCACTAGCAATCGGTCTGGTCTGCGTACGCCATAATCATGTTGCTCAGCCAACCTTTGGTGAAGTTTCCCTTTTTGTGGTTCTGCAAAAGCCTGTTTGTGATTCAGGTAACCTTAATGGGTGTGCGAATGAGATTTAGACAAAGTAGGGTATAGAAATACAGGTGTAATTTAAGCTCGTCATCTCTCTCATGCTGTGAAATTGTATGTGGGTGAAAGCTGATGCAGCATCCCATACACGAGTGGTCTGGCAGATGCTGCTTTGCGTCAACTGAACGTATAATTCAGCAGGGAAGCACATGCGCAGCGAAGAGATGCTGATTCGTGAATCAGTGCCGCGGAAGCAGAAAGGTAGGTTTGTGTGAGTGTGCGGTGGCAAAGTATATAGACCCATGTTTAACCATGTAGGCGTGTATGTGTGTTTACAAGACAGAGAAATAGGGAGCAGAAAACTGTGAGCAGAGGCACAGCTCACAGTTTCTGTTCATCTGCTGAATGCCGACCACCATGCATGTTCACTGTTTAAATTGCAGATTGTTAGATAGCATGTTTCGTCACAAGTAATATTATATAAATACAGCCAACAACAAACACATGACAAATATTATGGTGAAATTACAAATATTACAGACTCGGAAGGTCAAGTCACTCTGCATTGCTATTTTATTTGTATTTTCTATGCTCTGTATAATGCGAATGGAGCTAATGATCGAACTTTTTATAATTATAGCCATCACAGCTCGAAACGAGGCCAAGACATAGTATGAACTTCTGACAAAGTTAGACAAAACGTTTTTTTAGTTCTACCCATTTCTCTCTATATGGCACTGAGGATAGACCGTTAGCGCTTATTTGGGTTGCTGAATAAATTATAAAATGAAATTTAAAGTAGTCATTGTCATTCACTAAGCATCGTTTTAATTTTTGACGACCCCAACAATGCTCGTTTATTTACAAATCGAACAACTCCTTTTTGACAGGGCTTTTAAATAAAGCTCTAATTGTGCGTTAGTCTAGCTCTTTCATAACCCACCCTTAATTATTTCGTCCTTGATAACACAGTCCCTAGATGCAAGCGAAACAGGGTGAACGCGTGATGCGCGTAAAGGGGGAAGCCCGTTCATTATTTCCATATTTCAGTATCTTACAATTACCAAGTAGCTGGTGTGGCTGACTAGATATTGAATGCGAACGCTGGCTCTTTGTCGAACATCGTTAGTCGGAGGATCATCATTAGCAGAGCTGTTGAAAACATGCAAATGCGAGGTGATTTCTACGATGGGTGGTGAACTGTCAACTACGACGCTGGGAGAACTTGTATTGATCGTAGAATGAGTACTCCACGCTTCTACACACGAACTGTCGGAAACTGTTTGTGCGACAATCAACTGGAGCCAGAGACAACTACAAGTCGCATTTACTGCCACAATTACCCAACATTTGGATAAGTGTAAAAGTATTGAAACAAAGAAATATAAAAGATGAAGGCAGCCCATGGCGACTAAAAAGGATAGAGGCGATTTCGCCATTTTATTCAGGAAAAAAGACAAAAGAAGCAAAAAGACCAAGAGAATGGGAGAGAACCTGGGATGTCGCGAACGCAATTAAGGAAGGAAGCAACAAAAAGGGAGAAGGCAGGGAGGTTAACCAGAAAGACATTCTTAGTATAATATAGAGCCTCTCAGTCAGGCAACACCCACAAATCGTAGCAGTACTTTTGTTGTATACGCTATCCACCGTATACTATACAGTGTCTAATGATATTGTCGGACATGAAAGGGCATTGGTGAAGCTGGTTTAGAGTTGCGAGGAGTCAACTCGTTTCACCTTCAAGTAACGGCCAGTCGCAGTCTTCTACACTGTTTGTTGTATGACTTTATCAGTAACATTTTTTGGGGAACGCATTCATCACTGCACCCCTCAGCAACACGGTAATTCCTTTTTTCGAAAAGCTGTAGTACAGAAAAGCACCCGACAAATTTTAAGGTCTCCATGTATGTTAATAGAGAGAGAGGGATCAAGAGGAAGGCCTGGAGGTTAACCACTATTAGTATGGGGATCGCTACCCAGAAGCGGGGAGAGGTAATATGAGCAAGAAAGAAAGTGCAGAGAGAGAGAGAGAAAAAGAAAAAAAACATGCACGTAATCACTGAAAAAACACACACAGAATTATTATATTCTTATTCCAGTCGTCCAGAAAGAAAAGATGCTGAAAAGAAGCGTGGGAGCGCATACAGGGAATGCGACATTGTTCACTTGCAATACACATCTGAAAATACGTAAACCCCTTTGTACTCAGAAGAATAAAGAGCATATATTACGTTTCCAAGCTTGATTTATATCTCACTGGTATAAGTATTCGTGACGTCTTTTAACTTCCGTCGTTGCGTTTCTGTTCATCACCTATAGCATTGCGCATAACTTCGTTGTAAGCTTCTCTCGCCTGTAAAGCGTGTATTGCCACATAATGAATTGGTGTGCAGAGAAGACATTCTTATGCATAGCTGGATTCTTCATTCCTGTAATGTAGGATTGTTGTTTATTTGTTTGTTTGTTTTTCATCTTAACACGAGAGTGTTAAAGAACTCTTTCGGCAGAAATTCGGACGTTGGCGTTCGTGTAAGCGTGGGCGTAGTTCACTGTGAGCGAAAAACCATGATCTTATCCGTGACTCTAAAATCAGGAAAGATGCATTCAAAACACAACATAAAAATCTCCCGAAACGAGCATCACACCTATGCCGCCTGCGTGGCAAGGAAGTGTTCTACGTACCACAAAGCCACAACATTTGTGGAAACTGCTTTAAAAAGTACTTTTCGAATGTCATGCAGTGAAAAGAGTCTCCTCAACGCATCATATATTGCGTGACAGAAGCGTAGAATCGCACCAGGCATCAAAATATGTTTTAAAGGCCGACTCGTTACATAAAAAGTGCTTACACATACATAATCATCATTAGAAGTAGAAGCATCAGCACAGGGAACAGTAGCTTCATGTGTTGTGGAACAGATGCAATGCAGGCTCCTCATTGATTCTGAAAACAAATATTTATAACGTAACAGACACCTAACTACAGAGCTTGTGATAGGCAATCAATGATACTTTGAAATGGTCAATTTTGGGTGCACAGTCATTGGTTTCTAAACGGCAAGGTCCAGGCATGCACCGATAATTGAAGTAGGCTAGCAGTTAAGGCGACGTGCACGTTTCTCGATTACGCTATTTGAATCAGCTCTTCAAGGTGAAGTTGAAGCGTCCTCCAATTTGTGTGTGTGTGTGTGTGTGCGCGTGCGTCTGCGTTTGCTTTAGCCTAATGTCACGAAGATCAGAGTAAGTAACTTTAATTCGTGTCCTACAAATCGGTGGCACGGCCCTACATCTCGTTTAGGCTTCCGTCAAGGTTTGACTCTTTTGGCGGCTTCCTCGGCTCACTGGAGAATATGGGCGAAAATAATTAAGGAGCAAGTCCGCTTTGAATGTGGGTGACAGAGAAGCTGTTTGGAACAAAACCGAAAGGTGACACACAAATATATCTCAAGCCACAGAGGATCACACAAAATGCGATTAAGACCAAGAATGTTCCTTCTGAATATAGCGGCTGGTAAAGTATACATAAGTTTGGGCCCGTAATTACTTTGACAGGACGGGAAATATTTGGCGTACCAAAGTGGTATTTCAACTAAAGTGAAAGGCTCCTTCACTCGGTTATGCACCTTCTTTAGGTCAATAATGATGCCTCGCAACATGTATGATAAAAACTGAGAAAAATGATAAATTACGTATAACTTATGCTACGTTGTTAATCCGTCAAGAAAACATATATATGACATAGAACCATTGTATCGGAGTTTACGTCTCAGCAAACACAGGAGGAGGAGCAAAAAAAACTGAATTGGTATATTGTTGTGTCTTTTTAGGTGGTTGGATTAGAAAAAAAACTATCTGGGGAGTCTCGGAAAGAACCCACACTTTCTTACTCCTAAAAATCTGCAGTGTAGCGGAAAAGACAGTGCAACAGTACACAATTCCATCGCTAAAGAAACGCTGCACACAAGCGAAGTTATTAAAGCAGACGGCTTACGCGAGGACGAACTTCAATATATCGGTTCACTGGCCGTCTCGCCGGTCGCGTGATTTTCAATTATGTTTTCAAAATCTAATTCCGGTGACCTCCCGAGGGACTTGTTGCGTTCAATTTATGTGTTCCTCTCTTTGTCCTATGTGTGTGTTCGCGTTAGACCCGATGAGCCAGGACTGGCCTTTGAAACAAAACAGAGAGAGTGACAAACTTGGACAGCCTTCTGTATATGCGTGCAACTTTTCTGTGTACAGGGTTCACAATGTTCAAATATTATAAAAGATTTTTATACAGCAGGCCTGTTATGGCCGAGATCTACCGTGTGTCACAGATAAAAAAGATAATCATCTTGAACAGGCAGGCGCTTAATCACCATCCATTCCCTGGACTCAGATGGTTAACAAGAGCAACTGCAACGTGTGGCACCTAATCAGTGTTCGCTGCCCGGGGGTTATATTGTCAATTTTCAGTAAAGCAGTCTATTGAGTACTGGAACTTGCCCTATTTCTGTAGCACATACGCACATTTAGCGCAGAACTGTTATGGTCGAGGTTTGCTGTGCGGCATACAGAGAAAGAGGTAGAAAGCCACAAACTAAAAGAAAGGTACAAGGTCTACGGTCAGCGGCGCACCAGCAGGGACCCAGCGGCGCACCAGCCTGCGTTCGTGCCTGCGGCTGCGTTCCTTGTTCCATCCTCAGGGTTGCGGTCAAGTAGCCGGCGGTTACTTTTATTTTATTGTATTTTATTAGATCTACCTCTTGTTCCGCAACTGTTTTAGTGCATTGATAAGTGTAACTTCTTCTTATTTCATGTCTGTTTCTTCTCCGGGCCAGAGGCCTGCCCTCTGGTCAGCCTCTGTTCCCCCTCAAGATCTTCCTCTGGAGTTGTTTCTCCGCAATGGAACCCGTAGCGTTCCTGTCGCTTTGGTGCCGACCACCGGTGGGTTCATCCGCATGAAAAACCCCAAGACAATCCAAACGGAACTTCGTGCGATCACTCCCCACTCTCTACTGATAACAGAGGTTCGTCAGTTTGGACGCGGGGGGATACTATGCTGCTCACCAGACAAGGCCTGCATCCAAGACCTTCTGAAGTGCACTACTTTTGCATCACATCCGGTGACCTCTTTTATCCCACCTCACCTAGCTTGCTGCAAAAGATTGGTTCGGGGGGTAGACGCAAGTCTAAGCCCAGCAGAAGTCTTGGACATCTTTTCCCCAGCAGGTGTTATTTCTGTTTACCGCTGTACCAAACAGGAAAACCAACAGAAACTTCCCACTGAAACTGTAATTGCCACATTCGCTGGAACAGATCGCCCTTCGGAGATCAAGGCATGGCCGCTTATTTATAAGGTCGAAGCTTTGGCTCCCCGTTCGCTGCAATGTGCTAAATGTTGGCGCTTTGGACACAGTACTAAAGGTTGTCGATCGGAGACTGGTTGCCGCATATGCGGAGCCATATACGGGGCTGGTCATAGTACAGCTGAGTGTCAATCAGACAATAAGACATGCTGTTTGTGCAAGGCAAATGACGCTGCAGACGATCCTAACTGCCCTGCAAGATCAAAGGAACTTCAGGTGATTGAAATCATTGAAAGGAGACGATGCTCTCGTAGAGAAGCAATTGCAGAAATTCAAAGCAGGAGTCAGGGTTATGCCGGTATAGCAGCTCGTCCACCTCTTTCTATGGGTGCATCACTTTCTCAGTCCATTTCTGCTATGGTAGAAAAGGCCGTAGAAAAAGTATTAGAAAAACTTTTACTCAATCTGTCCGACTCACTCAATAGTATTATGGATTCACAGATGTCGGGTGCATCTGATCGAATAACTAAGCGTATCCAACCTCCTAGTGCCTCAATTAGTAAACCTGCCGAACATAAGTCAGATGTCTCTATCGATAATGAGGCAATGCTTTCCAGTCCTAACACAACTGAGCAGGAAGGTATATCTGATTCAGAATCAATAATTAATCGGGATGTAGATATGGATGCTCGCCTTTTGAAACGCACCAGATCACCCACTAGCAAACTTAATAATTCTTCTCGTCCGAAAACAAAAAAGAGTGTGAAGGAACCTAGGACTAAAGCGGACTTCTTAAAAGATAGTATCTTAGATCAAGCAGTTGCTGCTGCTTGCTTATCATCATAGGGTACCTTAGAGTACTTCAGTGGAACTGCCGTTCAATTCTCTCTGCAACTACAGACTTATTATACCTAATTTCTCAACAATCTCCAGACGTCATAATTTTACAAGAAACTTGGCTGTCTGCTGATCAAAACTTCTATCTAAAAGACTATCAGTGCTTTCGACTGGACCGAGACTCACGTGGTGGAGGATTAATGTTTTTCATTTCATCCAAAATTTGCCATAAAGCACACTTAGTTTACCAACAAATATCACACGATTATGAAGTATTGGTTCTGGAAATTCACTTTCCCGGATGCGCGCCACTATCTATAGTTAACAACTACTTTCCGGCTGGAATACAAGATGAAAGAGCCCTTGACGTGACTGCGAGTTTTTGCAGAAACAGTATGCTATTTGCGGGAGACTTCAATTCCCATCACGTTTCATGGGGATTCCGCACTGATTCATCAGGAAAACGGTTGTGGGACTGGACTAACCGGAATAACCTTATTTGTTGGAACTCCAGAGTTCCGACATTCGTTCGATGTAATTCGAGGTCCGTCTTAGACTTGACATTTGCTAGCTCAAGTGTGACAATATTGTCTTGGACTGTTCTTGATACTGCTACAAGTAGTGATCACTGCCCCCTGGTATTTGAAGTCAGCATTCCTTTAGTGACGGTGGATCGCCAGATGCAAAGTTTTGTAAACTACTCTAAATTTAAAAAGAACTTACAGTCAACGCTGTCTTCCTTGCCCAATATGGAAACAAATATGAAAGCTATGAGCCTTTGTTCCACCCTAAAGTGTACAATTTAAAAAATCACAGTTCACTATATCTTCAACAAAGGGAAAATTCATATCTGCCTGGTGGAATGCGGATTGCGCCAGAGATTATAGACACCGCAACGCTGCATGGAAAAAACTCCTCACCAACCAATGTCCGACTAATTGGAGAAATTATTTATTTGCTAAAGCTACCTTTAGGAGAACAGTTTCATTAGCGAAAGACGATTATGAAGAAAAACGGTACAGCTACTTATCCAAGAGTGGCAACAAGAAAGCTCTATTCAGATTTCTCCGTAATCGTAAAGCTATTACAGCACACGTAAATATTGACTCAGTTATTTTTTCTCCAACTGATTTGAAAAATACATTAACGGAAATTGCAATAGAATTGGAGAAGAGATTTACACCACAAATCAAAATAAAGTGTGCAAAACCGTCATTCGGAAATGATTTTATTGAAGTAAGTAGGGATGAACTTGCGCACGTCGTTCGTATTCTGCCAAACACAGGTCCTGGACCAGATGGCGTCACTTCGGAAATGTTAAAAATATTATTCGACATCTCTCCTGAAGACCTCCTTAACGTTGTCAACTATTCACTTGAAAATAGTTGGATACCTCCTGACTGGAGACTTGCAAAAATAATACCGCTTCTTAAAAAACCGGGACTAGGAATGCAGATAGATAACATTAGGCCAATCGCTTTAACATCACACGTAGTTAAGTTAATAGAAAGAATACTTTACATTAGAGTTACGAAGTTCATAACAGATAATGCGATACTCAGTGCGTGTCAGATTGGATTTAGACCAGGTTACTCTATATGGTGGGCGCATGTTGATTTAGAGGCTCGTATAAAGCTTGCTCGGCACAGACGACAATATGCAGCCCTAGTAACCCTTTATTTAGCCAAGGCATATGACAGTGTTGAACATGCTATTCTTATCAATGTCCTAAAAGAGCTTACGTTCCCGCAGTACATAACAAATTGGATATACGAATTTTTAAAAGACAGAAAATTTTATTGCTTCCAACGAGGTATTTCCACGCCGAAGTATAGCCAAACGAGAGGTGTTCCTCAAGGCTCTGTTCTATCGCCTGTGCTATTTAACATTTTGTTAAGTTCAATACCACAGAGTGATAAGGTACACGTATATGTATATGCAGATGATATCGCGTTCTTTGCATCTGACAACGATATTTATTCACTACATTCGACTTTACAGTGTTATTTGGCAACATTGGAAACCTGGTTTCAGAAAATTCATATGAACCTGAACGTAACTAAAAGTGGTATAATAGTTTTTCCGTTGGACGCACCAGTTACTATTTCTCTTCAGTACCATCAAGAAATAATACCCCAGGTTAATTGTATTAAATATCTGGGTGTACTGTACGATCAAAAACTGAGCTGGCGTGACCACATTGAATATAATAAAATTAAGGCTACACGCGCTGTTGGAATGATAAGTAGGCTTGGCCGCCTCCGTTCCGGTCTTCGCAGAGATACGATGATCATGATTTATCGCATGTACGTTCGTCCGATTCTTGAATTTGGATGTGTACTATTCTCTGGTGGACCAGCATACAAAATAAACCCCCTCATTCTCTTAGAGCGGGAAGCCCTACGTAGTTGTTTAGGTGTGCCAAAATTCACAGCTAACATTGTTTTGTATCAAGAAGCTCGGATACCCACCCTTGCTTGCAGATTTCGTATTTTAACAGTAAACACCTATTTAAAATTTTCTGAATCCTCTTTAAGAAGGCGACAATTTGTATTCTTTGCCGAGCCTGGTGTCTTTTTCAATGAGCATTGGTCCCGTGTATATAAACCCCAAGTGCTATTTGTTCAAACACTTCTAGAGGCTTTAAATGTTAATATATTCGAGATCACACCATCTGTCAAACCAATCGGCCAAGTGCAAATAGAATTTGACGATATCTTTCCCATGAACGCTAAACACTTGCCCTCTAAATATTTGATTGGTTTATTAGAACAACACCTGTCTCAATTAGGTACTAATACAGTAATTGCAACGGATGCATCTATGAGTGGCGAGAAGGCAGGTGTGGGTATTTTTTCTCTCTCATTATTCTGGTCATTTTCATTACGCCTCCCAGATTATACACCAATATTTGAAGCGGAATTAACGGCCGTTATACTAGCTATTCGTAAACTTCCTGCGACTCATTCGACAGCTGTGATAGTGACTGACTCGTATTCCGTGTGTTCATTCTTATCATCGTCGTCGACATCAGCAGTACTAGAGATTTTTAAATCATTAATCCCAGCAAACATTAGTCTAGTGCGAATGATATGGGTGCCAGGCCATCGTAGTATATTTATAAACGAGATGGCTGACAAACTTGCGCGAACATCTCTTGATCTTCCGATTGTGCCAATCATGCCTCCTACAGCTTATGTAACAGCAGCGAGGTTTAGAAAACTTTCCCTTCTTGAAGACTCATCAAAAACCATGATACCGAATCCAGATTTCTCGCACCTGCACTTCACATGGAATAATAAATGGTGTCCCACGCGTAAATTGGAAGTCTTGGTAACAAAATTACGTTGCCGTGTACCACCTCTTAATTTCTACTTAAACAGATCTGGTCTGGTGCCATCCCCTCTGTGCTCAAGCTGTAACGAACCTGAACATATCAACCATTTTCTTATCACATGTCACCGATTCAAAAATCAAAGAAAAAACTGCTTCGAAATTTTATTCAGAAAATTAGGAATATCACTTAATACTCCCAATATTTTGTCTTTTGGGGCCATTTCATTGGGACATAGCGACAGGAACATCTGCGGGGCTCTCTGCGAATTCATATATAACACAAGAAGATTACCTTGCTGAGTCAGCCATCAGCTCTCTAATTTTACTAGTCACACTACCACTTATTATTTAGCTGATACACTGCAATGATTCAACTTTCAGGAGAATTTAATATAACGATTCCACCACAGATATTCAACAAATTCTATTATTTCTCCCCCCTCCCCTTTTTTTCTTTTTTTTAACATTGCGCCAAATTAATTTCACAGTCAAAACACAGTATTCATATTCCCTAATCTAGAAAATCTATAGGTATTTACTTCCATTAACCACCGGCTTCTTGGCCAATCCCCCTTAGTGGGTGAGAGCCACAAAAGAAAGGAACAAACAAAAAAATACAAGGAGAGCAAGCTTATAGTGTAGTATTTTATAGTACAATATAAAAAGGGGTGGCAAAAGCCTAACCAAATCTGCATGAGCTCTGGGTTCACCAGCCTTGTTATGACCTAGGGTGCTATGCAGGATGGCACGAGCTTCTCGTGCAGACGTTTGCACTGAGCTCGCTCTACGGCGGCCATGGCGTGAAGACCGTGTGGAGCGCGGGATGGCAGCGCTGGTGAAAATGGCTACAAGAACACGCGTGGCGTCAGAAATGCATGTTGGGCATTTGTGGTGTTTATAAAAAAAAATACGGTCTGCCAACACGTCAGTTCCGCCACTTAGTCAACATTTGAGCTGTGCAGAACCCTCAGCTTGATTATCGCGCTTTGTTTTTGCCATCTTAACACGCGCCTCCCACTACAGGGCTGGGCAAAGATACTTTCAAACTCGAAATGATACAAGATAATAGGAGAAAAAGTATTGGTTATACAGGTACAAGATACGGCCTCAGAAATTGTATTGATATGTACCTGATAAGTACATATCTTAAGATACTTCGATACATTCGTCATTTTTTTATATACGTATCTCCCAAAATCTGGCAGGGAATGCGTGTGCCCAAAAACGACGGCTTGAAGACTTCAGGAATTTCGCCAATTTCGTTTTACTAGAATGTTTGTTGGTATCTCAAAATTCTTATTCCAAATTATTTCGCTTATGAAGTACTTATTACGATTAGATGTAGCTGCATAAGAGGACAGTTCTGCATACATTTCGCTGGCTGCTCTTGTTGCATGCATCATTTCTGTATTGGATGAGGGTCGCTGTTTAAAGAGCTTTCATGTGCGTGCCGGCTCGGCGCACGATACGCGCGCACATGAAGGCTCCTTACCTCTGGTTTGAAAACACTGCCCAACTTTGTCGACCGTTCTTGACGCGATGTCCGGTTCCATCGTGACCACAGCGTTGTGAGGGCTGAATTTTACTTTTAATGGGCCAGTCAACAGACTCCGACTTTTTTTAGACCCCCCCAAACAAGCTCGCCCATCTTTCGTATTCCTGACCGACATCCTTCCAGGCACAGTGACGTAACTCGGCGATCGGTGACGTTGACTTCATTACTGTTGGTGGAGACCTAATTTAGACCAATCGACGAGCTGCGTGCTGCGTCACGTCACCAATTGTCGAGTTGACGTCGATGCGCGTGGAAGGAAGTTGGTCAAGCCACTGCCACCTAGATAATTTCAGGCCTGCTCACTGTGTCTGCCACGGGCTCTGACGACACTCCGTTTTGACTGGTGTGTTTCGCTGCACAGGTGTGCCTACGCTTGCTCTCGTTGCTCGACAGACATGGATTGCCAAGCCCGACGAACGTTTTCATGGTGTGTTGGTGTGCTTGTTGGAGACACGAGAACACCGTATTTTTCTGTGTCCCTGAACTGCAGCTTGATATGTGGTGTGTTTTGTGCACTGGATATTCGCAATCTGTACGGCTGCAAATCCGAACAGTTGGGCGAAGCTTTGTGGCAAACTGTCGCGGCAAAGGAATCGATGTTGCGAGTGTCCTTGGTTCGTAAGGACAACAGAAGAACGAAATGGGAGCGTGTCGTTTGTCAAGCTAACGTCGACATTCGTTTTCTTCGTGACACCAAGGTACGTGTGTCCGTATTACATATTTATAAGCTGTTCCAATGGCCCCATGTTTACCATGTTTCGCTCTTGCCCTAAAATAAAGGGGTCGTGTGGGCTTCTGACTTGTTGGCGTAACCCCTGTCATTAAAATAAATCCACATGGCAAGACGTTTTGAAAACGGGCGTTTGTCTTTCAGGGTCAATAACCATTTTGCTATTAGCGATTAGCGCCGCGGACTTGTATTACCTCTATTTACTTGGTTGATAAAAATGGAAGGAATTAATGCTGTAGCATTACTCAGTGCATCGGTTTGTGCACATTATTTTTTTTGCTGGTGTTCCTTCCACTTTATTGCGCTATTTTTGCGGTCAGCACCTCAGCTTAATATGTTTCCTTGAAATTTAGATGAGTCTAATTAGTGACGGTAAAGCGCTTTCTTAATTGGTTTTCAAGTGTGTGATTTTGACTTCAAGCTACAAGATTTAGGAACCACTTCGAAAAACATACTACTTCATGAACCGGCAGTGCCGTGGAAGTGCCTACGGGGGCTACATGGTTTGATTTCTATCCAGGTCTAACGCTTTTTCTCAGGCCCGTAGTTATATGACCGACTACGCACCACTGCGAGGGGGGGCCAGAGCAAAAGAGAAAGCGCCGCTCCCTGTCGGTCACAATAGATTTTTGTGGAACGAAAGATTTTGTTTTCTCCTGCAAAAGTAATCAGCTAATATCGTGCTGAATAACATACTTGGTGCAGCAGTGCACACTCTCCTCAATAACTACGTCCCTGTGAAGATGTATATACTCGAAAGAGTACAAATAAAGCTGCAGAAAGTTTGCAAATGAGTAGGAACAGTTTCTCTGCATGCTTTAGAGAGTGTGTGCATGTGTGCGCAAATAAAGAATACATTTTAATTTATTGATTTTGACACTTTGTTAGTCCATCATATTTTGCTCTTATAGATCGACTACACGTTCGTTGGCGCCCAATATTTGTCTTTTTTGTTAAAGAAATGGCTCACTGGTGAATCTCCAAACACTTTCAAGCGCAATACAATACTTAAACCACCGCTTTTTTTTACTCGAAGGGCAAATTAAAGCTGCTAAGCATGTAAAACTCGCCGCGAACGCTTTATCTCTTAACGGGAGACGATGGTGGCGTTGAATTTACGGCCTCCCGTACGTGCGCTTGCTTGGCCAAAACGACTGACGTCACGGCGGCAGTGATTAGGCCTGATAATCTTCTAGGTGGCACTGGTCAAACGTCGAAAAGATGCGCGAGCTTGTTTGTGGGGTGTAAAAAAAAAGTCCCAGCCTGTTGACGGTTTTTTTTTAATGCGAAGGATTTCTTATCGCGGTCTCATACCGGATGCTCGCGTTTCAGGCCTGTCCAGGAAGACACCCGCGAAACTGTGGCTCCCTTATCCCTCTATCACCTCATAAGGCCGACTCGGGTAGCTTCTGCTAGTTAGAAAAAAACAAAACACGACTTGTCGCACTGTACTACAGTTCATTGGCATTAGATAGGGCGATAGCATTTCAGTGAAGGGAGTCATTATTTGGCGTTCACTTGACGTCGAATTCAACGCCTCTCTTTAATTCAATAATTAAGAATAATAAAGACGAAATAACATTTAAAGATTCTGCAGCAATACCAAATTACGCAATATTCACTCGATACCCTCCCCCCCCCCCCAACTGTGCGATGTATTTACTCGAGTTGCCCTCGTGATAAGATGCGGGTAGAGTTTTTTTTTCTCCCAAGTTGCACCAAGCTCGGGTGATCCTGCATAGTGCCCTTAGTCTTGAGTCACTCAGGGCAAGCAGTGCATTTTTAATTATTGAATTGAATATGGTTTCACTTAATCTTGCTTTGCTTAGCTTCAGTGTTGCTGTGGCTAAGAGTGCTGAAGCTGACCGAACATCAATAGTTCTATTCTTACTTAAGATCACAAAAAAAGTTTTGTCACAAAGGGGGTAAAAATAAAATTGACGAGCAAAGGCTAGAACCGGCTAATGCTCAAGAGGCACTCATCTGCGGAAAGGCACGGTGACGAGCTTAGGATAATATTTATGTTGTTAGTCACCACGTTAGTCTTGACAGCTAGAAAGGGTGGGAGGGGCACAACCGATTAATTATAAACGCACTTGAAGAATGTGCAAGTGATGCTACAAGTGGTAGGGCCCGAAATACAAGTATTCTTGTGGTAACAGTATTCTCTCTTGCACGAAATAAGAGTACAAACAATAAAATTCAGAAATGCAGCCTGACGTCTATTTAAAACAATTGAAGCAAAAAAAAGCCCAGCTTGTTGGTAGGAATGTATTGTGGAATAACGCAAAAAAACACAGGGACACAGGCCATGTCATTGCTCGCTATTTGCGAGTGAGCTGTCCAACTTTTTATGTCACCAATTGCATAAATAGGGCTTGTGAGTCGGGGAAGAAGAAAATGACTGTTATACAATATCTCACGACGCTTTATAGAAAAGGTTTACAAAAAATTACATTGCGAAGGTAACATGTACCACCTATAGCAAACTTCGTCAGGTGTACCTTGTGGTTGAGCGCGTGTTTTGTGAAGGAAGTAAAAAAATCAAGGACGCATATACAGAAAAAACTAGTTACAAGATCATGAAAATAATATCTCGATAAAGTGTAAAAATAAAGGCCACATAGACCACTGTGAAACAAGCGGGAAATTTGAGCCACACCTACGGATTGGCTTATCAGGAGTATAGTTGAAGGGCCCATTAGCTCCGCTAACTACTCTGTGTAGGGAACTAGGGATTTACGGTTAGTATAATGACGTCACGTAGGGAGCTGCAACACTTTTGTGGGTCGTTTCATTCCGCAAGTAGTTTATCAGAGACACTTTTGATTCACGCTAACTCCAGCCTTTCGAGGTGCGGTTATTTACAACAACAACAAAAAAGCCAGAGCACGCATGAAACTTTTTACACATTGCGGCACGAAGTCAATAAAGATAGACCATCCGCGATAAAACCACCATAACATTTGTTTCAGCCAAGGTGATCGCAATTTACGCAACCTCTTTCCACCTTACCGTTTCTTAACGTCGTAAGCGTTTGCGCTTAGCAACTTCTGAGTCGTCTAAGAAAAGATAACTAGTATAGCTGTTCGCCACGTAATGCGCACACGTAGACACTGAGGCTTCTCTGCCCATTGGCACGTTTTTCTACCGGTGCCTCCTCCCTCCGACTTGGCTTTCATCGCACCTCGTCTTCCTCCTCGCAACTTCTTTCCAGCGCATTTAATAAGAATGTACTGTGTTGCGACGTTGAGCCAAGCGACGACCCTGTTTGCCTTTCTTCTTCGCTTCCTCTCGCTATTACACTCTGTCCCAATTCACGTGGATATCAGGCCCTCTATTAGGGGAAAAAAAGTGGCTGCTTCTAGCACGCGAGCAGTTTATGGAGGCGACCTCATCTGGGCACCTCCCACTTTTGTCAGGGAGAGCTAAAACGGGTCGCAGTTGAGACGGTTAACCGCTGGCGCTTTTATGCCCTGCTCAAGTGAGTCTCAGCTAAAAGTGGGTGGGGAACCAACATGAAAGGGGCAGGCTCACAATCAATTCAGGCTGTAAACAAAAGCCCACGCAAAAAGATGTGATATTTACACGCTGATAATGGCTATCCCGTATTCATGTTTACATTCAGGTATATTCAGCCCCTTTCACCATGATAGCATGACTTTTCCCACTTGCTTAATGGGCCCTTTCTTTGATTTGTTAATTTTACTAGACTTGCTTTTTTTTTACCGGCAGTCAGCAACTTCAGCCTGCGCCATTTACTGGCACCCCCCCCCCTGCCTTAATCCTGTTGTAATACCCCTATTCTAACATTTATTTCGCTACCCAAAAACTTTCAAGACCAACAAAATTTTTTTCAATATCACATTTTTATTGCGCTTGTCCTTGTCTATACTGTCCACGTCCACGTAGTGCGCACTCATTTCACCAACTCGCCCAATCAAGCATATCGACAAGGTACATTTTCCCCTCATCTCTCAATATGATCACCCTTAAAACGTATCAATTTCAGAACGACCTCTCCTTCAAAATGAATTATTGAATTTTATCCAGAGGCGAAACAACAAGTATGACGGCGGGAACTTTAAAAAACGGTTCAAAGTGTACATAGCCAATCTTCACTTTTTCCTTCTTTTCTCCGCGGTGGGCGATACCGTGAAATTTCGGGCATCCTGCAGGTGTTTGGCCACACTGTCGCACCTGCTCCGGCAGACAGCGGTAGCACCCTGATAGTATCTTCGTCAGCCGCTGGTATACAAGCCGCCACAGCAGTCTGGTAACACGCGTCTCCCCTCTACGTTAGCCCCATCCATATGAGCGGGGGCGCGGGGCGAACATTTGTGAGAATATATCCCCCGAGTTGACGTTACTATAGGCTCCCCTTTCATCCGCTGAGTATTTGTCCCACGTTCGAATACCCCTCTAGGTGCAGAAAGCTCTCGGTTGGTGGCGGGGGAAGATCTATACATCGAGTGACAAAAAAGCAAGAAACCATTCGTTTCTGCCGTCTTATAAAGAAGTACAGAGGGAATCCTCACAGTTCTTTTTGTGTGACATTTTCATTGGGCTACGTGAATACGGAAGAACAATATTACCTTTTGGTGCACGTTGAGCTGAAACGAAACTGTCAGCTGTAAATAGAAGCATTCCTCAAAGATCTACTCTCCGAGCCAATGCAAGCAGAAACCATTTGGAAGCACGTCGTTGCTGCATTGAAAATTTTGTCTGCCGAGGAAGAAGACGAAGTTTTTCCTGAGTGGAACGCTGGTTTCAGTCTCTCTTATTTTTTCTCGTTTTCTTTGGTGCTAGTGGAAGACGCCGCTCTTCTGCCTGCGGAAATGGACGTAGAATCACCAGGGCCTCCACCCATACGTCCCGCGTCGTCTGTGGCCACTCTAAGAAAGCGCTCCGGCCACCCAAGTGACGTCGACAGTGAGGACACGCTCATGTACTCTACGACCAGTGATGAGAGCTCCGATGAAAGTGACTTTGTGCCCGTGGCAAGACACAAGGCGAAGAGGAGGCTGCTTACGACATCTCCTTCCCAAAGTAAGGCCACCACGAATATTCAAGAGCCACGGGTTCACACTATTTTGTTTGTCCCGCTGAATGCCGCTGACAGCATGAACCGACTTAATCGCCAGGTCACGCCTATGTCACTTGAGGCGCTCGTTCCGGGACAAATAACAGACGTGAGAATCAATGGCCGTAAGAACGTTCTGGCGATAGACGTTACGCAACGTACTGCTCTCGACGTAATGACCAAGGTGAATGTGCTCGGGAACATCAACGTACGTTCTTTCATACCAGATGGCAAGGACTCTAGGGCAGGCGTTATCTACGACGTCGACAATTCTATCAGCGATATTGATTTTCCCACTCTAATCAAACCTGTGACGGAAGCTATTATAATCTTGCAAGCCCGCCGTCTCGGGAACTCACGATGCGTGAAACTAGTTTTTAAGGGTGACAGCCTCCCAACTCAAGTAAGAGTGTGTCATTTTCGACACACAGTACGGCCGTTCATGCCGAAACCTCGTCAGTGTCGGAAGTGCTGTAAAATAGGACACGTGAGTGCTGTTTGCACAAGTTCTGCTGTGTGCTCCCGATGCTCGGAGTCGCACAACACGGAAGCCTGCCAGGCAGAACATCGCAAATGCGGCAATTGCCAAGGTCCTCACGAGGCGTCATCAAAGCAGTGCCCAAATGTGAAGAAGGAAATGCAAGTGCTGAGGCAGATGGCCAGAGACGGTTCTACCCACAAGGAGGCTGCTGCCAAAGTGCGACGTCGGCGTTCGCGCCATAGGAAAACTCCTAGGACATCCTCTGCCAAGGCCAGGGATACACCGCTACCCCATATCACGCACTCACCACCACAAGAATCAACAAGTGCCAACAACAAGCATCCTCAGAAAGACGCAAGAAACATTGACCCTGACGCGTGGCCAGCGCTGCCGTCAGTGACACCGCCAGTAGAGCGGCAGCATCGCCCACTGAAAGCTACTTCAGAGCGAATAAGTCATGACAGTTAAGATAACGAAATAATAGACATGATTAAGACCCTCATGAAGACAATTCGAGTACTCCTGAATAATATTCAGACTCCGGCTGCCCACAGCGCTCTTCAAATATTGGACGCTTTGAATCCGGTGCTATCAAATCTACAGAAGCACCATGGCTCTTTCCCTGCAGCCCTTCCGTAAACAAGTGAAAGAGGCATCAATTTTCCAATGGAATGTCCGAGGTCTTAAACCCCGCATTTCGGATTTTCGACGATATGTTTTCAAGAATCAGTTTCCAATTATCGTAATTTGTGAACCACGTCTTCGCAATGCTAAAATACGAGGCTTTCAGATCTGCAACCCGTAACGAAACCAGTAAGGTCATTGTTTACATCAGGTGCGAACTCACATATATTGAGCATCCAGTAACACCGGACGACAGCAACCAATACGTGTGCCTGACAGTTAAGCGTAAGAACGTGAACTTCACGCTAGTGGCAGTATATATTTCGCCTTCAGGCCGCTTCGACCCAGCAAGATTAAGCGCCATTATGTCAGCGACACCTGGGCCATGGATTATTACCGGTGATTTTAACGCTCATCACCCCCTGTGGGGAAGTCAGAAGATGGACCGTCGGGGAAGAGATGAGTCCTCCTTTGCATCTGACCACCAACTATATTGTTTAAATCACGGCGCTCCCACGTTTTTACCGGGTCTGACATATAGTAGCTGTCTCGACCTAACTTTTGTGTCAAGTAGCCTGAACACCAAGGTGCAGTGGTTTGCGGACAATGAAACGCATGGCAGTGACCACATCCCCACCTATATAAAAATGAAGGGGTTAAGCAAGTCGCAAATTGCGCCCACTTCACGGATAGACTGGTCAAAGTACAGATCATCCACAGAGAAGCAATGCGAGAGAAACCAAGAAGGTTCTCTTGAAAGCCTAGAAGGTATAATGAAGGCCGCTATTCAAGAGGCAACGTTTAATTGTGGACCTTTGCCAGATTTCTGCAAATATGAGTTGGAGTTGCAGCGACTTCGCGCAATCCGTCGTCGCGCCGAACGACGTTATAGGCGCACGAAATCCATCTACGACTTGAGGGAAGCGAGACGTTTACAACAGAAGATTGAACGTCGAATCAATGCACTACAGTCGCAACGATGGAAGTCACTATGCGAGTCGCTCGATCCCCACAAACCTCTTTCGCAAATATGGAGAATAATCTGCGGCCTACGAACATTGCCACAACAGAATCGTCCGTTCAAATGCCTAGCTCTCCACCAAGGCCGGCGTGAAATTGATGTAGCGGAAGACTTCTGTGCCAGGGTTGCAAACAAGGGGTCCGGGATTAACATGAGTAACCTACGAAACGCGCCGGTGTCCAGAGACACTCGGATGGACAATATGTTTTCTCTAGAGGAGCTTCAGGCAGCATTGGCAGCATGCAAGCGCTCGTCATCGCCTGGACCCGATGAAGTCACTTACATGGCCCTTGCTAACCTAGGACGAACAGCTCGGCGTGCCCTTCTAGCTGTATACAATGACTAGTGGAGCAACGGTTTGGTTCCTCCTTCGTGGAAGTGCAGCCGCCTTGTGCCCCTGCTCAAACCAGGCAAATCGCCTCTGGACATGGCCTCCTATCGCCCCATCGCGCTTGCCAGCTGTTTTGGAAAGGTGATGGAGAGAATGGTGCTGACTCGCCTGGAGTGGTACTTGGAACATAACAATATATACCCCGATGCTTTGACCGGCTTTCGACGTGGACGGTCTTCCATAGACAATGTTGTTGATCTTGTCACGTCTGTACAACAGCAGAAGAGCCTAAAGAGATTATCAGCGGCACTTTTCTTGGATATTAAGGCTCCATATGACAATGTATTACATGAAACCATCCTGGACGCCTTGGGCAACATTGGATTGGGCGGCCGCGTTTACCAATGGATCTACAGCTATTTGAAGGACAGAACCTTCTTCGTTCAGACAGAAGATGGCGCAACAAGGCAACATCATACTTATCGTGGCGTACCTCAAGCTGGGGTTCTAAGCCCCATACTTTTCAACCTTGCGTTCATCGGCCTCATTGACGTCCTGCCACACTCCGTACATCTGTCGATATACGCGGACGACATCTGCATCTGGGCATCAGGGGTCACGCGTCTACACGTACGAGCCAGGCTTCAGACAGCGGCTACACTGACGTCAAACTACCTTCAAGGACGAGGACTGGAGCTGTCATATGAGAAATGCTCACTAGTTGCGTTTACGCGCAAGACAACGACGCCATACCGCATCAGAATTGATGGACACACAATCAGCTATCAAAATACTCACCGTTTTCTGGGAGTAATAATAGATCGTGATTTGTCTTGGAGCCCTCACATCGCTTACATGAAGAAGAAACTGACCATGATCACCCACGTCCTAAGGTTTCTTGCGGGAAAATCATGGGGTGCATCGGTACGAGCCATGCTTCAACAGTATGCTGCACTTTTTCTTGGCTTCATGCGCTACAGCCTACCTGTGTTTGGCAAGGCCCGCATAACAAACATACACGTCCTCTAGTCATTACAAGCTCAAGCACTGAGAATATGCCTCGGGCTGCCGAGATGCGCATCCTCAGCTGCGACTGTCGCAATGGCTCATGAACACCCTATCACAACCTACATTCGTGTCGATGCTTTAAGAACGCACATAAGACATGCCACCCGGATTCAATCGCATCACCTCGCCTTCCTTCCAACTTCCAGGCCATGCTCTGCGTTCTGCTCTATTATTGCCCCACATCGCACGGTGATTCCCACGAATTTCACGCACGCAGCAAGACAGTCGTTACCATTGTGGTGTCTACATCCACTGGAAGCCCTGATAACCATCCCCGGAATGCAAAAGAAGAAAATTTTGTCGAATTTGGCCCTAAAACAAACATTACTGTTTCTGCATGAGAAACACAGTGGACGCATTCACATTTACACGGATGGGTCGGTCACTTCAACAAGTTCAACAGGCGCAGTAGTAATTCCAAAGAAATTCATCACGATAAAGTTCAGGACCTCGCATCTGACATCATCCACGGCGGCAGAACTCGCCGCCATTCGTGCCGCTCTGGAGTTCCTAGTTGAAGAACCGCAACAGACATGGTCAATATTTTCCGACTCCAAAGCAGCTCTCCAAGGAATCGCCTCGCCATATCGTCGTGGACCAAACGAACAGCTAATTGCTGAAATACGACTGCTTCATCACCGGGCTATAGAGAAACAACATGACATAGCGTATCAATGGATACCAGGCCACTGCAGCATTGATGGAAACGACCGCGCAGATGAAGCAGCCCGAACTGCTCATGATGATGCCCCTTGTGTAACTATACCATTATCAAGAACGGACGCCGCTGCAAGGCTTCGATCACTTGCACGAGAACTGACACTCGCTCAGTGGAATTCACCGGCATTCACCTACGTTCGCCTTCATAATCTGGACCCATACCTACAGCTCCGTCTTCCATCAGGAATAACCAGAGCAGAGGAGACACTTTTGTGCCGTCTGTGGATTGGGGTGGCCTTTACGAATGCTTATTCGTTTCGAATCGGAATGGCCAGAAGCCCGACATGTGACAACTGTGGCTGCGCAGAGACTTTCTCCCATCTTCTCTGAGTGTCCCCGCTTCAGCGTGCCAAGAAAAGAAGTGTCAAAAGCTTTAGATAGAATAGACAATCGCCAATTGTCGGAAGAAAGGGTAATAGGACACTGGCCGAGACCGTCCTCTGCACGCAAGGCATTGAGAGCGTTGTTGCGCTTTCTGCGGGCAAGTGGTCTTAGAGACAGACTGTAAACAGCGTCGTGGATAGTCTGATGACCTTCTCTCTTTTTTTACAACGTCTCTTTTCTCTCAGCCTTTATCCCCCTTATCCCCTTCCCCAGTACAGGGTAGCCAGCCGGTCTGAGAATTGGCTAACCTCCCTGTCCTTCCTCATTTATTCCTCCTCCTCCTCCTTGTCTGCTGAGCCAAGCCATTATTCGGTCAAGGCTTGGGTGGTGCCAAAGCAATGACAATGTGTCGATGTTCGGCATTCATTGGGAAATTTTGTGGCACCAAGTGCATGGCCGAGAATATTAAGATATCCGGGAGCTCGAAAACACGGTGCTTATTCTGAATGTCGAAGCTTATTATGTCTCGGTGGTGGTGGTGGTGGTGGTGGTGGTGATGCAGCAGGCGGGGTTAGCCTGGCCTGCATGGCCGGCAATTGTTCCGCCTGAGCATCTCCTGAATTCGGAAAATGTCACCAAGTGTCAGACAGCCCAGTGTCTCGTAGGAAGACTAACTAAATTCGTTGCACGTTCCTCCTAGTTGCCGCGGGTCCTTCAGGAAAGATGACGTCATCAACTGTCCGGTGCCTATGACAGCCTTTTCGCAAGGTGCGGATCATCGCTGCTCTTTGCACATCAAACTGTGGGCAAAGCCAAATGAAATGTTCAATATCCTTGATGTCACCACAGAAGGCACAGAACGGGGAAGCGTATCTCCCAGTCTTGATTGACCAGGCCGGGGTGTATGCGGAGCCGGTTCTTATGCGGTACAACAGCGTCGCTTCTTCACGAGAAAGTCCATGAATTACACAAGCTTGGTGTGGAAACTTGTAGATCGCCTTGAAATGATTGCGTATCACATCTTTGTTGTTCTGGTAAGTCTTGGGAGTTCTTACTTTTGGAAACAATGTACATGCTTCGCATGCAAAGGCATCAGCCTTTTCATTGCCCTCAATGCCAACGTGGGATGGGATTCGCGGGAACTTTATATTAAAGCTGTTGCCATTTATGTGTTTGATTAGTGCCAGAGATCGCCTGGTGAACTTTTCTTGAGGTAGGCCACGATGCAGTATTTGTAGCGGCGATTTGGAGTCCGTCAGCACTACAACATCTCGTGCAGAAAAGGATCGCAATTTTCGCAAAACCGCCGTGATTGCAGCGCTTTCTACCATTGTGGACGAAACCACGCGATCCAGGCGGCCCGACCATGACACGCCAAGGCAGGGTATGCAGAAAGCCGCTGCGCAGCTATCCGTTTGTGTGCACACTGATCCGTCGGTGTACACTTGTAGGTGGCTGCGGTACATGGTGCTCAAGTGGTCCCGCGTAAGAAATTTTGCTTCTGCGGCTGGAATGGTGCGCTTCGCTCGTAGATTGGGTACGCTAAAGTTACACGCAACATCCACAAAAGACCATGGCGTGACCATAGGGCGCCGTTTAGGCAGTTTCAAGCCTAAATATCGAAATGTGTTTAAAGCCGCGTTGAAATGTGAGCCACGTCTTGCTCTTAGCCGCCGGAGAAGTGCCGTGCCTGCGAAGGACTCGCCCAGTCTTGACAGCTGCGTCAATAAGGCCTGAGACGCCAAAAGGCGGAGCGGAATAGACTCGGCTTCATTGGTGACCTTCGTGTTTGAAGCCGCCTCAGGGACTCCCATCGCCAAGCGAAGACCCTTTCTGTGCACTGCCTTTAGGCGTTCGAACTGGCTTTGTGATGGTGATATCAGGGGCAGCTGATAAAGAATGCGGCTTGTTATAAGCGCATCATCCAATTTAAGCATGGACATAGGATTGTTGCCCCAACGGGCCCCTGCCATGCGACGAAGAGCGTTGATCCTTTGCACTGATGCAGTGACTATACCATCAACCGCACGTCGCCATAATAGCTTGTTGTCGATGGTAATGCCCAGGAAACGGACACTTGTTGCACAACGAATTGAGTGGCCTAGAATATTCAGCGACAAACGTGTTGACTTTCGTCGCACTCCCGGGAAGAGCATGAAGGCCGATTTTTCCGCTGATGAAGATATGCCAAGTGTCAACAAGTGACGCTCATTGATTGAAATAGCACTCTGTGCTATCCGGGCCAAACGTTTGTGCTGGTACTCTGAGATCCAAATGCAGATGTCATCGGCGTAGATGGATACTTTAACTGCTTTCAGAGCTAAGTGCAGAGTGTCGGGAAAGCTGGCCATGGCAGCGTTAAAAAGCAAGGGAGATAGAACACTTCCTTGTGGGACGCCGAGAGAAACGCGTCTCTCTTCGCTCGTTACATTTCCAAGCTTAACACGGACACAGCGGTCTCTGAGAAATTCATGTAAGAACCGAAGAGCATTTCCCGACACACCCGTGGCTTGGAGCCCGTTCACGATGCCTGCCTGAAGCACACAATCGTATGCCTTGGCAACGTCCATGAAGACGGCGAGTGTCGAGAGTCCACTGACGTGGTGGTGCTCGATGTGGCCTAATTGGTCCAAAACACTGTCCTGGGAACTCAGTCGTGGGCGAAAACCGGTCATACACGATGGCCATCGTCTTCCTTGTTCAAGGTACCAAGTTAATCTTGTACATATTAATCTTTCCATCAACTTGGATACGCATGATGTAAGAGATACCGGTTGATATGACGTGAGGCTCGTAGGATCCTTTCCGGACTTTAGGACTGGCACCACTCATGCTGTCTTCCAAACAAGTGGGATCTCTCCCGTGCTCCAGACATGAATAAATATGTCCAAAAAGGCCCTTTTTCGCTCATATGGTAGATTTGTCAGCATTTGATTGCTGATCAAATCGGGACCCACGGCACAGCGTCTTTTTAATTTGCTAAGTGCCATATCCAGCTCTCGAAAGGTGAATGGCGTATTCATCGTGTGAAAAAACTGGGGTGACAGAGGAATCGCCGCTCCTACTGACCTAGCGGATGTGTACACGTCTGCGAAATCCTCTGAAAGGGTTTGCAAATCTATCCCTTGTTTCAAAGTGAGTGCTTCGAATGGTCTGTGTGTTCGGATCTTCCCAGAAAGACTATTTATTACTGCCCATATTTTACTCAAGAGCGTAAACGTTGATAAACTCCCACAAAAAGCGGCCCATTGATTTTGTGTTAATTTTTTTTGTATGGCAACGAATCGCAGCGTTTATCCTGTTATATTCGGTTTTCGGAGACGGATTTCGTTTTGTTCTCATTATTTTCCGCTCCGCCCGTCTACGTGCTGCGGAGAGGTTCTTCAATTTCAAGTCAGGAGCAGGAAAATGGTCGGGCACTTTGAGCAACGAAGTTGCTGCTCGCTTGCTTTGCAACATATCTGCGATCAGCTCACCAATGGATTTGTCCAACGCTTCTCTCTAGGTGTCCCGACGTGTTACATTGCAGAAATGTCGACCAGCAGTTCGAAATCCCAGGATATTGGTGAAGATTGGGAAATGGTTGCTGCCCATCCTGTCTGGAGCCGTGGTCGATGATACCAGAAGGTCCGTGGAGTGAAGTACAAGGTCTATTGCACTCCATGAATCTGGTGGCCTGAAAAATGTAGGTTTGCCATCGTTCGCTTCACATACGTCAGCAGCATCCGCAGCTGCTAGAAGTTCTTTGCCTCGAAAATCTACACTCTTTTCTCCCCAGAGTGGATGGTGCGCGTTAAAATCACCACAGATTATTCGAGGAGCGGGACATCGAGTGCAAAGGTCCTTTAGGAAAGTCTCCATGGAGACCTTTTTTCGTGGGCTTATGTACACCGATACCACACTCAGTTTTCGGTTTCCCAGGCACACTTGCACAGCAGCGGCTTCCAGTGAGTTGGAACAGAGGTCTAGCACTGGTAAGGCGACGTGAGGTATTCCCCGCCTTATGTATATCATTGCGCTTCTATTTGCAAACAACGTTATGCTCGGGTTGCCGTGTCAAGTGTACCCTGGGAGCGTCCTTGCATTCGGTAGACCGGCTTCGGAGAGGGCTAGAATCGGTATCGGAATGTCGCGCCGGAAGAGGTTGAGTTCGCACAGACGTTTTAGAAGACCGGCGCAGTTCCATTGCATTATTAAGGGCACTTTTGAAGGACGAAATAGACCAGGTGGGCGAGACATTGCCATTATTCTACTGTGTGTTTGTGGAAGCAGAGCAAAGTAACACTGACTCTGGAGCCAGGACTGCTTCCAACATATCCTTCGTTGAACTCGCAGGCATCTTAGCGACGTGTGAACGTAGTGCAGTGAAGAGAGCGCGAATAACGTGCTCGAGGTTTTATTGCTGTTTGCTTCCAGATGGTACTTGAGGTGGGCTCAGTGCATCAGCGTAGGTGCGCTTGGCGGACTCTTTCGTCATACATTTATCACCAGCGTTGAGCACTAGTGCTCAGATTTGGGTGCACGTTAAAGAACCCCAGGTGGTCTAAATTTCCGGAGCCCTCCACTACGGCGTCTCTCATAATCATATAGTGTTTTTGGGACGTTAAACCCCACATATCAATCAATCAGCGTTGAGCACTTGCGTTGACTCAGTAGCAGCTCTTGTCTGATTTAGGCGCGGAAAATTTCCTGCGTTCTCGTTTTCCAAACCGCCATGTTGTGGCGCGCCGGACGTCTTCTTTGTGAGTGATGGTTCGTTCACAGTCTTCGGGCCGAGGACAAACGTTTTATTTCTTCTCTGCACAGCTGTTCGTGCTGGACATCGGCCGTAGCTAGCTGGGTGGTCGCCGCCACAGTTCGCACACACAAGTTTTTCTTTACTTGTACACGTCTTAAAGTCATGAGGCCTCCCGCAGCACTTACACCATTGTTCCCCACGACAGTGCTTAGCAACATGTCCAAAACGCTGACATTTAAAACAGCGTGGCGGCGTCTCCACGTAGTCTACCAGCTCGTGTCTGGTGAAGCCAAGGTTGATCTTCTCTGGACGTTCCGAATTGGGAGCGAATTTGAGAACCACAGAGTCAGTGCGCCTTAATTCCCACTCAGAGGATGAGGTTTGGACCCGTCGTATGATTCTTCTTACGTGGTATACTCCCTGAGGTCTCAGGTAGGTTAACAGCTCTTCGTCCGAGTACCATCTTGGGACCCCTTTTATAATGCATGTATTTTTCATGTACCTGTGTGGTACACGGGCAGATATGGCAAGCCCGCAGATAGTGTTGGTCTCTAGAAGCATATTAGCTTGGTGTTCTGTCTCTATATCCAAGAGCAGGGCTCCCTGTGCTGTGAAACGGCTATTAACTGGGGCTCCACCGAGAATCGTTTCAATTTCCCAGTATAGGTCAATAGTATTCACTTGCCTCAAGTTAGCTCCTTCGGTTGTTGGAGCGATTAACACAGGAATGCCCACCGTCCTGTCTTTGCGATGTCGCACAAGGCGGAAACAACCCTCGTCCATGTCTAGATCTGTAAGGTTCGCCCCGTTGTGGTCCCCGACGACAGTTGATTCGTCCTCTGATTCAACGCTGTGTTGTCGCTTGCAGTCAGGTATGCTTGCGCAAACCAGCTGGTGCTTCTGACCTGGTGTCACACCTTGAAAGGTCATGGCGGCGCTCTCCCTGATGCTTGTTTCGTTTCTTGTAGCACCTTTCTACGCGGCGGGCTGCGCAGATCCCGTCGGTCGCCGATACGGCAGGTATCTTTTCGAGTCGTCCGACGTCTTGAGCAGTGCTGAGCCGTAATATAAACAAAAATAAACGATAAATGCAGACAGAGCTACTTGTCTCGGTCACCAAGACAGTGTTGGCTCAATATTTCAGTGCCGATTCGTTGTCCTGAATTACTCGTAGCTGATGTCTTGAAATTACCGGGTTGATTCGCCGTCCGCCGATTTTCTGAAGTGCGGCATCACGGTTTTTTATGCTGTGGTTGGTTTGTCTTTCTTTCCAGCCACCGGCATCGACAGCGCTCGTGGCTTTTTTTACAGAAGTGTTTGCCTTTGCCGTCTACACCTTTCCCACATTTCCTTCGGATATTGTTGTTGCGCTCAGCATTCAGATTTTAAGTAACTCAGCGTGTTTCCTTTTATTTTTGACTGTGCTTTGTTCACATCCTATATTTCAAGGAAGCGCAGTGATTTAAAGGAATAAACTTCACTGCAGACACCGAGTATGAATGGGACCCATTAAAAGGCATTCACAACTTGTCTGTAGCAACCAGTTCTTATCCATAACTACTTAACAATAAAATTAGTTTTTAATTCTTTGTGACCACGCCTTAGAAATTACTTTGCGCTAGTGACAGTTGCAACGTTTTTTGCTGCTTCATTTTCACCTGCCAGCGAGTCTTCTAAAATTTAATGCCAAAGAAAGTCGCATTTTAGTGCCTCGCTTAAAAAACGAAGAAATTAAAAAACAACATATTTATAGGCACGAAAAGCTTTCGCTTAAGTTTGAAAGTTTGATAGGGCCAGCACTGAAACTCCTCTTATAGTTTGAAGAGAATCGTGTTCGCCATTATTGAGAAGTGGACATCTTTTATTACTGATGTAGTATCTTTTACTGATGCAGGCTTTTTAATGACTGGGTTTTCTGAAAGGAACGCCTGTTTAGAGCATAGGTGAGAAGTAATCTATTTTGTATGAGCTATAGCATTCTTCGGCAAAAAAAATAAAAGTGACGACGCAAAAAAGTAAAAAAAATACTAGGGAGGAGTTTTGAGATCTCGAAGACCAAAACGGTTCGAAGCACTCAATTGGGCATCTTCAAGGAAAAAAAATAACTAATAAGGATAACAAGAAAGAAAAAGAAGACAACCACTCATTTGTAGCACGAAGCAAGAGGGAAACACATACGGATTTCTCAAAAAGAAAAGCTTCCTTGTTGCCTAAAAATTTGTCCTGGTCCGGAGTTCACTTGTATCGAAGTTCATATCCCGGAGCAGAACGAGCTTTTTGGCGACTAAAACGTTTTTTTCTGACATATTCGTAAGAATTTCTTGCGACTTTGTGCTATAAACGAGTGGGTGACTTCTTCCCATTTCTTAACCGTTCCGCCACCTTGCAGATTTTCGCAGAACTCGTTTGCAAATAATGATAAAGTTGCAAGAACCGACAACGTGATAAGTGTTAGGATGAAATTTCTAGTAAAAATGGTCCACATAGCTACTGCACACAGTACGAGAGCGTATGCAATGAGTGACATGATCATTCCAGTAAGAGCATAATTTGAGTCATAATTTTGTGAAAGCATAGTTGGCATAATAAAGATGCCGCATTTTGCATTTTCCTAGTCGTAATCTCAACATGCTTCGCTTCGCTCGATATAAATTTAAACTCCGGCTAGAGATAGCTGAGACACTCTGTATATTTGGCTATGTCTTGCATACTAATATAAGATCGTATATATTAGAGCATTGTAGCGAAATGAATGCCGAACGAAATCATTGGCATCCTTTAGAGACAAAAACTTGGGGATTTGATGAAACACTTTTAAAAAAAGAAAGAGTGCTTAGGCGGTGGTTGCTGTGCACTCGAGGTATTGCTCTCTCCTTAGGCTTACGTCAGTATAGCCTCTTTCAAGAACATGCGGAAAGTAGATCTTGAAAATTAATTAATCTCGAACATCCAGGTCTACTAATCTGCAGATAAGAGGCTGTATCTAAATATTTTGCGCCAGGAAAAGAGCTGCTCGCTTCTACC